>NC_140977.1:16038907-16048907 GCF_056783735.1 Eptatretus burgeri
CGGACACGGGCCACTTAAGCGACCCGTTCCGTACTATCGGGATAACCGAGTGGTGTTATTCGTCGGCCTCGACGGTTCGATTAATTATCGGGCGTCTTAGCCCACGACCAACCCTTTACGTGAAGCAAGATGGGGATTCAATGAAAGAAATGACGAAGCGAAGCGGGAAAACAGTTCAACAATAAGCACATTTATTTCGCGATGAACGGAAAGCACACATATACAATTCCACCAAAAGCACATGTAAAAGAAGAAGACAAAAAGCAAATGCAACAATGCAGATCTATCCGACTACCGGGCACTCGGCAACACTTATACAATTTTACTTCACAGACGGCGCCGACAACACATATTCCCAAAGCAAAAGAAAAGAGAACCACCCTCCAAGATGAGGGGGGTAGGCGGGCCTGGGGCCGAGACCGTGTCGGGCCTACCCGTCTGATGATGAGACGCGAAGTGGCGGTGGTGCCTCAACTCCGCGGGCCTCGCGGACAGTGTCTGGTAGGGGGTGGGAAGGGGGCCCCCTTTGTCGCACTATCTCAGCGCGGGGGGAAACAGGAGGGGGTTGCTGATGCTCGGAGGAGGGAGGATTTAACCCTGTCTCGGGTCCCGCGACGAGCGTCTCCACCACGACCTCGGTCGCGCCGCCGGCCTCTCCCTCCGCAGTTCCCCGAATCCGACGCGAGCACCCCCTCAACCGCCTTCGCTGCCTCTCCACAGCTTCGTCCGATCGCCCTCTCCGTCTCCTCTCTTGACTCGTCCCAACTCTTCACTGGCTCCGTGAACTCCCAACTGCGAACTCCAACTGCGAACTGCCCCTCTTCTGACGAACGCAGTCGTTTTTATAAGCCCCGTGGCTTCGCTCTTTCATCTTTGACCCTCTGCCTCCGACCTTTCACCTCGCTCCCCATTGGCCCGAGGAAAAGTGGGCGTGAATGCTTTTTGATCCATGAATTTGCATATAGCGACCGCCCTCCAACGCCCTGGAGGCGGGGCCAAATCGCCCCTCGCTCACCGATTGGACGGAACAAAAGTGGGCGTGAGTCGTTTTTGATCCGTTTTTCTGCGGAAAATCCGTGATGTTTTTGAACAGGCTGCTCGGTGCGCACCCCGCACGAGTCCAGCATCGGTGCCCACGAGTGGCGCGAGATGACGGTGATGCGATGGTGGCGAGTTGTGACGGTAAAGGTCGTGGCGGTTGTGGTGAAGCGGCGTTGTGGTTGGTGGTTGTTGTTGTGATGGCCGCGTTGTGGTTGGTGGTTGTTGTGTGATGGCTGTTGAGACGTGGTTGGTGGTGGTAATAATGGCGGCTGGTCCAAAATAAAGATAGTAAAAGAAAAACGGCTATCCTGAAGAGTCGCAGCCCTCATGAATGACATTTATTCCCTCTAGACAACGGGTTTGGGCCTAACTACACATATACTTACAGAGATATCTCACCTAAGGGACCTGAATGGTGGTTTGTGAATTTGGTCAACCACAACAATATATATATATATATATATATATATATATATATATATATATATATATACATATATAAATATATATATATATATATACATACATACATATATATAAATGGGTTGTTCATCAGGGGTAACCTGGTGTTGTTTATAGCTGGGGTAGCCTGGTGTTGGTTTAGTGGTGTGGGGTGGCGGCTTGGGATCCTAGGGTCCTGAGTTCAAGCCCCGTTGGCCGCTGAATTAACATACACCAGGAGGTTGACTCAGCCTGTCATCCTTTCCGAGGTCGGCAAAATGAGTACCAGTGTACTGGTATGGGGGACACTGCATCAACGGCATAGCCGCGTCCCAACCTATGGTGCAACCAGCAGCCACAGGCTGCACTCGCTAGAGAGAGATAGATCGGGCCCCCTACCTGTGTCTAATGGGAATTACATGTCTGCACTGCGAGATACTTTTTTCGTCAGAGTTTTTGCAATACAAATCGAGCCTCCAGCCGACCAAAACCATCACTCCTTCACTTTACACATCGCGCCATCACACAAGTGTGTCCAGCCACATACGTGGGTGGAGATTGCCATCGCCTCAGATCGAGACTCCACCCAGGAAGGCAGGAGCGTGCCCCTTGTCCAATTATGCACAGAGTGCAACTTTCCCACGACACCCCGGCTAATGAGGGTTGAGATTCCTACAGAGGGCGACATTCCCACGACACCCTGGCCAATGAGGGTTGAGATTCCGACAGACGGTGACTTTCCCATGACACCCCGGCCAATGAGGGTTGAGATTCTTGCAAAGGGTGACTTTCCCACGACACCCCAGCCAATGAGGGTGCAGATTGCCTCAGATGACGATTTTCTCACCCCGGACAAGAAAGGAATAAAGGAACGCCAGGCTGGGGAGCGTTGGTCGTCTTGGGGTTCGCGGGTCTTGGTGCTGGCTGGTTCGTCTGATTCTGGATCATCGTCGTCTCTGGTCTTCTCCTTGGTCTTAGTGCGTGGCTGGTTGGAGTGCGCAGTCCCTAGTGCTTGGTGCGGCGACGAAGGTGTGGGTTCGAGTTCCCCCCGAACCAGCTCGTCTCGACTAGACCGCACGAGACAGAAAGGTGCCCGACCGAATTCTTACCCTCAGCTCGCCTTCCCTCCTGAGCTGAAGGGTCAAATAAAGGCCGTGGCCACCATTTATTTTGGGTGTGTGCATGTGTGTCTGTGGGCCCAGTCTATAAGTACCAATTGATTAAGTGCCTTGTACATTGTAAATTGCATTTCTGATCGTCAGTTTAACTCTACTCTTTTATGTTCCCCTGCCCCATTATAAATAAACCCCCAACTGTTCAATGACCAGCTCGTTGTTGTGCTTTCTATTATTGACCCAGCACGGTTTGTACTTGAGAAACAGTAATCTGTTGGTGCCGTAAGTTGTCATTGGGACCGGCGTGGCTCTGGTAATTCCGCTCGGTTACGCCGGATCCGAGTCAGTACCTGCGACTCGGTTCAGACAGAGTCGGCCGAGGGTGTGATTTCCCCGGTAATTTGACGACATGGGTACTTAGGTATATTGAAATTTGGCTATTGACCCAACCCCACGCCATCAGAGAATTGGCAATCACGGTCCTTTAAGTGGCCCGTCGACTCCGGAGTTCTCCTGGGTGACGACCTTTTAATACCGGGTGTTCGGTGGGAGACGGCTCTACTGCTCCACCTGGCGGCCGTTCCTCGCCACCGACCCACAACAGTATTATTTGTTTAGATGTGCAATGATGTCAGTTACAAACATTAGTTGCACGACCTATTTGTTATAAACCAGGTCGGGATAGTTTTGACCTTTTTCTGAAAAAAAAGATCTTCATTGCATCCATGCAGTTCACAAAGCATGTCAAAACCTTCCAGGGCTCGGCCAACAGACATTGCTGTTAAACGGAATGTCGTTGTATGTACATCTCCGCAAGCAGAACTTGTAATTTCCTGTGCATCAAGGCAGATCGAGCAACATGAAAATTCGTTATATTCACCAATGTAGTCATCACATTATTGAGCTCTTGGCACAAAGATTTTCTTGATGAATAATACAATGAAAATTCACCATTGAGTGACCAATTGGATCCTCAATGACCTTAACAAATCCCTTTTGTTTTCTGACCACAGCAGGGGCTCCATCTGTTTTCACAGAAAACATTTTTCTGTTGTCAATTCCTCTTTCCTCAAAATGATTAACAAACATCTTCACAATACATCCCCCTGTTGTTGTGCCACGCGTGAGTATAAGGCAGCATACCTCTTCTCAAACTTTGTTTGAGTCACAGAATCTCACAATGTTGGCCGTGGTAAGTTATTTATATCATCACTTTCAAGTGCGACACGAAATACCATTGCATCCTTTAATGCCACCATCTGTTATTTGTTAACGTTTTCTGCCATTTCGCTGATGTGTTTCTCCATTGATCCAGCAGACATAGATACGTCTTTAATTCTGAAGAAGATCGTGTGTTCACTGTGCAAACCGTTGAACAAAACATCTGAACAGCTGAGAAATCCACTTTTATACATTCCCAGTCTGGCAATGTCTTTCCATGTTTTGCAACACATTTTACGATTTTGTAACTTTCCTCTGTGGCTTGATTTTTACTGACACAAACATTTGTAAAGACACTGCTTTGCTTTCTGTGCATCGCAATGGCCAGTTTAATTGACTCCTCCTTGTCTGCCTAGTCCTTGAAGTGTTTATCATGCTTTGTTTGAAAATGTCATTGGATACGTGATGTGTGGCAAACAACACTTCACAACATAGAGCATAAACAGCACGATCTTTATTTTGAACAAATCTGAATTAATCTCTCGAAGAGGGATAAAATTAGTGAACAACTAACTTTGCTTTCTTTCGAACCTATTTTGCCCCCCAAAACACACCTAATCAATGGAATTTATCACGAGATTTCCTGTGAATCAAGATTGGCTGACCCCACCAAACGTTATGCAGTTAATAAACCAATTGAATAGTTTTTTTTGTGAATCATCATGTGCATTTTAAGGCTGAATGACCGAATAAAAGATTTTCCACAAACTGTGCATTTGTACGGGCGTTCTCCATTGTGAATCATCATGTGTCTTTTCAGGTTACATGACTGATTAAAAATTTTTCCACAAATGGTGCATTTGTACGGGCATTCTCCATTGTGAATCATCATGTGAGTTTTAAAGTGACATGACCGAATAAAAGATTTTCCACAAACTCTGCATTTGTATGGGCGTTCTCCATTGTGAAGCATCATGTGCCTTTTAAGGTTAGATGACCAATTAAAAGATTTTCCACAAACTGTGCATTTGTACGGGCGTTCACCATTGTGAGTAATCATGTGCCTTTTCAGGTGACCTGAGTGATTAAAATATTTCTCACAACTTGTGCATTTGTTCGGGCGTTCTCCATTGTGAATCATCATGTGTGATTTAAGGTGGGATGAACGAATAAAAGATTTTCCACAACTTGTGCATTTGTGTGGTCGTTCTCCATTGTGAATCATCATGTGTGTTTTAAGGTCGGATGAACAAATAAAAGATTTTCCACAACTTGTGCATTTGTATGGGCGTTCACCATTGTGAATCATCACGTGCCTTTTAAGTTGACATGAACGAATAAAAGATTTTCCACAAACTGTGCATTTGTACGGGCATTCTCCATTGTGAATCATCATGTGCCTTTTAAGGTCGGATGACCAATTAAAAGATTTTCCACAAACTGTGCATTTGTTCGGGCATTCACCATTGTGAATCATCATGTGTGTTTTTAGGTGAGATGAATAAATGAACGATTTTCCACAAATTGTACATTTGTGTGGACGTTCTCCAGTATTAATTATCACATGTGATTTTAGGGTGGACGGCTGAGTGAACGATTTTCCATAAGTTTGTTCAGCTTTCTTTCCTTTGTGAGACTTGTGAAAATTATTCTCTGTAAACATTTCATTATTCAGTTTGTCTTGTTTGTAAAAAGTCCTCTTGCTCGTTTCAGTTGACAGGTCCTGCAGGCGTGTGTCTGAGCTGTTCCTACAAGCAGCTGCAGTCTCTCTTGGAGATTCAATGGATCCACCTGTAAATGTAACATCACATTACCTGTAAAAAAAAAAATCAGATTCTGTACAATGCTCATATTATTCTGACAAACGTACCCAAACATGTACAATTGTATTTGCACACATATTTGTTGTATTGCAGAAAAGTAAAAAAAAATTCTTGATGTAAATATACATTATTCTGTGTTCAAGTTTGGGTGCTTCCCATGATATTCATAATTTAGGGTTAACTCATCCAATTATATCAATGATGAGCCATGTGTTTGTTCCTGTAAATTGACAGCTTTTGTAAATGTGGGTGAAACAAACTGCTTTCATTTATTAGACAATTCATTGAAAACAATACCCCAAGTAGTCTTCAAATACATATTTCAATATTATTAAAAAGGTGATGTTAAAGATTGTTGAAAAAAAAAACCCAAAAAAAAATCTGGAACTGTCGTGCTATCGACATTGTATTATCTTATGTACTGTGGGAAACTGAATTGTTTATTGAATTTATAATGAGGTTAAATGCCAATTTGCTTTCGTTTGTGCCTTAAGAAAGAATTTAATAAATGTATGCTGGGAAAGCAAGTGGGGAGGCATTGTACACATTCCTTCGTAGTCGTAAAAGACCTTGTAAAACCTTATCTATTGATTCGGTGGCCCAGATGGCAAGGGTAAGAAATCACATCCTCTTTCCTCCCCTCACCCAGACAATCTGGCGCAAGCACCGATAAGAGACCGTTTCTCATCCTATGCTTGTTATTTTAACCTTATAAAAGTTCCATCTGTTAATTTGCTTTGATGTGTTTACCACGCCCTGGTGAGATCACATCTATATTCAATGTACACTTTGTAAAATTAAGTTTTTGCTTGCGACCGCTCCAAGCTAAGCTTCCTTATGCACAAGCTTGTCTATTATTTTTGACTGAACAGCTTAAACTGAACTCAAAGTTCTGTCTCGAGGTGGCCAAAACTGCCGCGACAGTACCACCCTTGTACAGCACCTTATTTAACATTAGCAAAGGTACCCGGCGTTCCTGGTGAAAGGGGGGCCCCTCGTCCCACCCCAACCCCTCTGGACTCCCACCACACCCATTCCACTACCTGCTCCGATCACTCTGTCTCGACTCCCACTGCAACCAGTAAGTTATGAAATGTGAGAAAAATGAGTTTAAAACCACCAGAAAAGGTGTATTATGTAATTCTTCTTTGTAATTTATTGCTCGCATAACCCGCGCTCTGCGTGACATGTTGGGGTGGGTGTGTTTGAGAAAGGAACTGATGCAGAGTATCAGTCGTAATTTTACTTTAATGCAGTAAGTGGAATACGATTTTACTGTTTCAGAACCATTTTATTTACTTTTTTTTTGAACCATGCACCTCATATGGTCTTTGAGATAATGTAAGCCGAATATCACGTTACTCGAGCGCAGAACAAAGTCGAAGATAGCACGACACGAAACCACAAACTCGGAAATAATATACAAGATATCCTGCGAATCCATGTAATTATGTAATTCATCCCCGCTTTGAATTTGTAATTCTTTTATTCCTAAATCTGTTCTCTTTGTCCATCTTTCTTGATATATTAGTTTCACGAGCACCAGCCAGTGACCACGAGATTCGTTATGCCTGTCTGCCCAGAGCATAACTCCATGGACTTTAATTCGTACTTGATGAAACTTGGTTATGTGTTTGATATCAATGTCTAGTTGTGTTTTCCTGGATGAGGGCATGCTACGCCCATTGTGGGCGGAGCCACGCCCAAAAAAATAGCAATTTTTATGGGGTAGTCGGATTAAAAACCTATCTTCTCCTCTGGAATTGACTGAATGGCTTGGGTTCTTCAGTATTTGAATAGCAAAATGAATTATCTAAAACTTGTCATCCGATTTTTCATTTTCCTCCCAAGGTCAAAAACTTAGAAAATTGCGAATTTTGACATAAAAATCATATGACTGCCCAAACTTTGAGAGCGAGGATGACAATATTTTTTATGCATAATCTTGAGGTCATTCCCCACCTAAAGTCTTAAAACCATTTTGCTCTATCTCGAACACCTTGCCCGTGGCGCCCCCTTCAAGTTTGTTTTTACGCTGATTTCATCAAAGTATGGATAATCCAAGGAGTGCGAAATGCCATATATACTATATGAGGTAAAATTGTTCCTGGAATGTTCCAGAGGAGGTTTTGCACCAAAGGTCATAATCCTTGACCTTTGACACTTAAAGGTCATATTTTTTAAAGTTGTGGGAATTTAACTGGGTTTGCGACCTTCTTGGACGAACTAACTCCAATAAGCTATAGCACGTATCCTGTTTCCTTATTTTAATGTCCACATTGTTTTGTGACCTTTAAAGGTTATGCAAAGGTCAAATTTTGAAAGTTGTTGAACGAAACCGGGTTTTCGACATTTTGCAGCTGTTGATTGAAGGCCACTATAATTAATTATAACTTAGTCAAAAATTATCACATTGTCTCATCCTTGACTTCTGAAACAATCTACATTGTCAATTACTGCTCGTGAACTATCGTCGTCTTCAGACTTGTACATACCATCATCGCTTTGCTGAAGGGGATATTTAAGATGGGAGGGGAAGAGAGAGAGAGAGAGTCGTGCGAGAGAGAGTCGTGCGAGAGAGAGAGAGTCGTGCGAGAGAGAGAGAGAGAGAGAGAGTCGTGCGAGAGAGAGAGAGAGAGAGAGAGTCGTGCGAGAGAGAGAGAGAGAGAGAGAGAGTCGTGCGAGAGAGAGAGAGAGAGAGAGAGAGTCGTGCGAGAGAGAGAGAGAGAGAGAGAGAGAGAGTCGTGCGAGAGAGAGAGAGAGAGAGAGAGAGAGAGAGAGAGAGAGAGAGAGAGAGAGTCGTGCGAGAGAGAGAGAGAGAGAGAGAGAGAGAGTCGTGCGAGAGAGAGAGAGAGAGAGAGAGAGAGAGAGAGTGCGAGAGAGAGAGAGAGAGTCGTGCGAGAGAGAGAGAGAGTCGTGCGAGAGAGAGAGAGAGTCGTGCGAGAGAGAGAGAGAGTCGTGCGAGAGAGAGAGAGTCGTGCGAGAGAGAGAGAGTCGTGCGAGAGAGAGAGAGAGTCGTGCGAGAGAGAGAGAGAGAGTCGTGCGAGAGAGAGAGAGAGAGAGAGTCGTGCGAGAGAGAGAGAGAGAGTCGTGCGAGAGAGAGAGAGAGAGAGTCGTGCGAGAGAGAGAGAGTCGTGCGAGAGAGAGAGAGTCGTGCGAGAGAGAGAGAGAGAGAGAGAGAGAGAGAGAGAGTCGTGCGAGAGAGAGAGAGAGAGAGAGAGAGAGTCGTGCGAGAGAGAGAGAGAGAGAGAGAGAGAGAGAGAGAGAGAGAGAGAGAGAGAGAGAGAGTCGTGCGAGAGAGAGTCGTGCGAGAGAGAGAGAGAGAGAGAGAGAGAGAGAGAGAGAGTCGTGCGAGAGAGAGAGAGAGAGAGAGAGAGAGAGTCGTGCGAGAGAGAGAGAGAGAGAGAGAGAGAGAGAGAGTCGTGCGAGAGAGAGAGAGAGAGAGAGAGAGAGAGAGAGAGAGAGAGAGAGAGTCGTGCGAGAGAGAGAGAGAGAGAGAGAGAGAGAGTCGTGCGAGAGAGAGAGAGAGAGAGAGAGAGAGAGAGAGAGAGAGAGAGAGAGTCGTGCGAGAGAGAGAGAGAGAGAGAGAGAGTCGTCTGAGAGAGAGAGAGAGAGAGAGAGAGAGAGAGAGTCGTGCGAGAGAGAGAGAGAGAGAGAGAGAGAGAGAGAGAGAGAGAGAGAGAGAGAGAGAGAGAGAGAGAGAGAGAGAGAGAGAGAGAGTCGTGCGAGAGAGAGAGAGAGAGAGAGAGTCGTGCGAGAGAGAGAGAGAGAGAGAGAGAGAGAGAGAGAGAGAGAGAGAGAGAGAGAGAGAGAGAGAGAGAGAGAGAGAGAGAGAGAGTCGTGCGAGAGAGAGAGAGAGAGAGAGAGAGAGAGAGAGAGAGAGAGAGAGAGAGTCGTGCGAGAGAGAGAGAGTCGTGCGAGAGAGAGAGAGAGAGAGAGAGAGAGAGAGTCGAGAGAGAGAGAGAGAGAGAGAGAGAGAGAGAGAGAGAGAGTCGTGCGAGAGAGAGAGAGAGAGAGAGAGAGAGAGAGAGTCGTGCGAGAGAGAGAGAGAGAGAGAGAGAGAGAGAGAGAGAGAGAGAGAGAGAGAGAGTCGTGCGAGAGAGAGAGAGAGAGAGAGAGAGAGAGAGTCGTGCGAGAGAGAGAGAGAGTCGTGCGAGAGAGAGAGAGAGAGAGAGAGAGAGAGTCGTGCGAGAGAGAGAGAGAGAGAGAGAGAGAGAGAGAGAGAGAGAGAGAGAGAGAGAGAGAGAGAGAGAGAGTCGTGCGAGAGAGAGAGAGAGAGAGAGAGAGAGAGAGTCGTGCGAGAGAGAGAGAGAGAGAGAGAGAGAGAGAGAGAGTCGTGCGAGAGAGAGAGAGAGAGAGAGAGAGAGAGAGTCGTGCGAGAGAGAGAGAGAGAGAGAGAGAGAGAGAGAGAGAGAGAGT
>NC_140977.1:16053907-16223907 GCF_056783735.1 Eptatretus burgeri
GTTGGTGGCAGGATTTGCACTCCGACATCCATAAAAACCATTCATTCCACAAAACATACAAAAAGCATTTTTTAAAAATCTGAAAACCCACTCTGTGGAAGTACTTCCTGTGCAGCTGCCGTTCACAGGGCAACTCACCGGATGACAGGATTGGGGCAAAGCCCTCGGGTCCCCCAATCTTTGATGATAGGGTAACCACGGGGTAATCTTCCCGGGTCAGATTGCGGCCGTGTATGTCGGGGTGGTGCTGAGGTGTCATCCACCAGATGGAGGTCTCCTTGGGTTAACCTGTGGCTCTTCGGGTGAGTGCCCAGAATGTCCCATCCCAAAGAGAGGATGATCACCTGTCTCTGTTATCATCTGAGCTCAAGCATTTGGACATCGGTATTTCAGCACTCTCTGAGGTTCGGAGACAGGATTGCGGCAAGATCATGGCGGATGGAGAGACACCTACTTTTGGTCTGGTCGCTCTGATGGTTACCATGCCCAAGGAGTTGCTGAAGCTGTGTTCAATAAGCTGACTCCAATGATAATTGAGGTAACACCGGTCAACGTGCGTATTATGACGAAGGATTCATCACTCCTTGGGTGTCATTTCCCTGGTCTCTGTGTATGCTCTGACTGAGGCGAGTGATCTCACCGTGAAGGACGCATTCCATGCCACGCTCGGGTTTGTGGTTGATCAGTGCCCCAGGCGAGATACACTTCTAGTCTTGGGGAATTTCAATGCATCGACTGGAACTGATAGGGATGGTTATGAGACATGTGTTGGTCCCCATGGGTCTGGAACTGTGAACCAGAATAGCACCAAGTTTCTTGACTTTGAAAGAAGTCATGGACTTAGGGTGGCTGATTCATGGTTTCAGCGCCCAGAGGCTCATCACTGGACTTGATATTCCAACACTGGCGGTGTGGCAAAGGAGACTGACCATGTGCTCGTTGATGGTTGCTGGAGGATGATCCAGAACTGCAGTGACTACCGGAGTGCTCAGTTCCTCAAAACTCACCACAGGGTTGTTGTAGCAACTCTGAAGTTGCAGCTTAAATCCAGGAGAATGGTACCATCCCAGCCGAGGCTCGATGTTGGCAAGCTCACGGATGAGAAGGCAGCCGAGGAGTTTGCGAACAGGCCGAGTGTGGATTCGGGGGTTCTGCATGCATTGGCAGATCCTGAAGAGTTGTGGGGTGCCTTCAAGACCACCATTCTTGATGTTGCTGGTAGATGTCTTGGAACTGACCATAGGACGAAAAATAATTTTGTCTCTCAAGGGACACTGAATACCATTGACCAGAGTCACAGGGTCAGGCTGAATGGCAAAGCTGAGCTGTTCAGGGAGCGAAGGCATAAAACTACATGTGCACTTAAGGCCCAGTCACACCTTGACGTTTTAGCCAGCAATGGCAACGTATCAAAATGTATGTAAAACGCTGGCTTACGCTGAACTTTTGATGTTTTTTTTTAAAAGATTCGGACGTATTCATAACGAGTTGGTCGTATGCATAACATATTAGTAACGGATACAGAACGTTTCGTTGTCTTATAGAAAACATACCAACGAATGCTTAGCCTGTTGTCGGCATTCACAAGCTATGCCCAACGATAGTCTAACTTATGCATAGCGCGCTGCACGTATCGCTGACGATCACGTGGTGTAGCCTATTAAAAGGCTGCCTCACAATGATTCAAATCATAACCGCCTGAGAATTGTAAGTATCAACCACGCAATCACACCTTGGCGATCTTGCCAGCGTATGCCAACCTCTGAAAAATGCGTCTCAAACGCTGGCACACGTCGAATACGGTATGGGTAAGTTTGGTATACATGAATAGAACGCTAAAGTACATCTTGAAATTTTAAACGCGTTAAAAATTTTACGTCGTACAGTGGTGCCCCCAGAATCCGAATTTAATTCGTTCCAGTAGGCTGTTCGGATTCCAAAACTATTTTCCCAATAAGAAATAATGGAAAGTGAATTCATCCGTTCCTGGGCCCCAAGAAAACCCACTTTCAAGACACTTTCAACTAAAATTACCCATGTTTAAGGTAAAATAAGATGAGTAAATGACCTTTTCTGGGTCATGAATCTTCTTCCAAGCCTGGGGGATGAGCAGAAGCGTTGTCGCTTCTTCCATCAGGTCTGGATGCAGCTCCGGCCTATCAGTGGCCATCGGTATCCAAAACGTAAACTGTTCAGCCTGGTGGAGGTATGTAATTAACCATGAAGCACCAAATGGTGTTTTATATCCCAGTAAACTCTGTGGAGACACAAACGTGCCGTTTTCACCACACAGTTCCACGGGAGAGAATCAAGAGGTGAAGCGATTGGGTGACGCAGCATAACATCACTACCATGCACGCAAAAAAAAACGTTGAGTTTGTTAAAGCCGATTCGTCAGAGGGTTCATTGAATGAGTTCGCTTCACGATGGGTTTTCGCGCTTTTATCGCTTCTTTATTTTTCATAATATCTTACACACGGTCGATTTCGGCAGCTCGAACATGGCAGCAAGATCAGACACACACGTACCGCTCTCATGCTTAGCGATAAGTTCTTTCTTCAACTCAATTGTCGTTCTCACAGACTTCCTCTTATTCCTATTTGCTTCACTGCTCTTCTTGGGTGCCATGGTGAATGCACAAGGGAGATGATTGAAAAAGAAAAATGCACAAATCAAGGTGAAAAAACGAGGTAAAGTAGCGATCGACACACGAGAGATGCTTTCACGAGTACTTCCACCGACGAACCGAATGAACAAAGCGCGAAGATGCGGGTCGAACAGGCGGGGGAGACGCACGTGAACAAACATGAACGCCACGTTGTGTTCGGTTTCAAAAATGTGTGCGGTTTTTAGGGCAAAATTTTCCCGAAAAAATTATTTGGATTCCAATTTGTTCAAACAATGGGGCGGTCGGATTCTGGGGGCACCACGGTACTTGCCGTATGCCTTACACATTCTGCATGCAATGGGAATAAGTTGTACGCACGATATGCGATTGTTGGCACACGTCGACAAAAGTTACTTGTAAGTTACTCATAAGTCGAAACACGTCGAGGTAATGGTTAGCGTCAGTTTTCCAGACTCCCTGTTTTTTTTTCTTCGGTATGACGGTGATGTTGACACTTCGATTTTTAGTGCGGTTATAATATAATATAATTAATAGGCTGCCGCTCAACGATTTAAATCATAACCGCACGAAAAATTGAAGTGTCAACACCACCGTCATAACGAAGCAAAAAAACCCCCCAAAAAACAGGGAGTCTGGAACACTGACGCTAACCATTACCTTGACGCGTTTCGACTTATAAGTAAATTACAAGTAACGTGTGTGGACGTGTGTCAACAATCGCGGAACGTGCCTACAACACGTTACTCATAGGTTAGAAATAAGTTTCGGGTACGCTAAACATTACCTCGACGTGTTTCGACTTATGATTAACTTAAAAGTAACGTGTGTCAACGATCGCATAACATGCCTACAACTTATGGCCAGTGTAGTGGAACTTGTGAGTCATAAGTCTTAAGGCATAAGTTAATAAGTAAGTCTTAAGGCATTAATCATAAGTCATAAGGCATAAGTCTTAAAATTTCAAGCATGCTAAAATTTGAGGACAACCACAGAGTACAACGATGAAAGCCAGCATACTACGACGTATGGCAGTGTTTTTCAGCGTGCTCTTAATGTTTCCAAAACTTACCCAAAACGTATTCGACGTGTGCCAGCGTTTTAGACAAATTTTTCAAAAATCGGCATAAGCTGGCTAAAACGTCAAGGTATGTCTGGGCCTTTAGGGTGGACAAGGAGGCCTATGTGTGAGGAATCTCTGAGGGTGAAGAGCATCACGTGTGGTCAAGTGATTCTCATCCTACTTCCAGGGAAATTCACGCATTGCGTTCATCCAAGCCCATCCCTCGCTGTATTGCAGTTAGAGCAGAGAGTGGTGGGCTCTTGACAGAGGAGTCCAAAGTGAAGGCCCGCTGGGCCGGTTACTTTCAGCGGCTGTACCAGGCTGATCCACCAGCTGTCAAGATGAATGTCAGGGGTGTTACTATCCCTATTGCTGACCCTCAAGTCAACTGTGGTCCACCTTCATTTGAGAAAAACAGAGTGGTGAACCGATTGAAACGGGATACCCTTGCCGTTGCATGCAGTTCTGTGCTCTACCTGGAACACAGGCATTATTCCAACTGACTGGAAGAGGGGCCTTATCCCTCTCGGGAAAGGGAAGGGTGATCGCCAAGACCGCAACAGCTACCGAGGGGTGACGCTGCTCTCAGTGCCGGACAAGGTCTTTGCCCGGATAATTATTGACAGGGTTCACCACTATCTGCTTGAGCACCACCTTCCAGAGCAGTCAGGGTTTCAACCAAAGAGGTCAACGATTGACGGTATCCTTGCTCTTGGGGGTCCTCACCAAATGCGGATGAGAGTTTCGGCAGGGGCTGTTTGCAGCCAATGTTGATCTCTGTAAAGTGTTTGAATTCAGTGAATTGGGATGACCTCTGGAGGATTCGTGGTCTTCATGGGGTGCCACCAAAACTGATCAATCTGATGTCTGAACGAAACTCTGGGACAGAATGCTGTGAGATGTGGTGATACCATCTCTGACTTATTTCTGGTTGTTACTGGAGTTCGTCAGGGGGTGTGTACTGGCCCACACAATTTTCAGCACTTGTATGGACTGGATTTTGGGGAGGATGTCGGAGAGATCAAGTGCGGTGCATTGTTTGGGAATGTCAAGATCTCTGACCTTGATTTCGCAGATGATGCAGTCATCTTCGTGGAGACACAAGATATCCTTTTGGGGGCCGTCGAGGTGCTAAATGGAGAGCCGGAGCCACAGGGATTACGTGTTTCCTGAGTCAAATCTAATATCCAGGCTTTCAATGACATCTTGGATGCTGCTATCTTGTCCGTACCCGTTTCAGGTGAGGATGTTGAGGTCACGGAGAAATTCACTTATCTTGGTTGTGATATTCATGTCTCTGCTGGCTGTGAACCAGAGGTCAACACACGTCTGGGTCAGGCCTGGGCAGTCATGGATCCAACGGATCATGGGGTGTGGCACTGCCAGTACCTGAGGATGAAAGTCCAAGTCTTCAGGTCCTTGGTGCTTCCAGTCTTGATCTATGGATGTGAGACAAGAACTCTGACCAGGGATCTGACAGAGACTTAATTCCTTTGGTGCCGGGTCTCTTCGGAGAATCCTTGGCTATCGCTCGTCAGACTCTGTATCCAACAAGTGGTTGCCAAGAGAGACTCAATTGAGATTTGTTACCTGCATCGTCCGTGAGCGTCAGTTTTGGCTGTCTGGACATGTGGCTCGTTTTCCTGATGCTGGTCCTACTCACCAGATTCTCTCAGCGAGGGAGCCTCGTGAGTGGAGGAGGCCAATGGGCCGACTATGTGCCTCATGGTTGAGGCAGGTTGATCAGCAGCTAAAGGAGATGGGGATGGGCCAGGCATCTGTTTGGGGGTTGGCCAGATGGTGGCCCTGTAGTTCTGGCAGAAAGTGGATGCAGCAGAGTGCTGCTCCGGTGCATGCGCCCATACCTGACCTGACCCCACAAGATTGACATTAATGTCCTGGTAGGTTTTCATTTCCACTTTCACAAATCAATGTGGAAAAAGTAACTTTTATTAAATGCAGGCAGTCTTGTGTTACATACAATTGGCAATATTGTGTATTCAATACGATTAAAATAGCTAAACAAGAAAAAGCAATCTGAGATTGCAGACCCACTGCACCAGGACTCGTTTTGTGTGGTGTATTTTGTGTGACCTTCATGTATTGGTGTGTGTCCTAATTAATAAGACATAATTAGAAATAGCACTTTATAACTGCTGGCAGTGATGACCGGGTACCAAGACGTCCCGCTTTGATCTGACACTTGACCCTGACCCATGATTTTTTTTTTTTATTATTGAATTGAATTAAAATAAATTAAATTCAAATCAAATGGAAGACCAAATCGGTGCAGTCCTGCATTGGAGTCATCAGAAGGAACCCAAACAAGCAAAAAGCAATGATGAAGTCATCAGGAGGAACCTGGATAGGATTCTCATTTCAGCTGCTGCTCCTCTATGTCCAAACACATCCAAGCACAGCCAAATGAGCCTTATTCAAAAAATAATGATAATAATAATAATAAAACAAGTAATTCGACTGCGCGCATTTGACGGGTATGCATCCGCTCTCCCACACAAACACTTGATTATTGACATATTTGACCCTTGACCTTTATCATATCGGGCCTCAAATCTAATCAGTTAATTGCCCTGTCTAACTTTACCTTTGAACCTAGTTTGATGAAATTCTGTCCAATATTTCTTGAGTTAGGGTGTCAACAGTAATATTTCAGAGTTTGACCTTGACCTTTTGCACATCTGGGCCAAAATCTAATCACTTAATTGCGCCGTCTTACTTTACCTTTTACCAAGTTTGATGAAATTCTACAATTAGCTTCTTGAGTTATCGCGTAAAAGAAAATCCAGACGGACGAACGGACGGACAGACGGACAACACGGAAACCAAGGGTGCCGGAGGTATAATTTTTTTTTTTTAAAGCCCCCAAAAACCCAGATCAAAAAAAAATTAAAATCATTTTGGCTGCCAGACCATGTGTCCGATAAAGTTGAAATTTAAAACATGTATTCCCTATCACTACTACATCATAATTTTGAAGTTTCACGTCAATTGATATCGTGGTTCCAGAGAAAACATTATTTAATATTTTTCTTATATCCAATATGGCTGTCAAACCATGCTACTTTTCAATTATTCCTTACCAAATTTGTACAAGCATGCCTTGGGGAACATTTGTGTAAAGTTTCCCTTCGATCTGTCCAGCCCTTCTGGAGAAGAATTTTATGTATTAGGGTAAATCCAATATTGCTGCCAAACCATGTGACCTATGACATCATATTTGTGAAACTTTTGCTCCTCATGGAAATGCGGTCATTTGTGAAATGTTTCACCACAATCTGTTCAGCCATTTCAAAGAAGAAAGTTTTTGAAGGTTTTTTGTTTGAAAAAGATATGACTGCCGAATCATGTGACCAATGACGTCATCAAAAAAAATTTGTGGACCATTTTATCCCGAGATGACCGTCAAAAATGTTCATCCTCATTGGATGCAGCATTCTCCATATGCAATTATGATGTTATAACGAAGGCACCAATGACGTCATACTTATTCCCCATGAGTACTTGCTCGGTACCAAGTCTCAATTTTTTTACTTGGTGCAGTTTCAGAGATACAGAGGTACAAAGTTTTTCTATTTTTCCAATACAGCTGCCACACCACGTGACCCATGATATTATAATTATCATGAGAACATTCTACATGAGTAGTCGCACGTATGGTGAAAATTAAGTCTCAATCCAACAAGTATTTGTGGAGAAAAACATGAAAGTTCTGTGCGAACAAACAAAAACTAGCATTCAGACACAAATGCAATGCCCTCTCGTTTGGTGCAGTAATATTGCATTAAAATTAACTCGAGTTCAACATTGAAGAGAGAAAATAAAACATTTCCCCACGGGAACAGCATTGTGTCAAACAAAGCATTACGTTCGGAAGAAACTGCTTCAATGTGATGAGATGCTTCTTCCCCGACCACAATTTCAGTGGGAATTTCACCACCACCCAAAATCACAACCAACAAAATAGAGGCAAGAAAAATGGAGAGAAACCAAAATAGAGAACATTTTCTCCCAATCCTGCATTGATTGGCAATTTAACCACAATTGCGATAAAACATGACTTGTTTTTTTTTTTGTCTCAAAAGTCAACCTTCATGGAAAACTAAAGAAGAAGACGTCGTGCACGGCACACATGATTCTTGCAAAATCCATAAAACAAATTTGACGTCAATAATAATTATTGGTGGTTGACTTCAATGACCAAATATGCAACTCCTCTTCGAATTTCAAGTCAATCGGATGAAAATTGAGGAATTGAAAAATCTTATCGAAGTTGTTGACCTTTGGCCTATGTTGACCTTTTTACCTATCTCAAAAACAATAGGCTTCTTCCTTATGACAAACTCTACCATGTGGTGAAGCTTCATGAAGATTGGTTTAAAATTGTGACCTGTAGGCGACAAACAGACAGACAAACAAGACAGACAGACAGACAGACAGACAGACAAACAGAATAACAAAATCAACGAACCGATATACTTGAAAAAAAACTTCAATTTTGCAAGTAATGAGAAAGTGGCACATTAACAGATTGACAAATGCAGATAATGGAATGAATAAACCAAAGCTTCGACATGTGACCATTTGATAATGGGAGTGGAAAGGATCAAAATAGACAGCAAATGTAGAAAAGCTCAGGAGTGGGTTTGGAAAAGTCATGTGTTGTTGAGAAATTGTAATGATGGACTGAACCGGCAAGATACCCGAGAGGTATGCACACACGTCTTTGGGCTACCTAGTCTCAGTTCAAATCTCGACCCACTTTCAACTGCCAACCTAGTTTTTCACATGCAGTGAATTCATCCGTGTATCCTTTGCTGTCCCTTGGATGAACATTAACTGTGTCCCATTTGCTAGCAGTGGTGATGCTACATTTTTTTTTGGTCCGCTGGGTCACCTAAAGAGATATTTTGGTGACCTGCATATTATTTGATGATGAACGAGTTCATAAAAATCAGTATAAATGTTTAAATTACTATTTCTCATGACATATCGATCAAATTTCAGTGCTTTTCACACCAACAACCTCGTAACTCGTAATCACAAAGCACTACCATCTGCTATTTAATAATCTACCCACTAACTCAGAACAAAATAATTTGGACAGCAGTATCTTGCTATCGCATGAGCATTTTGGAATCGATGCTTCAGTTTATGCACTGTTTGTTCGTTCATTTTCGTTGTCATTTTTCCTGCTGTTGATCTTCCAGGCTCTGCCTCTCCAGTTTTCTTCTTTGCCATTGCGTGCTTGTGATTTTCAATATCCTGGTACTTTTGTACATTACACTTCTTGAAGTTGGTGCACCTGGGGTGAAACACATTTTGCTTCTTTCCTGCCTCCAAAACTCTGACATTCTCCCTGCACACCTTGGAGAACATCATGTCGCAATCTTCCTCATAACTAAGCCACAGAAACTCTCTCTCCCATTCCGGTCGACACTTCCTCATCCATTTCTCAAGTTCGTATTACCGTTTGACCTGCTCCCTTTTTTCTGCTCATTTCTTTTTCGGATTCGATACATTTTGTAAATAACGCCACATGATGGAAACCTCAGTCCATGTCTTCTCTGAGATGGAGTCGCTGCACCATGTGATCAAATGGGTCATTGCAGTTTCTCATAAAATTAGACAGCTAAGAAGTCGTGGTGCACAATACACCAATTTCTGGCACTATATACATGGGTTCACATAACTGGTACACAGGTGCTCATGCACGGTGGAAATTACAAAAAAACACAAAACTAAATTTGTACTTCAAAAATGATAAAACAGCTCAAAAGTGTACTCCTAACACAACAGAGGCTTTTGATGGAAGGTTTTCTCAACTCGTGCAGGTAAGTAATGGTCTCCATGATAATGAAGCAAACTGATATACTAGGATTCCAAAATTTCAGTGTACAAAATTAAGTTAATAAATTATAACATCATAACTTGTAAGATTTAACAAAAATATATCTAAGGAGAACAAATGAATGAAGAGGAAGAAGAGGTGGTTCTCTCAGCTCATGTTTTTCGTTCCTAAAAGTTAATAAATTACAACATCCTCGATAGCCAGTTGGCCTTCAAAGCTAGAGTGGGCATCCTCCATTGTGAAAACTACTTCCTGAGTCCACCTGAACTGTTATCCAACAAGGCCTCCATCAGAAGCCTGATGAACTGCTGCTCTCCCCTCTGTATAGACACCCCTTCCTCACATATTGATCAGCTTGACAATGAGAAAACCAAGGCCTTCAAAATTATTGGAATATCCAGCAATGAAGTTTAGTCACTGGACCGATCACTTTCACATCACAGAAAGGTTCGTGTTCTTTTTTGTCTCCTGCCTCCTTACTGGTCTTTCACACACTACTCTTTCCATGCTTCCACCCTCCCATCCACCCCCAGAGGTTTCTGCATGGAACACACTATTCACGAGCAAACCCATTCTCGTAAAACGCCAAAAAATCCAGAATCTCTAGTCGCATCCACACTTTCATTCCTGTCTGTGGATAAAACTTCCACCTTCTCTTCAATCTCATTCCCCCCTCAGGTCTTCAAGACAGCTGTTCACAAACATCTGAGATCCTCCATCAAACCATGATTTTTTGCACCCCAAATGACCCCATTCCAAAGCAATCTCTTTTTCCAGGTCATTGTAATTTTTTCCCCTTCTTCCTCATCTCTTTATATTGTTGGTTGGTTGATTTATTACTTTTCTGTTTCGTCAACACTTTCCCCTTCCTCTTCTTCTGTCGTTTCATTCAACTTGTGTGCAGCTTGTTCACCCTGATGTGTCCTTCTACCCCACCCCTGACCCCTTAATCTCATTTCCACTTATACTCTGCTATTGTTTCCCCCTTTCTATTCTGCTCTTGCTCTTTCATGACCCTCTATCATGTGTACAAAAAAAAACAAAAAATTTGGCACTAAACAAACACAGATCCCATCAGAAGTGAAGATCATAACTCACCATTCAACTGGTCGCTTTGCTCCTCTTCCACACCAAAGGAGTCCACATCCTCTATTTTTATCTGTAGAATCTCAGGAAATCCTTCCAGCTCCTCAACCTTCATTTCACACTCGAGCACAGTCGGCTGTTCCGATTCCAGCTGCACATGACAAGAATCCTTCAATCAGCCAACTTGAATGTACAGTACAGGGTGGGTGAAGCTTTCAAGAGTCAGGGAACACACCACTCTTCCTGATGTTTGCTCCACCCTGAGTACCTTGATCCCAAACAGTATTTACAGTGGGGAGAACAAGTATTTGATACACTGCCGATTTTGCAGGTTTTCCCCACTTACAAAGCACGTGGAGGTCTGTAATTTTTATCATTGTTACACTTCAACTGTGAAAGACGGAATCTAAAACAAAAATCCTGAAAATCACATCGTATGATTTTTAAATAATGAATTTGCATTTTATTGCATGAAATAAGTATTTGATCCATCAGAAAAACAGAACTTTATATTTGGTACAGAAACCTTTGTTTGCAATTACAGAGATCAGACGTTTCCTATAGTTCTTAACCAGGTTTGCACAGACTGCAGCAGGGATTTTGGCCCACTCCTCCATTCCGATCTTCTCCAGATCCTTCAGGTTTCGGGGCTGTCGCTGGGCAACACAGACTTTCAGCTCCCTCCAAAGATTTTCCATTGGGTTCAGGTCTGGAGACTGGCTCGGCCACTCCAGGACCTTGAGAAGCTTCTTCCGGAGCCACGCCTTAGTTGCCCTGGCTGTGTGTTTCGGGTCGTTGTCATGCTGGAAGACCCAGCCACGCCCCATCTTCAATGCTCTTGTTGAGGGAAGGAGGTTGTTGGACAATATCTCGCGATACATGGCCCCATCCATCCTCCCCTCAATACGGTGCAGTCATCCTGTCCCCTTTGCAGAAAAGCATCCCCAAAGAATGATGTTTCCACCTCCATGCTTCACGGTTCGGATGGTGTTCTTGGGGTTGTACTCAGCCTTCTTCTTCCTCCAAATACGGCGAGTGGAGTTTAAACCAAAAAGCTCTATTTTGGTCTCATCAGACCACATGACCTTCTCCCATTCCTCCTCTGGATCATCCAGATGGTCATTGGCAAACTTCAGACGGGCCTGGACATGCGCTGGCTTGAGCAGAGGGACCTTACGTGCACTGCAGGATTTTAATCCATGACGGCATAGTGTGTTACTTATGGTTTTCTTAATACTGTGGTCCCAGCTCTCTTCAGGTCATTGACCATGTCCTGCCATGTAGTTCTGGGCTGATCCCTCACTTTTCTCATGATCATTGAGGCTGCACGAGGTGAGATCTTGCATGGAGCCCCAGACCGAGGGAGATTGACTGTAATCTTGAACTTCTTCCATTTTCTAATAATTGCGCCAACAGTTGTTGCCTTCTCACCAAGCTGCTTGCCTATTGTCCTGTAGCCCATCCCAGCCTTGTGCAAGTCCACAATTTTGTTCCTGATGTCCTTAGACATCTCTCTGGTCTTGCCCATTGTGGAGAGGTTGGAGTCTGATTGATTGAGTGTGGACAGCTGTCTTTTATGCAGATAACGAGTTCAAACAGGTGCAGTTAATACAGGTAATTAGTGGAGAATGGGAGGGCTTCTTAAAGACAAAACTAACAGGTCTGTGAGAGCCAGAATTCTTACTGGTTGGCAGGTGATCAAATACTTATTTCATGCAATAAAATGCAAATGAATTATTTAAAAATCATACAATGTGATTTTCAGGATTTTTGTTTTAGATTCCATCTTTCACAGTTGAAGTGTACCTATGATAAAAAATTACAGACCTCTACGTGCTTTGTAGGTGGGAAAACCTGCAAAATCGGCAGTGTTTCAAATACTTGTTCTCCCCACTGTACATGTGAACTACCTCTGTACTTGAGACCTTATCCTTTGCCAAAATCAGTTCCAGCACCTCAAACGTTCACCACACACAAACACACACCTTTTGACACCCCCCAAAAATAAACTGTACATGTTGCAGGTTCTGAAGACAATTCTGTCATTGTATTCCATCTTCTTCTTCATCTTCTTTCGGCTGCTCCCGTTTGGGGTCGCCGCAGCGGATCATCCGTATGATCCGCATAATGATTTGGCACATGTTTTACGCCGGATGCCCTTCCTGACGCAACCCTGGTCGCCTCTTACGACACAGGGATATGGTACACCTATTTTAACCGGGGTATACACCGGCCCAGTACACTGGTACTCATTTCGCCGATCTCGGAAGGATGACAGGCTGAGTTAACCCCCTGGTGTATTAATTCAGTGGCCCAACGGGGCTTGAACCCAGGACCTTTTGGATCCCAAGCCGCTGCCCTAACCACTGCGCCAACACCAGGCTCTGTCATTGTCATTGTATTCTGTCATTCTGATTTTTTTTTTTTTCATCAAAATCATTTCATCAAAATTTTTCATCAAAAAAAATTCATCAAAATTTTTGATGGCAGTGGAAAATGGCTGCCACAGCCATCAGCGGCTGAATTTGAGATGGCCCAATATCCAAATCTGTTCATAATATGTTAGGCTACTAGTGTGCCAAATTTGGTGCTTTCCTCACAAAATGCACAATTGTTTTGCTATATTTAGCTAATTTTCCCCACTACCACAAACACACACATACACATACACCCAAAAAGAAACGGACCCGTCAGGTCTTTATTGGAGGCCTCCAGCTCGAGGAAAGACGAGCTGGGGGTCAGAGCCTATTCTCGGACCTCTCCTCTTCGTGTGGTCTTCGACTATCCGGTGAGGCAGGACTCGAACCCGCCACACAATGCCGCTCCAAGCCCAGGCAAGCGATCCTCGCAGGACAGGCTCGCAGGCACACAGGCCACAAGAGAAGACGCTCTGTTGGCGGGATCTCAGGAAGCGACGACTGGCTTCAGAAGACCACCAGACGTCCGAAAACTAGAAGACAATTCTTCCGACAACCACTCTCGTTTTGGCCCACCCGCGCTTCTCTTATCCCACGCTCTCACTCCTTCATTGGGCAGAGAGAACGCTCTATGCCCATATTTGGAGCCAAGCCAGAACGAAACGCTTGTGCCCATATTTGGGGCTAAGCCAGAGCGCAACGCTTGTGCCCATATTTGGCACGAAGCCAGAGCGTAACGCTTATGCCCATATTTAGGACGAAGCCAGCACACCAACGTCCAGAGAAACCCTGCCTAGCACACTGGACTCCACCCACGTACGGGCTGACATGCACGCGTGCAATGGTGCCGATGGATGATGGTGAAAGGAAGCGAGGGCAGGTGTTGTTGTTGTTGGTAATTTAAATCCTAACTATCAAAATAACTCACAGAGCACGTTCAATTAATCACCCATTAAAAACATAGGACGGGTCCCTAACGAGAAACACATACTTACTGATATAACTGATCTATAGGACCTGGCTGTTGTGTGTAGTAAGCGTCCAAATTCGCAATATAAGACATGCAAAAGTTTTGATATCCATTTAAAATCTGAGCCTGTTCAGCAGTTTTATAACAAAGACATTCAATGGTGAGAAGGCCTTACACACAAGCACAGAGGAGGTGTATGAAGGTGTATTTATGCTGCCATGTAATCCATGCAGCACATATTGCTAATACACAGACAGTTTCCTCACATCACTGGGGTTCAGGTAATAAATCATGAACGCACCTTGAAGAAAATCTGATGGCACAACACCTGGTGAGGTATCCCTGAGTATCAGATCCTTGGTATTTTCATCTTCTTCTTCCTGCTATCCCAATTTCTGAGCTGAATCAATTTCCAAGCTCCATCTTGGAGCTGGCTGGCACTTTGAGAATGAAATTTCACCTTAATAATTGCAATAAAAGTATGCTGGGTTGACACAATTTTGACCTTAACCAAAATAAGATCATGAGCCAATTATATAAATTTAAACATTTTTCAGCAAAACTCGACTTAGGCTTGGCCGAACAGAATGGAATTGCCCTCTCTAAATACTGTAGAAATGTGTATCGACATCATACCCCTCCGAGTTAAAGGTCAGGGTCACACAGAAGTCTGAAAAATATATCACGTATTTTTGTCATAGCTCATTTTGCCAATGTGGAAATCTGAAAGACTTTCCAATTTGTTCTTCCATTGTATTCGTATACCGACATTCAAATTCTGCACCTGATATTTGACCTGCATTCAAATTGTACAGCATCGTTGTGGCCATGTAACCCATGCAATTATACAGGCTCCAGAGGCACCATTCTCCTCCCCTTCTGATTGTGTCTGATCACGGTACACAATGTATGAAGAGATGGTTGTGGTGTGGAATGGGGGGGGGGGGGGGAGGGTGGTGGTCGGTCTCACTTCACTGACAAAATACATCAATTTGTGAGTGGTATTAAACACTGCACAAAAGGAACATGGAAACTCTGAAAAAAAACAAGTCAAGTGATGAAAGGGGGTGGGGGAATGTTCCCCCTACTGTTGAACTAGATAAGATTATTATGAGATTAGGGGGTGAGGTTGGTCGATAAAGCAGGTTAAGTGGAATAACAACTACATTTTAATGTATAAAAATGTGACAAGAATGAAAATAAAATGTGTAAAATGGCTAATGTGTTGAGATTATATGTATAACAAGATAATGGTAAAAGATATGTTATCCTTCAGTGTCAATGTATGTTTGTTCTGTGACTTTCTTCGTAACAACTCTCGAGGAGCATGCAAAGTTCTCATGCATGCGCAATAAAAACGAGTACTCAAGTCGAGTCCGTATTAAAACATGGCGTGTTGTCAGACTCTGTCCAGATCGCGTGAGCAATCCAGTCGATAAGTACGTGCATTACGGCCACCGAGGTGCGACAGCTGGTATCAGAAGTAAACCTGAGACACGAAGGCAGTTTCATGTAAAATGATTGACGTGAAGTACAAAAGTACGTTACTGAACGATGGTTTTAAAATCACTGAAAGACTTTTCCTTCTCCACGCCGACGGCATGGCCAGAATGGCACCAGAGATTTATCTGCTATACTACTATAGAATAGCGGCAAAGCTTGACAAGGAAGAAGAAAATGTACAGGTTAGTACTTTGTTGTTTGCAATGCGTGCAGAGGCTGAGCAGATATTCAGCCAATTCACGTTTTCTGGAGATGAAAATGCTGATGATTTCAATGCAGTGCTGCGTAAATGAAATGATCATTTCACACCAAAAGGAAACACGATTCATGAGAGAGATACCACCTATCAAAGAAACCAAAAGGATGGGGAAAGTGTTGAAGAATACATGAGAAGTTTATATGAACTCTCAGGGGGCTGAATTTGCAAACAAAGAAGAGAATATTAGAGATGGGCTTGTGCTTGAATTAAATGACAAAGAGCTTTTAGAAAAACTTCAATTGTAAAGTGACTCGACTTTGACCATGGCAGTGACTAGAGCTACGCAGTATGAACAGGTCAAATCACAGATTCAGTAACAGAGAGCATTGGCCGTAGATGCAGCACACGTAAAGCATGAACCACACAGAAGTGACACGGACAGGTATAAGCGTGAAGGTGAAGGTTCAACCTGTGGCAGATGTTATGTGCACAAGACTCTTGTCTTGTGCACATAACTCTTGTCCGGACTCTTGTCCGGCAGAAGGAAAGAAGTGCATGAAATGTAGGAAGTTTTCACACACTGCGTGGGTCTGCAGGACAAAAAGTGTAAATGAAGTTGATGCATTTGAACCACGAACACTTACACCATTTTTTTATATATGCCAATTTCAATATACCAAAATACCCACATCGTCCAAACTCCCAGGGAAATTCACCCTCGGCAGGATCTGTGCGATCTGGGCCGTTACCGAGACGAATCCGAGTTGTACCCCGAGCGGAGAGTACCAGATTCCTGCCAGGCAGATTGCAAGATTACGGCAGCAATGAGGCCTCCTAATTCCCGTTCACAGCGCGGCAAACCAATGATAGAAAGGACAAGGACGAGCTGGTACATTCAACAAAAGGGGAAAATTATTTACAACAATCGGGGGACGAGGGGAAGAATAATCGGGAGGGGAACACAGAGCAGAGTTATCACGAATAAGCAAGGCAAATAATGTACAACAAAAAGCAGTTAACAATTCTACATATAGACGGGGCCCACGAACACACACACACGCACACACAGATACACAGAAATGGACCCGTCAGGTGTTTATTGAAGGCTTCCAGCTCAAGGAAAGGGTGAGTTGGAGACCAGAGCTATCTTGGACCTGTCCACCTCATGTGGTCTTCGACGTTCTGGATCGGCGGGACTCGAATCTGCAGCAACAATGCCACTCCAAGTTCCAGGGACGGAGGATGAAGGACGGATGCCAACCAGCATGAGCGCGGACAAGGCAGCGAGCGCAAGCAGGCAAGGGCAGGCGATCTGGGACGATCCGGCAGACAAACCCCAACTCCAACTGCTTCCAGTCGGATCGCGCCTAACAATTATTCACTCCTTCTCCAGAGGGGAGGAGCCACCTCCTCCGACCCGCTCTCACTCCCTGGACGGCTTTGGTGCGCAAATGCGCTCGTCGCTCCCATGATTGGCCAAAAGGGGCGCCAAGTCACGGCGGACCGCCCCTCAAACAGGAAGAGGAGTAATATTATTCTGCGTTGGCTCTCATTGGCCAAACGACAGCAAACTCGCTCGCATCTCTCTAATTGGTCGAGAGACGCCAAGTCCTTCATTGAACTCCGCCCACCACGAGCGTTATTGCCTCAGGATGGAGCGAAGGTGTTGTTGTTAAAGCGAAGATGTAAAAGAAAACCCTGACAATCAAAATAACTCCAGTGCATGAACATTTAATCACCCATTAAACACAGGGGCTGGATTCTAACTACACACATATACTTAACGAAATAACTGAGCTACAGGGACCTGTCTGTTGTGTGCTCATGGCTGCCAGATTCGTAGCAATACATCGTGCAGATAGATAGGAGCAGTAGGAGGGGAGCTGAGGTGTTACCGCAAACACTTCAGACCAAGACCAGCAGATGATCCAGCCGCAGGCAGCGAGCAGCGGCCTGATCACGTTGAAAAATCAACAGGCCCAGTCGACGGGACCACTATCTCAACTTCAGCCATCTGAGCAGATTCAACTCCAGCCGTCAAGGGAACAACCTGTCCCAACATCAGGACAGCCACCGTTTCCGTACTCCACTCAGTGGCAGGGCAGTTGTGAAGCAAAGCACATTCCAGGAGCTACTCATCGACATCGCTGGCTTTGATTATGTTGAAGTCTAAAATGCTGAGCAGAAATCAAGGGGAGCTTTTGAAGTATGTGACTTATAGTAATTATTTTAAAACAATGTTATCGTGATGAATGCTTTCGCTTCCCATGGTTCGAACAATCCGTTTGCTCATTGTATTACAGTGTCACAAGTTAGTTCATTGATTTGTATTGATCTAAAAGGGGAAGATGTGTTGACATTATATGTATAACAAGCTAATGGTAATACTTATGTAACCCTACAGTGTCAATGTTAGTTTTTAATGTGATAATCAACTCCCTGGTGATATGCGAAATCCTCGTACATGCTGACGTGGATTTTTTAAAACCCACCTTGTTGTGATCGTTGTCCTCCTGAAGGATTCTAACTGGCCGATTGTGGAATCCTATTTGACTTCAGAGTTTAACGTTTGTCCGATTTGATTATAAAATCCTACAAAAACCCTATCGACACTGATAAAACTGATGTCCACACAAGTCCTTCCTTGTGAAACAATTTATTTTCTAATTATACACCATACACTTCTCACCCTTGTACAATGAACTTAAGAATCCCCATTGATTGCAATATTACTTGGTTCTATTTCATTGATTCTTACTTTAGTTCAGTTAGACCAACCCGATTCAATTTACTTCTACATTACATCAGAGTTTTATTCTAACTTGGTACTTGGTCAGTTCCAAGGAGTACAAGCCACTGAGATACTATATTTCCTCACGTGCTTGCACTGAAAACAATTTTACATTTCAAAGCATTTATACTTTCATGAGAGAGAGGTTGGGGGATATTCACCCAGACTGTAGACGTGTCCTTTAGACGAAAAGCCACTTCGTACATTTCTAAGCAAAGGATCATTTATCAGCTCAGTCACTCTGCTCCAGAACAACACATTTCTTATCATTTAGGGCAAAAGTCTTTTGGCCAGAAATGACAGCCAATTCAACTTGCATCATAAAAGTTACATTTCTGAAACTCCATTTGTTACAATTTAAAATACATTAATATAAATTTTTCCCCCAAAATGCGCAATAAAAAGCAGGCTGGCCTTTAAGTCGAGTCCATATTGGAACATGGCGTGTTGTCAGACTCTGTCCGATCACGCGAGCAATCCAGTCGATAAAGTACGTGCATTATGGCCATCGAGGTGAGACACAGCTAATGTTAATACAAATTGAGATTGTTGAGTAAATCCACACGACCATTCATTGTACGATGAACAAAACACCCCCCATTAGTAAATGGACTAAGCCACCTGTCCCATGGCGTTGTGGTTTTTAATCAAAAGTCAAAATCAAAAGTCCGTTGGATCAGCTAAAGATGAAAGGTAATTACCGAACAGTGCTGAAAAGGGAAAGATCATTCAACAGAAGGTGAAAATGATTTAAAAAATTAACTTTTTTTTTCATATGAGCGATCGCTGTATGTAAACATTTTCGCGTTTGTGCGCATGCGCGAACTATCGGGTGGCAGTCCAACTTCCGGTCTACTTACGCTTTGTGTGGAGATAAAGTGTGGCGGTATATTTGAATATTGTTTCCTTCAAATTTGATCGATTTAGAACCTGATCATTCCATATGGGCACTCCTTCGATACATTTTCTATCCCTGTCTACCACCGATCGAACGAGATATGGGCTGTTTCACAAGCAGGGTTATCTAGTACAAATAACAAGATGGGGCCATGCCACTATGTTTTGTGTTGGTATAATGGTGTTGTCTAATGCATAACTACACAGGTAGACATGTGTCCCACCTACACCTGTGATGTCTTTGTCACATTGAGCTTATTATTCTATGGAGAGGCAATAATCAGATAAATTTTGACCAATTGCATGTTTCAATTCACTATATCGCCAATTTGTCCAGTCAATTTTATTTAGTCATATTATAATATGCATTCTTTAACACTGAACATATTTTGCATTGAAAGGTCGAATTTGTTCCACAGAAGAAATAAAATTCAGTGTAATTAATTTGCATTATGGGAAATATGTTTTCCTGATCACATCTTTTGTCCGTCAAAAATGTCCTCTCCGGAACACATCATTAATTCTATGGGGAAGGAATGCATATTCTTGGAACTATTCAGCTATTCTGAAGTAACATCCTATTATTGCATGACACTAAAGACAGAAAAGTTTGGGCTTGAGGTGTGTTTACCACAGAGTCATATGTGTGCTGGAAATGCCTGTCCGTCAAAAAGTGTCCTCTCCAGAACAGCTAAAGATCTGCCAACATTTTTTTTGTTATTCCTGCTAGAATCTTGCACATTAAGTTATGCAAATTAGTTGTTTACAACATTAATTTCATGCAATTTATTTTATATTGCAACTATTTGGACCCAGTGTGTAGGTATATAATATGTATTCGTCAAAAAATGTCCTCTCCGGAAGCCAAAACCACAAAAGTCAATTTTCAAGGAAAGAAGTATGAAATAGCTCATTTTATGAGCTATTTCATACTAAACCATAAAATTATGTGCATGAGAAAGATAATAATGCAAACATTGCTGATTTATCATTTTGAATGATTGTATTCTCCAGTTAATTTTAAATAAATTTATTAAATTCATAATATTATACAAGCAGAATGATTTTGAGTCACAAATCCATAGTCCCCCGTACAAAAAAATTATATTAATTTTGACAGTTAATGTCTTGCAATGATTCAAATGGAAAATACAAGAAAATAAAATCGATTTTTAAAAACATGACATCCAATCTTCTCCTCGTTCATAACACATTGACTCTTTGACTTGTAGCTCTGAAATTTTACACATATTATCTCTGGTATATAAGGTAATTTGTGGGCACAAATGCTTTAGAAACATAAATGATAATTTTTTGTCTTTGTGGAACATGGTGGTTACCCTGATTGTGAAACAGCCCATATGAGGAAAAGTTGAAAGTTTGCATGGGTGAAGTGGAGATTGTTCTGCCTGATCCTTATTCCATTCCGACCAGTTGGCGGATATGCAACTCCAAGGCAGCTGCCCTCACTCCAGTACCCCAGAATATATAATTACCTCATTTGAACACCAGGACCATTCACGGGAGAAGCGCTACAGGCCTATAATCATTTCATTTTGGGCCATGTTCATGAGGTGCTCCAGCATGAAATACCCGCAGTTAGTGCTGTTGTTTTCATTAAGGGATTGGTTGTACACGGACAGCGCGTGACCGACAAACCATATGAACCATGGCGTTGCCGAGATAAAACACATGGCTATGTCATAGCGGCCCATTGCAATTGTATGGCAGGTTTGGGCGAGTGCTGTAGCCATGTGGCTGCAATCCTTTTCACAATCGAAGCCGTCACGTGTAGTGGGGTTAATTCAGATGAAGCCTGTACGAGTGTGAAGTGCATATGGAGCAAGTACTATAAAAAGGACGTAGTTCCATCCAGGGCTGAAGATCTGGATCTCAGTCATCCTCATCACGGTTTGACATCACGTAAAAAACGTCGAGTAAGAGAAAGGGTCCCCGAATTAACAGCAGAGGAAGTCGAGCAGCAACTCGACTTTCTGAAGGATGTGTGTCCAGAGGCCGCAGCATGTTGTAAATCGAACGGTGATACCGACACTGCTCCCAGTGATGCAGACTCCATGTATCTGGCAACAGTCACTCACGTTATCGAGAGTATAGCAGGTAAATGAAGCAACAGAATGCAACATATTAGAAAATAGAAAGTACAATGTATTCTAAAAACAAGTATGCGACATAGAATGTACATTGAAAAAATACTTTTAAAACTTTCTTTTTTACATTACAGCAATGGACACATGTACGGTGGAGGAAGTGGTTAAGCGGACATTAGCCACAACGGAGCAAGAAGTCATCAGGCTGTCAAATGCGACAAAGCTGCAGGCAAACTCTGCCCTGTGGCATGCACATCACTGTGGCCGCATAACTGCCAGCATCACTCATACCGTACTCAAATGTAGAGATCCGAAAACTGCCATGAACTAAATCATGAAGCACGATGCAACAGATATTTCTTGTGTGCCGGCTGTGAAATGGGGTATTGACAACGAAGCAACCGCGAGACACGAGTACGGTGCTTATATGTGCCAAATCCATGACAACTTTGAGGTAGAGGAGGCAGGCTTAGTGATCGACGGTAGTTTTCCGTTCATAGCTGAGTCACCGCACGGGATTAGTACATGTACATTGTACATGCCATGCAACTTCAGCAATTGAAATCAAATGTCCATTCAAGTACAGGAGCATCTCGCCAGTAGACCCGAGCGCCATAGGCGATCAACAGTACTGTTTAGATAGCTTCGGTAACTTGAAAAACCCCCACAAATATTCTACCCAGTTATAAACGCAGATGATGGCTTGTAAGTGTGCAAAGTGCGACTTCATTGTATGGACACCACAAGCCATGGTAATATGCACCGTACTTCGAGACGCGGCGTCCTACCTTCTGTGCATGTGTAACGGAAGTCATAATGCCAACCGGCTAACAACTTCCGTATTGTGTGACGTCACGGCGATTGCACGTATTACACGGCAAGAGGGACAGAAATTACATCGATGGGAACTTACGAACCTTGGGGGTGAGTGTGGGGGATGGGGTGAGTGTGGGGGATGGGGTGAGGGTGGGGGGATGGGGTGAGGGTGTGGGTGGGGGGATGGGGTGAGTGTGTGGGTGGGGGGATGGGGTGAGTGTGGGGGATGGGGTGAGGGTGGGGGGAATGTGGGTGAGTGGGGGAGGGGGTGAGAGGTGAGGGGTGAGAGGTAACAAAGTAGATCCACCCTTTACCTTCTCACACGATTCGTCCACCTGACGAGTTCAGTTCAGATTTGATAATTAACTCCCGAACACATCGACCACAGACATGCAGAGACACACGGACAACAAATTGTGTGTTTTAATATGACGACAGGACCTACACTTATCCACCATTGTGATACACGAGGTCCACAAATGACGAAAACCTCCACTGGTCACTTAACGGTCCGAAAAACATGAACGTCACAATGACGTCACGTGGTTACCCTTGGTGATCGCTGATATCTCGTGAAGAAACATGTAATAATCTGCACCACGAGTTTAATGTTACTCACGAAGATGTTTAAAAAACACAAATATTCAACACAACATAAAACTTCCTCTACTCACAACTCGCTTTGGGAAATGTTTCATTCTCGACGCGATTCCCGGGAACACGGATCCTCACTTCGTACACACTCGACACTTCTTCTTCTTCTTCTTCTTAACCCTTTTATACATCACATGTCTCGAATCCCTCTCCATCGTTATCTCATCCGCACAAACGTGTATTATCAGCCGAGAATCTTATTAAAATCATTCCACACAAAAATATCTAACGGTGTTGTCGAATGCATAACCACACAGGGAGTTATCTAAAATATCTAAAAAATATCTAAAAAAATCTAACGGAAAAAGAAGGTTCGACAAGCCAAGCTAGAAGATACACCCCCTTGGTAATTTAAGGGGCCACAGAAGGGTAGTAATAGTAGTCGTAGTAGTAGTGCTTTTGTGAAAATTACCACAATTCTATTGAATGTGGCTCTTTCTCCTCATCCCTGCTCATACACGGTCAGGACTGCAGTAGGTAAGGTGGAACATTTTAAGAGAAAGGGAGGAGAAGAAAAAACAAATGACCAAAATAACACATTTATACGAATGATAACAAAGTACCTTGTGGAGAGATACGCCAAAGTACCTTGTGGATAAATACTACAAAGTACCTTGTGGAGAGATACGCCAAAGTACCTTGTGGATAAATACTACAAAGTACCTTGTGGAGAGATACGCCAAAGTACCTTGTGGATAAATACTACAAAGTACCTTGTGGAGAGATACGACAAAGTACCTTGTGGATAAATACGACAAAGTACCTTGTGGAGAGACAGTACAAAGTACCTTGTGGAGAGACAGTACAAAGTACCTTGTGGGGAGACAGTACAAAGTACCTTGTGGGGAGACAGTACAAAGTACCTTGTGGAGAGAGTACAAAATACCTTGTGGAGAGATAGTACAAAGTACCTTGTGGAGAGATACTACCAAGTACCTTGTGGAGAGATAGTACAAAATACCTTGTGGAGAGATAGTACAAAATACCTTGTGGAGAGATACTACCAAGTACCTTGTGGAGAGATACTACAAAGTACCTTGTGGAGAGATGCTACAAAGTACTTTGTGGAGAGATACCACAAAGTGCCTTGTGGAGAGATAATACAAAGTGCCTTGTGGAGAGATACCACAAAGTGCCTTGTGGAGAGATACTACAAAGTACCTTGTGGAGAGATACTACAAAGTACCTTGTGGAGAGATACTACAAAGTACCTTTTGGAGAGATACTACAAAGTACCTTGTGGAGAGATAATACAAAGTACCTTGTGGAGAGATACTACAAAGTACCTTTTGGAGAGATAGTACAAAGTACCTTGTGGAGCGATAGTACAAAGTACCTTGTGGAGAGATACTACAAAGTGCCTTGTGGAGCGATAGTACAAAGTATCTTGTGGAGAGATACCACAAAGTGCCTTGTGGAGAGATACTACAAAGTGCCTTGTGGAGAGATACTACAAAGTACCTTGTGGAGAGATACTACAAAGTGCCTTGTGGAGAGATACTACAAAGCGCCTTGTGGAGAGAAACTACAAAGTGCCTTATGGAGAGATACTACAAAGTGCCTTATGGAGAGATATTACAAAGTGCCTTGTGGAGAGGTACTACAAAGTGCCTTGTGGAGAGATACTACAAAGTGCCTTGTGGAGAGAAACTACAAAGTGCCTTATGGAGAGATACTACAAAGTGCCTTGTGGAGAGAAACTACAAAGTGCCTTATGGAGAGATACTACAAAGTGCCTTATGGAGAGATACTACAAAGTGCCTTGTGGAGAGATACTACAAAGTGCCTTGTGGAGAGATACTACAAAGTGCCTTGTGGAGAGATACTACAAAGTATCTTGTGGAGAGATACTACAAAGTACCTTGTTGAGAGATAATACAAAGTACCTTTTGGAGAGATACTACAAAGTACTTTGTGGAGAGATACCACAAAGTGCCTTGTGGAGAGATAATACAAAGTGCCTTGTGGAGAGATACCACAAAGTGCCTTGTGGAGAGATACTACAAAGTATCTTGTGGAGAGATACTACAAAGTACCTTGTTGAGAGATAATACAAAGTACCTTTTGGAGAGATACTACAAAGTACCTTGTGGAGAGATAATACAAAGTACCTTGTGGAGAGATACTACAAAGTACCTTTTGGAGAGATAGTACAAAGTACCTTGTGGAGCGATAGTACAAAGTACCTTGTGGAGAGATACTACAAAGTGCCTTGTGGAGCGATAGTACAAAGTATCTTGTGGAGAGATACCACAAAGTGCCTTGTGGAGAGATACTACAAAGTGCCTTGTGGAGAGATACTACAAAGTACCTTGTGGAGAGATACTACAAAGTGCCTTGTGGAGAGATACTACAAAGTGCCTTGTGGAGAGAAACTACAAAGTGCCTTATGGAGAGATACTACAAAGTGCCTTATGGAGAGATATTACAAAGTGCCTTGTGGAGAGGTACTACAAAGTGCCTTGTGGAGAGATACTACAAAGTGCCTTGTGGAGAGAAACTACAAAGTGCCTTATGGAGAGATACTACAAAGTGCCTTGTGGAGAGAAACTACAAAGTGCCTTATGGAGAGATACTACAAAGTGCCTTATGGAGAGATATTACAAAGTGCCTTATGGAGAGATACTACAAAGTGCCTTATGGAGAGATTCTACAAAGTGCCTTGTGGAGATATATTACAAAGTGCCTTATGGAGAGATACTACAAAGTGCCTTGTGGAGAGATATTACAAAGTGCCTTATGGAGAGATACTACAAAGTACCTTGTGGAGAGATATTACAAAGTGCCTTATGGAGAGATACTACAAAGTGCCTTGTGGAGAGATATTACAAAGTGCCTTATGGAGAGATACTACAAAGTACCTTGTGGAGAGATATTACAAAGTGCCTTATGGAGAGATACTACAAAGTGCCTTATGGAGAGATACTACAAAGTGCCTTGTGGAGAGATACTACAAAGTGCCTTGTGGAGAGATACTACAAAGTGCCTTATGGAGAGATACTACAAAGTGCCTTGTGGAGATATATTACAAAGTGCCTTATGGAGAGATACTACAAAGTACCTTGTGGAGAGATATTACAAAGTGCCTTATGGAGAGATACTACAAAGTACCTTGTGGAGAGATATTACAAAGTGCCTTATGGAGAGATACTACAAAGTGCCTTATGAAGAGATACTACAAAGTGCCTTGTGGAGAGATACCACAAAGTGCCTTGTGGAGAGATAATACAAAGTGCCTTGTGGAGAGATACTACAAAGTGCCTTGTGGAGAGATATTACAAAGTACCTTGTGGAGAGATAGTACAAAGTGCCTTGTGGAGAGATAGTACAAAGTGCCTTGTGGAGAGATACTACAAAGTGCCTTGTGGAGAGATATTACAAAGTGCCTTATGGAGAGATACTACAAAGTGCCTTGTGGAGAGATATTACAAAGTGCCTTATGGAGAGATACTACAAAGTACCTTGTGGAGAGATATTACAAAGTGCCCTATGGAGAGATACTACAAAGTGCCTTATGGAGAGATACTACAAAGTGCCTTATGGAGAGATACTACAAAGTGCCTTGTGGAGAGATACTACAAAGTGCCTTGTGGAGAGATACTACAAAGTGCCTTCTGGAGAGATACTACAAAGTGCCTTGTGGAGAGAAACTACACAGTGCCTTGTGGAGATATATTGCAAAGTGCCTTATGGAGAGATACTACAAAGTACCTTGTGGAGAGATATTACAAAGTGCCCTATGGAGAGATACTACAAAGTGCCTTATGGAGAGATACTACAAAGTGCCTTATGGAGAAATACTACAAAGTGCCTTGTGGAGAGATACTACAAAGTGCCTTGTGGAGAGATACTACAAAGTGCCTTCTGGAGAGATACTACAAAGTGCCTTATGGAGAGATACTACAAAGTGCCTTGTGGAGATATATTGCAAAGTGCCTTATGGAGAGATACTACAAAGTACCTTGTGGAGAGATATTACAAAGTGCCTGCTGGAAAGATACTACAAAGTGCCTTATGGAGAGATACTACAAAGTGCCTTGTGGAGAGATACTACAAAGTGCCTTGTGGAGAGATAATACAAAGTGCCTTGTGGAGAGATACTACAAAGTGCCTTGTGGAGAGATATTACAAAGTACCTTGTGGAGAGATAGTACAAAGTATCTTGTGGAGAGATAGTACAAAGTGCCTTGTGGAGAGATACTACAAAGTGCCTTGTGGAGAGATACTACAAAGTGCCTTGTGGAGAGATATTACAAAGTACCTTGTGGAGAGATAGTACAAAGTACCTTGTGGAGAGATAGTACAAAGTGCCTTGTGGAGAGATACTACAAAGTGCCTTGTGGAGAGATACTACAAAGTGCCTTGTGGAGAGATACTTACTGGGTCATTCTGTGCCAACTCACCTAAATTTCAAAAACCTCCCCAGGTCACCTCCTCAGATTTTGCTGGAAAAATTCTTAAATGTAGATCTATATGGCTCTACCCACCATGCAAAAGATTAGCTTTCAATTCCTCATAGTTTAAAAAATATCTATCTCTCGAGACCTTTGAAATTTGGCCCTAAAAATGCCCAAATGTGAAAAAAAAATTCAACTTGAGGGGCTTATAATTTTATTATGGATTCCTCTAGAAAGTTAATATTGCAAATATTTACTAATTGGCATCCAAATCTTTCAATTATGGCATCAGATAGCCTCTGGGATGCATATTTCTCACTCTATCAGAAGCTAAAATTGCTTTTGGGTCAAAACGAGCTAAATAAGGTGAAACTGTAGACGCCCTCCTGAAAATATGGAACAACTTAGAATTTTTTCCTCATAACACAGTGATTATAGGGTCATTATCTATGCATAGATACCTTTTTCTTGGGATAATACAGTTAGGTGATGAATTATAAAAGTTTTACCATAAGCCCTTGCCTCCGCGGGCTCTAAAATGGACCAATTTTGTCCCCTGGTTTGACCATGTGGCTCGGGGTTTAGGATCTTAATTTTTTTCTAAAGATTGCCTCATATAAGATGTGTCTACTGACCGAATAATTTTATCTAACGCCCATAGCTTCATATTAAAATAAATTTTTAATTACATGCACGTTTTTTATAATTATTCACTTTTTTTCAAATTCATGAGCTTATAAATCTTCAACTGAACACTCCAGCAAAGTGATACTGCAGATATTTATAAACTGGCATATAAATCACAAACTGGTCCAACACGTGGAACATGTCTTTCAATCCAGACAAATCTCACACTCTCACTATGTCTCTTCGAAAGGACCGTTTACAAAACCCCCCCATCCACTTTCTCAACAATCCTCTGGAAGAAGTCTTTTCTTTCAAGCTTCTAGGTCTCACTATCTGCCATGACCTTTCCTGGGAAAGTCACATTTCCAAACTCACCTCAAAAGCCAGTCGCCGACTGGGAATCCTCCGTTGTGCTAAGTCCTTCCTCGGCCCTCTTGAGCTCCTGACCACTTACAAAGCTTTTGTCCATAGCCTGATGGAGTACTGCTCTCCCCTCTGGGCTGGTGCTCCTGCCTCACACCTTTCTCGGCTTCACGCTGTCGAAACCAGGGCATTTAAGATCATCGGCATCTCCCGCAATGAAGCTGAGTCTTTGGGCCTCTCACTCAATCACCGCAGGTTGGTCGGTGGTCTTTCTGTCTTCTACCGACTCCTCTCCAGCCTTGCCCCCCCTGCTCTCTCTCTCTCTGCGATTTGTCCCCACCACATTTCCACAGGGCGCTCAAGGTCCGCCAACAACCCCCTTCTGGTAAAACTACCAAAATCACGAATCACTGCTCATCTTCACTCTTTCATTCCTCTTTTTTCCCGCCTTTGGAATAAACTTCCTCACTCTATTCTTTCCCATTCTTCCCTCCAGGCTTTCAAAACAGCTGTTCACCACCACCTCTTATCTTCCCCCATCCAAATCCTCGATCTTTTCTACCCCCGATAATCCACCCAAGCCCACTTCCTTCATTTCTCCTGCTTTCCTTCCTGAAAGTCCCTGAAATGTCCATCTTCTCTTCGCCATGTTCCCCGTCTCATCCCCATCCCTCTCCCTTCCACAGTTCACCTAATGTGTCTGTTCCCCACTGTTTTGTCCCTTCCACTCCCGCCCCTCTTGTCTCATGCCTCCTTGCTGTGAGTTGTGTGTTAGCTCTCATACGAGCCTCGACCAAGGTATACAAAAAAAAAATTTTGGTGGGTAGAGCAAGTACTGTTACCGTTAACATATTGTGTTACCGTTACCATATTCTTCCGCCTTATATTCTGAGACGATGTGTGAGCGTATCAAGCCTTTCAGGACCACAGCACTGTGTTCCACAACATTTCTCTCTATTTCTTCCTTCCTTGTGTTACATATTGCCATCTTTACACAAGTTAAAGTAGAGTTGACAAGGAGATCTCGTGACTTTCTCTGCTTCTGAACCGGGTGTCCGATGATGAAGAATGTTGGTGAGAAGTGAAGCCAGAAGCACAAATGTAGTGGAGTGGAGCGAATGTCCACCTTCATCCAAGGGCAAGCCAAAAATGCCCAAGGAAACCCAGTGTTTGCCATTCCATAAGTCATTCAACATCTTCCTCTGCATCTCAACCAGAAAATCATCTGGAATCCTTCTGCAAGAGATCTTGAACATCATCTTTGGAATGATAAACTGTTTAATGAGGAGTATTTTCCCTCTCAGTGACAGGACTTTCAACAGCCAACTCCCGTCTCTCAACTTTGCTTCTATCTTGTCCCCTAAAGTGTTCCAGTTGAAAAGTGGTGAGCACCCACTTGTAGTGGATAAATGCACCCCCAAGTATTTTAGCTCATTGTGACTTCATGTCAATTCCTGAAAAGGTTTTGGGAACTCTGTGATCTGCATTGGCCCAATCAGAAGCCCAGGATTTTTTCTCCAATTTATTGTCGCAGATGATGCTGTTGAGTAGCCCCACTAACAATCGTAAATGACTTGCATGTCCCTTGCACTGCTGGCAAAAACAAGGACGTCGTCTGCGTATGCAGAAAGTATGAGGGAGAGCCTGTTGTTTGGTACAACAATGCCAGTTAGCCTTCGCCTCATCAAACAAAGGAATGGTTTGATGCACAGGGAATAGAGTTGGCCGGACAAGGGACATCCTTGTCTTATTCCTCTTCTGGATGGAAAGGCGGTGAGCATTGACTTAACTCAGCATTCTGCCGACATGTACAACGTCTGGATCATGCCGACGTATCTCCTCCCCAACCAAAAACTTATCAGAGTCTCAAAGAGGTAATCATGCTTCATTTGGTCAAAAGCTTTCTCTTGATTCAAGGAAAGGAATCCAACTTGAGTCTGAGTCTTGTCTTCACACTGTATTAAGTCTCTCACCAGGATATGTTGTCATGTGTTGTTCTGCCAGGGATGGTGTATGACTGGTCAGGACTAACTAATTTTGGTAACACCGATCCCAGACGATTTGACAACATTTTTGCCTTGATTTTGTAGTCCACGCACAACAGAGACACTGGCTGATAGTTCCTTATGTATCTCAAGATGCCCCCTTAGGAATCAAAGCCAAGGTTGCTCACCTCCAAGACGGTGGCATTTGGCCTGTATCACATGCTTCCTCAGCTACACTGAGGTAGTCAAGTCCAATCAAATCCCATACTTTGGTGTAAAATTCACAAGACAAGCCATCCACTCCAGGGGACTTATCCAACGACACACTATGCAGAGCAATTGTTAATTCTTCCAGAGAAAATGGAGCTTCTAGTCGCTTTCTATATTCTGGAGTCGCTTCAGGGAGGCCGTTCCACAAAGTGCCACAAGCATTCGCATCCACCTTCTTACCTGAGTAGAGTTGCGCATAAACACCGTATTAGTTAATGAACACGCTCAGGGTCATTGAGCAAGGAGCCATCTTCTGCCAGAACACTGGATATCGTCCTAAGTCGACCTTTGCGCTTTTCCAAAGCTTTGAGATAACTCAAGGCATATTCAACCTCAATAAGAAACTGCAACCGAGAGCGAACAAATACTCCTCGTGCCTTCATATTGTTGTGGGGCCGGGTGTTAGGGCCTTGTCACACCTTGACGTTTTAGCCAGCGTATAGCAACGTATCAAAATGTATGTAAAACGCTGGCGTATGCTGAACTATTGATGGTTTTTTTCAGTTTTGGGCGTATTCATAACGAGTTGGACGTATGCATAACGTATTAGTAATGTACACAGACGGTTTCGATAACTTATAGATAACTTATACCAACGAATGCTTAGCGTGTTGTCGGCGTTCACAACCTATGCCCAACGATAGTCTAACTTATGCATAGCATGCGGCAGCGTATCGCCGACGATCACGTGGCGTTGCCTATTAAAAGGCTGCCGCTCGACGATTCAAATCATAACCACACCAGACATCAAGGTGTCAACATCACCGTCATGCCAAAGAAAACTTCGAAGAATGCTGCAAAGAAGTCTCCTGGCCGTGGCCGTGGACGCGGACGCAAGGAGGATCCATCATCACCCACACCCTCCCCATCACGCTCACCTACTACTACTGACATGGACCTACTAGTACTACTACGACTACGACTACTGACACGCTCACCTACTACTACTATTACTGATACTACTGACATGGACATCTACTCATCATGGAGTCTGAAACACTGACGGGTTCCTCCTGTGTGAACCCCATTTTTATATACCAATTCCCCTAAACGCTGCCAATACGCCATTATACAGTAACTGTAAGTTAGAAACACGTTCAGTAAGTTCTGTGGGCGTCCGGAAGATGTCAAATACATCTACATACGTCAATATGCATTTGAGATACATTATACATAGGTTCAAACCACGTTACTCATAGGTTAGAAATAAGTTTCGGGTACGCTAGACATTACCTCGACGTATTTCGACTTATGAGTAACTTACAAGTAACGTGTGTCAACGATCGCATAACGTGCCTACAACTTATGGCCAGCGTATGCGGAACGTGTGAGTCATATGCCGAGCACGTCGAGAAATTTTGAGCATGCTTAAAATTTGTCGACGAGCTCGGCGTACTACGACGTATGCCAGCATGCTTCAGCATGCGCTTAAAGTATACAAAACTTACCCATAACATATTTGACGTGTGCCAGCGTATTTGCCAAATTTTTCAGACGTCAGCATATGCTGGCTAAAACGTCAAGGTGTGACAGGGCCTTTAGCGGCGAGCACGACAGCTAGGTGGAGCAGTAATGTCAGCTCCAGCAAACACCCGGAATCTAGATCGTGCTTCTCGGAGAACTCCGAAAGTCACGGGTCCCTTACAGGACCATGAATCGCCAATAATTCGACCGCGTGAGATAGGGTTAATTGCCAAACTTCAATATACTTAAAAACCCACGCGGCAAAGCTACGGGGGAATTCACACCCTCACAGGTAATAAGAGTTATAGAAGGAGAAACACAGTTGAAGCCAACTCATTCTTCGCCCCATAACTTAGCAACTTTGCAAGAAACTTCTTGACTTGGACTTGCTCAGCCGAACCTGAAGTCTTGCTTTTTTGTCCATTTCTCCTCAGGATATACAGGGAATGCATGAGTGTTTTGTAGTCTTTCCACTGCTTTAGAGCAGTTTCAAACTTTCTTCGGACTGTGCAAACTTTGCTCGAGGAACTCTACTATTTCATGGCCAGGAATATATGAATGATGCCCTGAGGGCAGTTCTGATTCAATGCCCTTTAATCATCCTTGATCCCCTTCCCAGTCACCAATGCTCTCCTCATCTTCTCTGTCTGGGCACTCATGGTCTCTCTTCTTTGGTACATCTGTACTGTATGACAAAGTTTCTACCTTGTCGTCACTTAAAACTAACTTTGCACTTTCTCCTGTTGACACAGATGAACACTCCGTTGGTGCTAATGAAGCAGTCCTTGCTTCACCGCTTGGCAAAGCTATAGGGATTGAAGACGCTTTGATGGTAGCGACAGGGAGATCATCCATTTGAGGTGCTGCGGTAGAACTATGCTCGACTTCGCTGTCTATGTGTACTGTGGATGGTGCTGCAGCATTCGAGACCTCGGTCAGTGTAGATAATACCTTAGTCGCTTGTAAGACCGCTACCTTCTGCCTGTCTGTCACAACAAGAAGGGGTTCTACAGTATCTTTTGATGCTTCACTGGTGGTCCTTTCATGCAGAACTGCTGCCATTGACGCATCAATCATTGAGTTTGATGAAACCTTATTATCTTGCCAAAACGAAGTTTTTGCAAGATGTGTTAGTCAGCTTGTATGTTTGTTTGTTTTTTTTGTTATCTTGTCAAAACGAAGTTTTTGCAAGATATGTAAGTCAGCTTGTATGTTTTTTTTTTTGTTTGTCTGTAATGACGGATAAAAAATTCTGCAGAGCACAGTTATCATTGGAAATTTTTGTAACTTCGCATATCAGAGGCCTATAGAGGTCCCTTTCAGCGCATAAAATTTTGAAGGTCAAGGTCAAAGGTCAAGGTGACTTTGTCGCAAATCAGGGGAGTCGACGAAACCCTTATTTTTTGAGTAATTTTGATCGGATCGTCTTCAAACTTCATGGGAATATAGTTCATGGTCTGGCGCTCAGCTGATTAATTTTTGGTGGCGATTGGCCTTGACCTTCATGGTTAGCGCCTAAGGTCAAACATATTTGACCCCAAGGTCAAATTTTCAAGTTTTAGGAACCACATCATGTAGTACCTCAAATTGAACACCTCGATGAGTGCTTTCTCGATATGTCAAGCTTGAAACATTATGACGTCAGTTGGTGACGTTATGAGGAAAACGCATATTTTTCATGGTTACTCTGTAGAACGATTCTCATCGGAATCTCTCGTAGGCAGATATTCCTCAAGGAGTCACTCCTGGTGGATAGCAGCTCTGTTCACCTCAGTGTGACCTTAAAGAAGTCACATGTGGTCACCTTTTGGCAAGATATGGGTTACCCTGCAGGTGACATTGTTTGTTTTTTAATTTTTTTTGTTTGTCTGTAATCACGTATCGATCACTCTGCAGAGCACAGTTATCATTGGAAATTTTTGTAACTTCGCATATCAGAGTCCTATAGAGGTCCCTTTTAGCGCATAAAATTTTCAAGGTCAAGGTCAAAGGTCAAGGTCACTATCGCAAATCAGGGGAGTCGACGAAACCCTTATTTTTTGAGTAATTTTAATCGGATCGTCTTCAAACTTCATGGGAATATAGTTCATTGTCTGGCGCTCAGCTGATTAATTTTTGGTGGCGATCGGCCTTGACCTTCATGGTTAGCGCTGGAGGTCGAAAGTTTTTGACACCAAGGTCAAATTTTGAAATCTTAGATACCATATCGAGTAATACCTCAAATGAAAGCGCTTGATAAGTGCTTTCCAGATCTGTCAAAAGTTTGATGCTCTGACTGCATTTGATGACGTCATGACGAAAAAACGGATTTTTCATGAAAATTTTATTTCCTCGGTCTCATCAAAATCTCTTGATATTTCATATACAACGGTCCTGGAGAGATACCATTAACCGTACGAAAATATAAAGGTCAAGGTCAAAGGTCAAGGTCACAAAAAGGTCAAGCATCAAGGTCGACGAAACCCTTATTTTTTGAGTAACTTTAATCGAATAAATAAGTCACTCATGTTCACATTTTGGCAAGATACTGGTCACCCTGAGGGTGACATTGGTTTTTTTGTTGTTGTTGTTTGTCTGTAATCAGGTATCGATCACTCTGCAGAGCACAGTTATCATTGGAAATTTTTGTAACTTCGCATATCAGAGTCCTATAGAGGTCCCTTTTGTGGTGTCGTGGTAGTGGTGCTCCAAGGCAGACATGAGCGGGGGAACAGTTCAACCCTGCTTTATTGCACGAGCGAGAGCGTGAGCGTACATTGCCCGTAACTCCCCTTTATTATGTACTCGATGCACTCTACAAGCCACACGACTTACAGGCTCCCAGGCCACAACGGCTACAGCAACCACTACAACGCCTCAGGCGGCACGCACTCCTATATCCCTTGCAAGCACGTGATCACGCCGACCACTCCTCCACCACGCTCCCCCACATCATGCCCTGCCCCCGCAGGCCCGCTACACCACACTCCTCCCTCCTAAAACCATGATTATTAAATGACCATCATCATAATAAGCATAAGCAGCATAGGATACCATGATATAAAAGCAGATAAGGTACAAAAACGATAATAGCCCCAAAAAGAAAAAGCATAGGTCATCACACCATATAACGTGTCGATGCGAGCGAGTGGAGCTGCAATGGACAGGTTCCGAAGACTGAGTTGCACAATGAACCCACAAAAACCCTGACCGCGTTACAGATATTAAGAAACAAGGTGGGAAGCACAGCAGCACTACGCAGCAGAAGCGCCGCCAGGCGGCTCATGCCTACACGCCCTCCGGCGAGGTCGCGGCGACCTCCCGAGCAAACCTCCCCCGGCACCATCAAACGCCCCCCGGCCGACAAGGCGGCACATCTCCCCCAGCCAGACCCAAAGCAGATAAACATTCCGAGGCTGGAAGCCCGCTGTCTGGAAGCTGTGGCGCCAACGCCAAACCCGACTGACCTTGGGTGGGGACGTTGAACAGCGCCGTCGGCTGTGTGTACCAACCACCCCATAACAACCCACGCATTACAATCAGCTGAGATTCCAACGTACGCCCAAACGGCCTTGGGCGAGAACAGAGAGTTGCGCCCCAGGCGCCAGGCACGCCTGACCTTGCCGAAACCAGAGGTGGGGGTAACACTGAACAGCGAACCAGCCCCGGCTCTGAGTCGATCTCTGAGACCCACACGGCAATTAGATGGTAGCAATTCCATACAAACCACACATCAAACCCAGGCTCGTCATAAATCAATAAGAACATCATCTGTGCAATTGCAAACTCCTTTTTTCGTACAGCGCGTTCTTCCGATAAAATCCCCGCACATGACAAAGCAACAACCCATGGCCCGTGGCAGCGGGAGGCCAATAAAACCTCTTTATTTGCCATGATCACTCCCAAATCCTTCACATCACATCGATTATAACGAAAATCCCATTGATGGATCCCAGCCAAACATATTCTCACACATGAACTGTCGGCATTTATTTCCACAACGTTAAACTGCATCACTTGAGCAATGAAAATCAAATACACAACGAACAGCAACCCATGAACCACATCACGTGTCCGTCTCCCGGTTGTCGTCGCTACGTTGCGATGACCCGCTTGTCGTCGAGAGTCGCGATCCGCGAACTTCTTGAACGCGACGGGCTCGCTGCAACTCCCCGCTGACATCGCCTGAACGACACAGGCGCGCATTGCATCATGAGCGCAGCCGAAGCGCGAGAGCTCATCGCGGCTGGCATGGCTCCCGCTGCTCCCGAACCGCACATCAACGTTGCAGGAAGCAATGCACGGCAGCTCACGTTGCATCGTCGCGGCCCCCGTCACCGGAACCTCACCCTCGCGTCTCGAGGGAGGCCCGGGCCCACACGGAGGTACGTGCCACGAGGGAGGCACTGGTGTACCTGGAGGTACGAACTCCGAAACAGGAACTGCGAGCCCCACCCCTCGCACCACGAACCGCGGGAGTGCAACCCGCTGACCCCGCTGGGAAACCAAGACGTGCGCCCCGCCAACCGCCGGCAGCACTTCACCGGCATATGCGTGCGATGCGAGGGTAGCACGAGTGGACTCAACTCGACACCCGATCAGTGCCCCGATCACCTCGACCTCCACTGGCATTGGTCCTGTCACCGTCGGACCAACCGAAACCAGGCCCAACATGGGCAGCATCAGCGCCCCGGTCATCTCAACCTCCACTGGCATTGGTCCTGTCACCGTCGGACCAATTGGAACCAGGTTCAACACGGGCAGCATCAGTGCCCCGGTCACCTCAACCTCCCCTGCCATTGATCTTGTCACCTCCGGACCAATTGAAGGCAGGTTTAACATCGGCAGTATCTCCCGTTCCGAGTCGCCGGGATCTCTGTACCCAGGCTGCAAGACTCGACCCGGGGCGTTAAAGTGTACGCCATGTACCGAACACCGTACCGGCAGTAGGTCTCGACCCGGGACGCAAGGGTCGCTCCGTACACCGCCATTCATGACCGTTATGATGGCCGATGACTCTCGGCACACACACCGCAGACGTCCCCGAGTGCTCAGACCACCGTCCGATTGACTGCATTGCAACGCTCGGCCACGACCCGCGCCGAAGACCGTGCGCGCGGCCGTGCGCGCCTGGAACATCGCGCTGACCTCTGGATCATCTGCTGCGCACTGACCATTGAGACCCCGGACATTCCTCAAAGCTTGCGCGACGTCCGACGCCGCGTCCGAGCTGAACCGCGTGTCCTCGTTCTTTAGCCGTGACCTCGCAGAAACCATTCCCGAGATTTGCCAAGCATTAATAAAACAAACTCCGAGCGCGGCCGTTGTCCACTCAACGTGACCGTGGAAATAGCAGCCCAACTGTTCAGAAAACAATTCGAAGTCATCTCCCACGAAGACGGGCACGCATCCGTGCGCCGTGCCCCGACCTTCTGCAATGCCTGAGCCGGCTGTGCTGGTGAGACACCTGGCCCCGGAGCCTGTGCGTGCGGCGCGCGTGAACCTGCGACGCGCTCTTCACGATGCGCTCCTCCGGGACCTCGAACCGCGTGGGGTGCGCTGAGTTACTCGCTGCCGATCCGAACCCAACCACCCTGCACACGCCGATCCAAACAGCCTCGTCGCCAAACTGTGGTGTCGTGGTAGTGGTGCTCCAAGGCAGACACGAGCGGGGGAACAGTTCAACCCTGCTTTATTCCACGAGCGAGAGCGTGAGCGTACGTTGCCCGTAACTCCCCTTTATTACGTACTCGATGCACTCTACAAGCCACACGACTTACAGGCTCCCAGACCACAACGGCTACAGCAACCACTACATCGCCTCAGGCGGCGCGCACTCCTATATCCCTTGCAAGCACGTGATCACGCCGACCACTCCTCCACCACGCTCCCCCACATCATGCCCTGCCCACGCAGGCACGCTACACCACACCTTTCAGCGCATAAAATTTTCAAGGTCAAGGTCAAAGGTCAAGGTCACTTTGGCGCAAATCAGGGGAGTCGACGAAACCCTTATTTTTGAGTAATTTTGATCGGATCGTCTTCAAACTTCATGGGAATATAGTTCATGGTCTGGCGCTCAGCTGATTAATTGTTGGTGGCGATCGGCCTTGACCTTCATGGTTAGTCGCACTGGAGGTCGAAAGTTTTTGACCCCAAGGTCAAATTTTTTAATCTTAGGTACCATATCGTGTAATACCTCAAATTGAATACCTCGATGAGTGCTTTCTAGATATGTCAAGCTTGAGACATTATGACGTCATTTGGTGACGTTATGAGGCAAACGCATATTTGTCATGGTTACTCTGTAGAATGATTCTCATCGGAATCTCTCGTAGGCAGATATTCCTCAAGGAGTCACTCCTGGTGGATAGCAGCTCTGTTCACCTCAGTGTGACCTTAAATAAGTCACACGTGGTCACCTTTTGGCAAGATATGGGTCACCCTGTGGGTGACATTGGTTTTTTTTTTCCATTGTTGTTAGTTTGTCTGGATGTACTGTGTTAGCAACAGACGTCTCAGTTTCATTTGATTCTGACAGGTCAGGAGATGCCACAGAATCATTCTTCATTACCGTGCCAGGTTTGTTCGTAGATGATCCATCTTTCTGTTCACTTAACAGGTCTTTGAGTGCATCTGGCAGCAAAAATTTCCCATGATCTGTGACTTCAAAAACAGCATCTTCCACATCTTCCATTTGCCCCAATTGGGCCACAATTTCTGTCTCCTCCAAAACACTTTTCCTTGCGGATCGCTTCAAGTCCTTGGTGGCTGCATCTTCAACATCAGTTCAATCAGCAGTCCCTTTGTCTTCTGGTTCTGATTTTCTCATCTGTACTCTCTTTCCCTTCCCTACCCTCACTGTCTGCTATTGATCTTCAGCAGAAAAAGGGCCAGGATGAGAAGACAATACAGAAGCTTCTATACTGACACTTGTCTTTTCCTGAGGCTTGTCAGGGTGCTGAGGAGTACATACTTCTTTTCAGATAGTGCGGCAGTCTGCTGTTGCATAAGCATTCCAGAGGAGTTTCTGGTTGAGATGCATAGGAAGATGTTGGACTACTTTTGGAATGGCAAACACTGGGTTTCCTTGGGCATTCTTAGCTTGCCCTTGGATGAAGGTGAACAATCTTTTCCCTGCCTTCGAAGCCACAACCACACATCCAGGCTGAAGACCATTCAATGCTTCCTGTATGTGAATCCTGCACTGCAATGATGCTCACTGGCATCGTACTTTTTCAGCAAAGCGTTAAATCTTGAGTAGGAAAGGCATTTTTTTCCATTACTTCACGCAACCTGTCAAGTTTGACATTGCCTCTGTTTTATCAAGAAATGCTGAGGGCTTGACATGTTGCCGACATAAAAAGAACAGATCCTTCTCCAAACAAAGACCTGTTTGAAGAACCACTCTTTCTCAAACCTCTTCTGCAAGGTCCATCCCTGGCTTCATGCTCGTTAAGAAGGAAGCTCTTGATGGGTAATATTGTTGTGGGGCCAGACGTCGGCCACGAGCACAACCACCAGATGGAGCAGTAGAGTCGGCCCGACCGATCGCCCAGAATTCAGATCGTACTTCTCCGGAAAAATCCAGAGAATACGGGTCCTTTGTTGTGGACCGTGAAGCGTCAATATTTCCACCACGTGGTACAGGGTTATTCGCCAAATGTCAAAATACCTTGAGACCACGTGGCGATCTACCGAGTCTTCACACCCTCGACGGAACACATACAAAACCGAGCCACTTAGCGAGCCCATTCCGTGTGCGATTCCGAGCGGTTTTAATCGCCAAGTTCCGTCGGTCTGATTATCCCGTAACTGCGGCACAACGGCCCTGCTAATTCCCCACACGCGACACGCTCAGTCAATGACAGAATGGACACGAACGAGCTGAGAACATTTAACAAATGGGGGGTTTATTTAAAATAATGGGGGGATTAGGGTAGCACGTAAGAGGCAGAACTAAACCAACTAAAGCAAGGCAATGCAAATATATACAGCACAGGCACTTATACAACTCACTACTTTTTAGACGGGGGCCCACACACAAATACACATACACACACGCAGACAGAAGAAATGGTGGCTGATGCCTTTATTGCAGAATTCAGCTCGGAGGGACAGGTGAGCTGAATCTTTTGTAATATCTCTCCACAATGCACTTTGTACTATCTGTCCACAATGTACTTTGTAGTATCTCTCCACAATGTACTTTGAAGTATCTCTCCACAATGTACTTTGTATTATCTCTCCACAAGGCACTTTGTAATATCTCTCCACAAGGTACTTTGTAGTATCTCTCCACAAGATACTTTGTAGTATCTCTCCACAAGGCACTTTGTAGTATCTCTCCACAAGGTACTTTGTAGTATCTCGCCACAAGATACATTGTCGTATCTCTCCACAAGGTACTTTGTCGTATCTCTCCACAAGGTACTTTGTATTATCTCTCCACAAGGTACTTTGTAGTATCTCTCCACAAGGTACTTTGTATTATCTCTCCACAAGGTACTTTGTAGTATCTCTCCACAAGGCACTTTGTAGTATCTCTCCACAAGGCACTTCGTAGTATCTCTCCATAAGGCACTTTGTAATATCTCTCCACAAGGTACTTTGTACTATCTGTCTACAATGTAGTTTGTCGTATCTCTCCACAAGATACTTTGTAGTATCTCTCTTCAAGGCACTTTGTATTATCTCTCCACAAGGTACTTTGTACTATCTGTCTACAATGTACTTTGTCGTATCTCTCCACAAGATACTTTGTAGTATCTCTCCACAAGGCACTTTGTAGTATCTCTCCACAAGGTACTTTGTATTATCTCTCCACAAGGTACTTTATACTATCTCTCCACAAGGTACTTTGTAGTATCTCTCCACAAGGTACTTTGTATTATCTCTCCACAAGGTACTTTATACTATCTCTCCACAAGGTACTTTGCATTATCTCTCCACAAGGTACTTTGTACTATCTCTCCACAAGGTACTTTGTACTATCTCTCCACAAGGTACTTTGTAGTATCTCTCCACAAGGTACTTTGTACTATCTCTCCAGAAGGTACTTTGTAGTATGTCTCCACAAGGTACTTTGTGCTATCTTTCCACAAGGTACTTTGTAGTATCTCTCCACAAGGTACTTTGTAGTATCTCTCCACAAAGCACTTTGTAGTATCTCTCCACAAGGTACTTTGTAGTATCTCTCCACAAGGTACTTTGTAGTATCTCTCCACAAGGCACTTTGTAATATCTCTCCACAAGGCACTTTGTTCTAATTCATGTAAATGTGTTATTTTGGTAATTTGATTTTTCTTCCCCTCCCTTTCTCTTAAAATGTTCCACTTTCCCTACTGCAGTCCTGACCGTGTACGAGCAGGGATGAGGAGAGCGAGCCACATTAAATAGAATTGTGGTAATTCCAACAAAGGCACCACTACTACTATTACCACTACTGCTACTACTACTACCCTACTTCTTCTTCTTCTACTACTACTACTACCTTTCTGTGGCATCCCTTAAATTACCAAGGGGGTGTATCTTTTAGCTTGGCTTGTCGAACCTTCCTTTGTCCTCGTTTTTGCACCGTTAGATATTTTTGTGTAAAATGATTTTAATAAGATTCTCGGCTGATAATACACGTTAGTGGGGATGAGATAACGATGGAGAGGGATTCGTGACATGTGATGTAAAAATGGTGAGAGAAGAAGAAGAAGAAGAAGAAGTAGAAGAATAATAGTGTGTGTACGAAGTGTGGATCCGTGTTCCCGGGACTTGCGCAGAGAACGAAACATTTTCCAAAGTGTGTTGTGAGTCGAGGAAGTTTTGTGCTGTGCTGTGCTATGTTGTGAACATTTCTGGTTTTTCAACATTTTCATGAGTCACATTAAACTCGTGGTACAGATTGTAACTTGTTTCTTCACGAGATATCAGCGATCACCAAGGGTAACCACGTAACCAGTGGAGGCCCTGTCGTCATATTAAAATGCACAATTTGGTGTCTGTGGTCGATGTGTTCGGAAGTTAATTATCAAATCTTAACTAAACTCGATAGGATGACGAATCGTGTGAGAAGGTAAAGGGTGGATCTACTTTGCTACGTCACACCCTCACTCTCACCCACACATTATCCTCACCCTCACCCTTACTCTCATCCACACATTATCCTCACCCTCACCCTCATTCTCACCCACATTATCCTCACCCTCGCTCTCACCCACATTTACCTTACCTTCACCCTCACTCTCACTCGCATTATCCTCGCCCTCACCCACATTATCCTCGCCCTCACCCACATTATCCTCGCCCTCACCCACATTATCCTCGCCCTCACCCACATTATCCTCATCCTCATCCTCACCCACATTATCCTACCCTCACCCACATTACCCTCACTCTTACCCACATTGTCCTCACCCTCACCTGCGCCCTCTCCTCCACCCTCCTCCTTACCTCCACCCTCACCCACCCCCATCCCATCCTCACCGCCACCCCACCCCATTTTATCAATAAAATACATTATTTATACATGTTGCATTTTATTATTTATACATGTTACATTTTTATACATAAGATATCTTTATTATTCCACTTAACCTGCTTCATCTCCCAACCTCACCCCCTAATCCCGTAATAATCTTGTCTACTTAAACAAGAGGGGAAAAGTTCCCCCATTCCCTTTCATCACGTGACTTTTTTTTTCCTTAAGTTTCCATGTTCCTTTTGTGCTGTGTTTAATACCACTCACAAGTTGATGTGTTTTGTCAGGGAAGTGAGACCGACCACCACCACTACCCCCACTCCCCACCACCACCACCTCCAAAGATTGTGTACCCTGATCGGTCACGTGGGGGGCTCTTGTTCCCTCAGGGGATCCGTGTAATTGTATGGGTTACATTGCCATATTGCTTTCGCTGAATATCACCTTGAACTTCATTTATGTATGGAAGGTAAATTAAGAAAATGTGTCTCCATCTGCACTGTGTCCATAAAACTCAACGTCTTGAAAATGTTTGATTTCAAGTTATGATAAAAATGTGTATTTTGTGAATTAAGCCACAATCTGAAAAAGTAGATCAAGGACACGTATCAAATATCAGGTGCACAAATTGAATACAGGTATACGGATACGATGGAAGAACATAGTGGAAGGCCAAGCGGTGTTTCAGATTCTCCATTAGCAAAAATTGAACCATGACAAAAGCACGTGATATTATTTTTCAGATCCCCATTTGAGCCTGACCTTTAACTCGGAGGGGAATGATGTAAATTAACCATAAATACGCGTTACTCCACTATCTAGAGAGGGCAATTCCGTTCTGATCGGCGCAGCTTTAGTCAAGTTTTGATGAAAAATGTTTAAATTTGTATAATTGGCTCATGACCTTAAAATTTAGGTCAAGGTCAAAAAAATTGTGTCAACGCAGCATACTTTTATTCCTATTATTAATGTGAAATTTCATTCTCAAAGTGTCAGCCGGCTCCAAGATGGAGCTTGGATATTGATTCAGCTCAGAAATTGGGAGAGCAGGAGGAAGAAGATAAAAAATACCAAGAAGGTGATACTTGGGGAAACCTCACCAGGTGTTGTCGTGCCATCAGATTTTCTTCAAGGTGGGTTCATGATTCATTACCTGAAACCCAGTGATGTTGGGACTCTGCCTACATATTAGCATATGTGCTGCATGCATTACATCACAGCATAAATACACCTTCATACACATCCCCTGTGCTTGTGTGTAAGGCCTTCTCACCATAGAATGTCTTCACTACCCTGCACTTGCAAAACGAAAAGCAGGGTGAGGCATTTGGATGCGTACGTGCGTGCGTCTGTGTCTGTATTTTCAAAATTCATTTTCTCGGCAACCGTTGGTCTGATTGACATGAAATTTTACTGGAGGATTTACTGAAATTTTACTCGTGTGCAGCCGTAATGGGAACAGTTGACTGCTCGGGTGCGAAATGAAGGTTGAGGAGCTGGAAAGATTTCCTGGCATTCTGCAGATAAAAATAGAGGATGTGAACTCCTTTGGTCTAGAAGAGGAGCAAAGCGACCAGCTGAATGGTGAGTTGTATGATCTTCTTCACTTCTAATGGGATCTGTGATTGTTTAGTTAACCTCCGCCATCTTCGAAGATGGATGGAGGTTACTGTTTTCACCCCTTTCTGTTTGTTTGTTTGTTTGTTTGTTTGTGAACAGTATTACGGAAAAACTCCTCAACGGATTTCGACGAAACTTGGTGGGGGGGGGGGAGGGTTAGGTATGGTCCAAGGATCATGCCATTGAATTTTGGACTTGGTCCCCCCCCCAAAAAAAAATTGTTAGAGAAAAAAAATATATATTTTTTGCATTTCTACATTTTAAGTGATTTCCAACCCCCCCCCCCCAAATTTATTTTTACCCCCCCAAAAAAAATTGTTAGAGAAATTTTTTTTTTGCATTTCTACATGTTTTAAGTGATTTCCAACCCCCCCAACAAAAATTATCCTCCCCCAAAAAGAGAATTTTTTTGCATTTCTACGCTTTAAGTGATTTCCAACCCCCCAAAAAAAATTGTTAGAGAAAATATTTTTTTTTTTTTGCATTTCTACATATTTTAAGTGATTTCCAACCCCCAAAAAAAAGATTGTTAGAGAAAAAAAAATTTTTTTTTGCATTTTTACATGTTTTAAGTAATATCCAACCCCCCCCAAAAAAGAATTTTTTTTGCATTTCTACATGTTTTAAGTGATTTCCAACCCCCCCCCAAAAAAATTGTTAGAGAAAAAAAATTTTGCAACTTTTTTTTCAACAAAATTTCGATTTTTTTTTTTTTTTTTTTTTTTTTTTTTGCATTTTTACATGTTTTAAGTGATTTCCAACCCTCCCCCCCCCAAAAAAAAAATGTTGGAGAAAAGAACTATAACTCAGCACTGTTGACAAATTTAATGAATAAGATATAAGGTTCACTTGAGTGACCCAGCAGTATTGGCGGCGGAGGTTTTGCTCTCTCCCGAGTGCTCCCCCTCTAGTTCCAAATGTTTTATTATTTTTGTACACACATGATAAAGGTTCATGAAATACTGAGAGCAGAATGGAAAGGGGGAAACATCAACAGCAGCAGAGCAGAAGGACACATCGGTGTGAACAAGATGCACACAAGTTGAATGAAACACCAGGAGAAGAGGAAGTTGAAAGCCGGGATGAAACAGAAAAGTAACAAAAGAACCAGCAAACAAATGTAAAGAGGTGAGGGAGAAGGGGAAAAAATCAGAATTACCTGGAAAAAGGGATTGCTTTGGAATGCAATCCCTTTCTCCAAGTGCGATTTGACAGAATTGAAGGACATGTTCCACGTCTTTTAGCAGCTTGTGATTCCATCAATGTCTGAAGAGAGGGAAGAGGCTGCTACTTTTCTCTCTGAAGGATGCCACGGTGGAGGGTGAATCATGAGCAAACATAATGAGGATTTTCCAGAGTCAGAGAGAATGTTGGTGAAGAATAGGACGGGGCCCAACACACTGCCTTGGCAGCCTTGACAGAGAGTAGCGATGGGGAATACATGTTTTAAATTTCAACTTCATCAGACACATGTTCTGACAGCCAGAAGTATTTAATTTTTTGATCTGGGTTCTTTTTTATTTGTTTAATTTTTTTATTTGTTTGAACAAGGCTCACTTGGCTGTGCCTGGCTCGTTTTGAGGGTAGAGGAGCAGCCGCTGAAATGTGAATCCTATCCAGGTTTTTCCTGATGACTTCATCATTGCTTTTTGCTTGCTTGGGTTCCTTCTGATTACTCTAATGCAGGACTGTACCGATTTGGTCTTCCATTTGATTTGAATTTAATTTATTCTAATTCAATTGGATATTAATAAAAAACAAGTCTGAAGACGACGATGGTTCACGAGCGGTATTTGACGATGTAGATTGTTTCAGAAATCAAGGATGAGACAATGTGATAATGTTTGACCAAGTTATAAAAATGATCAACATGATGTGGTACGAGTGACAGGTTATTAGCTGCAAAATGTCAAAAACCCGGTTTCGTTCAACAACTTTTAAAATTTGACCTTTGCATAACCTTTAAAGGTCACAAAACAATGTTGTGGACATTGAAATAAGGAAACAGGATACGTGATATAGCTTAATGGAGTTAGTTCGTCGAAGAAGGTCGAAAACCTGGTTTGATTTCCACAACTTTGAAAATTTGACCTTTGCGAACTTTAAAGGTCAAAGGTCAAGGATTATGACCTTTGGTACAAAACTTCCTCTGGAACATTTCAGGAACAATATAACGTCATATACGCTATATGGTATTTCGCACTCCTCGGATTATCCATACTTTGATGAAATCAGCGTAAAAACAAACTTGAAGGGGGCGCCACGGGAAAGGTGTTCGAGATAGAGCAAAATGGTTTCAAGACTTTAGGTGGGGAATGACCTCAAGATTATGCATAAAAAATATTGTCATCCTAGCTCTCAAAGTTTGGGTGGTCGTATGATTTTTATGTCAAAATTCGAAATTTTCTAAGTTCATGACCTTGTGACCTTGACCTTGGGAGGAAAATTAAAAATCGAGTTCCGTGGGGCTATGCAGGTGCCATTGGGCTAACCAAATACCCAACCCCCTGCCAGATTCGACAAACCCCTCGGAGAAGATGGATTTCTATGTCAAAATCGCAATTTTCTAAGTTCGTGACCTTGTGATCTTGACCTTGGGACGAAAATGAAAAATCGAGCTCCATGGGGCTATGTAGGTGCCATTGGGCTAACCAAATACCAAAACCCCTGCCAGATTTGACAAACCCCAAAGGAGAAGATGCAAATTGAAATCTGCTACCCCCTAAAAACACAATTCACAATTTTCTAAGTTTGTGACTTTGTGGCCTTGACCTTGGGACGAAAATGAAAAATCGAGCTCTGTTGGGCTATGCAGGTGCCATTTGGCTAACCAAATACCGAAACCCCTGTCAGATTCGACAAACCCCTTAGGAGAAGATGCAAATTGAAATCGGCTACCCCCTAAAAACACGTTTTTTGGGCGTGGCTCCGCCCATAATGGGCGCACCACGCCCATTCTCAGGAAAACACAACTAGATCATCATATAAACCTTCCACCAAAATTTTATCAGCATTGGATCAAAACCCACGGAGCTATGCTCGGAACAGACAGACAGACAGACAGACAACAACGAATATAGTGGTCACTTATTTTTTTCGTGAAAATATTTTTTCATGAACCAAAAACATGGGTCAGTTGTCTGATCAAAGCGGGACCTCTTGGTACCCAGTCATCACTACCAGCAGTTATAAAGTGCTATTTCTCATTATGTCTCTTATTAATTACGACACACACCAATACATAAAGGCCACGCAAAATACACCACACAAAACAAGTCCTGGTGAACAGGTTGTGCAATCTCTGATTGCTCTTTTGATTGTTTCGCTTTTTTAATGGAATGGAATGTGATTCAAGATTGCTGATGTATGTGACATAAGACTGCCGGCATTTAATATAAGGTCCTATTTTCCAGATTTAGTTGTGAAAGTTGAAGTGAAAACCGAGCACGACATTGATGTCAACCTGGATCGTCCAGAACCAAATCATTCTGAAGCTTCTTTCTTCAAGAGACATCTCCATGAAGGTTTCTGTCAATGCTTCTACATGTTGTTTCAGACATTTTAATGATGTACAAATACAGTTATACATGTTTGGGTACGATTATCAGAATGATATTATGATTATTGTACAGAATCTGATTTATTTTTTACAGGTCACGTGATGTTACATTTACAGGTGGATCCATTCATTCTCTGAGGGAGACTGCAGCTACTTGTAGGAACAGCTCACACACACATCCGCAGGACCAGACAACTGAAGCGAGCAAGAGCACTTTTTACAAACGAGACAAACCGAATAATGAAATGTTTGCAGAGAATAATTTTCACAAGGCGGACAAAGGAAAGAAAGCTAAACAAACTTGTAGAAAATCGTTCACTCAGTCGTCCACCCAAAAATCACATGTGATGATTCACAATGGCGAACGCCCACACAAATGCACAATTTGTGGAAAATCTTTTATTCGTTCATCCGACCTAAAAACACACATGAAAATTCATAATGGAGAACGCCCACACAAATGCACAAGTTGTGGAAAGTCCTTCATTTATTCATCTGTCCTTAAAACACACATGATGATTCACAATGGAGAACGCCCACACAAATGTACAAGTTGTGGAAAATCCTTCATTTATTCATCTGTCCTTAAAACACACATGAAGATTCATAATGGAGAACGCCCACACAAATGTACAAATTGCGGAAAATCTTTTGCTCGTTCATCTGACTTTAACGCACACACGAAGATTCACAATGGAGAACGTCCATACAAATGTACAAATTGTGGAAAATCTTTTATTCGTTCATCCGACTTTAAAAGGCACATGGTAATTCACAATGGAGAACGCCCAAACAAATGCACAAGTTGTGGAAAATCTTTTATTCGTTCATACAACCTTAAAAGGCACATGGTAATTCACAATGGAGAACGCTCATACAAATGCACAAGTTGTGGAAAATCTTTTAATCGGTCATGTCACCTTAAAACTCACAGAGTCATTCATAATGATGAGAACCCATACAAATGCACAACTTGTGGAAAATCTTTTAATCAGTCATCCAACCTAAAAACACACATGATGATTCACAATGATGAACGCCTGTACAAATGCACAAGTTGTGGAAAATCTTTTAAACAGACATCCAGCTTTAAAACACACATGATCATACATAATGGTGAATGCTTACACAAATGAACAAGGAGTGATGGTCAGAGAAATATGAGTGATAAAGAAAACCCTCAGTGAGTATTTAAAAAGCATTCCAGGGAATATCACTGCAAATGAGCTCCAAGTGGAGGCTGTCAGAGGTTCAGTCAAGATTTTGAAAAAAAAACCCTTGGAAAGAGGCTTTGAGAACAGTTTCACAGTTTGGTTCATCAATCATGATCCTTCACCAAAAAAGGAGATGGAGATTTTTAATTCTGGGAGAACCTCATCCCACCTTCTAAAACCCGCAAATGGAAATAATAACCAACGACACACACATGTATACACACATGTAAACATACATATTATCGTATGATGATGATGATGATGATGATGATGATGATGATTGGTACAACACCACTGAGAGTGTTGACACACAACACCACTATCACGATCAGTGACCCCTTATCAACAAGTCAGCATCCTGTGGGGAAAGCATGTGATTGGCTACAATCAAAGATTTCCCAATCATGGTGAACCCTCTTTAATGGAGGGCACGCTTTTGAATTCAGACTTACTAAGAAGTGAAAAAGGGACATAGATCCCTCCAATTGAAAAATATTTTCAACAAGATATGGAATTGTCTTGAAAATGCCTTTTTGAATAAAGTGATATGTTGGAGCCACGGCCTCACCAATTTATTTTAATAAAATAAAAATGTACACAAGAGTTGCAAGATATGTTGTCTTTGGTGATGAGTGGGAGTTATTATGGACACCTTGGTCAGCTTCCAAATACAGTACTTTCAAAAAGTATTCACACCCTTTGACTTTTATCACATATTGTTGTGTTACAGCCTGAATTTAAAATGGATTGAATTGAAATTTTTTGTCACCAACATACACAAAATACCACATCATGACAAAGTGAAAACATATCTTAGAAATTAAAAAAAATGAAAAGATAAAATGTTTTGCATCAATATTTATTCAACCCCTTTGTTGTGACACTGAAATTCAGTCCAGGTGCATCCGATTTTCTTTGATCATTCGTGATGTGTCTCTGCAACTTGATTGAAGCCCACCTGTGGCAATTCAATTTATTACGCTCGCCAGAGAGGGTACTGCGTTTGGGTGCATTTGTCCGTCTGTTTGTGACTTACAAAATCGAAGATTTTTTCAAGTATATTGGTCAGTCGATTTTGTTATGCTGTCTATCTGTTTGTCTGTCAATCGCCGACATGTCACATTTTTAAACCGATCTTCATAAAACTTCACCATATAGTAGTTTGTCATAAGGAGGAAACCACTTCTTTTTTTAGGTCAAAAGGTCAACATAGGCCAAAGGTCAACTTTGGTGAGTTTTTGTAAATTACTGTTGCAGACCCAGGGTCGGGGCGAGAAGATCACGGGGGGGGGGGGGGGTAGGGGCTACCTCGGGTTCTCACCAGACTCTCTAGAATCGCAGACCATCTCACATGGATAACTCCATGACTTGGCGGGTCGTTAATCGACTGTGAACACCAATAACTCAACCACGTGACCTCGGGTCCTCCGTCTAAGGTTAACTGGTTACTGAAGTAGTCACGTGACCTAATTACCAGGGGACACGCCGTCGGTACGCCTTGTCCGAACCGGGTCACCTTACTGGATCAGATGCAGCTGAGTGACACTGCCAAGGAACTTACCAGCTAGAAGAACGGATCGTTGGGAGATAACGTCCCGGCTAGGCAAGAATACAGACCATGATGGATGAATGAAGGAAAAGACGAAAACGAGCTGGGAACATTTCTACACAAGCATTTATTAACAATCAGTCGAGGAAAAGTATGTTACATGGTAAATGGGTTTATTTTTATGAACAAAAGGGATAGCAAGGAATTTGTGGGGTGTGACAAAAGAAAGCAAGCAACTTAATAAAGCAAACACAGGGCAGAAGGAAAGAGAGGAGATGAGGGCTAACGGCCTCGCAATACATTACCCAGTACACTTGGGGGGATGCTGAGCGATCCCACCTTGAGAATCAGCATGTTGTCTCCTGCTAATTACTGTGCTGGGGCTAATTCTATAAGTTGATGAATAATTCTGTATTTGGTAAAACAATGGAAAATATAAGGACTCAACAACATGTAAGACTTGCTACAACTCAGGAGCCCACAGAGAAGTTGATAAATAAACCAAGCTTTAAAAGAGTAGAAGTATTTACAGATAATTTTTGTGCTGTTCATTTGAATAAAGAGGAAAAGACTGAAAAACAATTTATGTGGGAACATCTGTTTTCGATTTTTCAAAGTATTTAATGTATGATTCCTTGAATAATAATCGAAAGAAAAGATATGGTGAGAATATTGTATTGCTATATATGGATATGGATAGCTTCATACGAGAGATAAATACAGATGATGTTTATGAGGATATGAAAGAAGATGAAGATATTTTTGATGCAAGTAATTATGATCCTAATAACCCGCTCTTTTTGAATAAGAATAAAAAGGTTATTGGTAAATTTAAAGATGAATTAGGTGAAAAGCTACTAAGTGAATTTGTAGGTGTTAGATCAAAAGCATATGCTTATAAATGCTTAAGGAGAGAGTTAAATTAATTCAAATGTGAAAAGAAACTTGAAGGTCGAAAGAAGAGTATTAAAAGAGACCATGAACTTTCAACATTACCTTGAATGTATCTGGAAGAGAAAGGATGTTTATAGAGAGATGAATCTTATTAGGAATTATAAACATGAAATATTCTCAGAGGCTGTGCGTGAGAAAGCTCTAACAGCATTTGCTGATAAAAGATATATCATGAGTAATGCAATAAATACATTACCTTATGGGTTTAAAGTATAAGTATTAATAAATAATGGGGTTGGGGGTTTCAACAGGCTACCACTGCATTATTTTAAATTGATGAATATATTGTTATTCCTGAAAATAAAACGTAAATATTTATTGCATCTTGATATGACTACTCCATTTGATAAAATATATGATCATGTGAAAGGGGGTGAATCCCAGCTGCCGGCAGGGGAAGTTGTATCAAAAGGGAGGGCTATGACAAAATAATGTGCACCAGTTTGACGAAGTAATTTAACCTGGTGTTGGCTTAGTGGTTAGGGTGGTGGCTTGGGAACCTTGGGTCCTTCGTTCAAGCCCCGTTGGCTGCTGAATTAACACCAGGGGGTTGACTCAGCCAGTCATCCTTCTGAGGTTGGTGAAATGAGTACCAGTGTAGCAGCCAAAAGGCTGCACACGAAGGGAAGGGGTATTGACGGATTCATTAAAATCTGGTGTTGGTGTGGTGCAGGCATGATGGGCCGAATAGCTTCCTCCTGTGCAAACTTTCCTTGTAAAACTCCCTTGTAAAAGTTTGAAAAGGAGAAATATGAGTGAGCGTAAGCGAGCGAATATTTCAACTTTGAGAAATGGTAGATATTACTGCGTCAAAGCCTCCCTTTTGATACTACTTATGTATTCTGGGATTCTCCCAACATTAGTAAATGAAATATAAATTATTTGCAGTGACAGATGTCAACCAATGGCTGGAAGAATGGTGTTGGGAGGAAGGTTTTGCATTTCAGAGGAAGTGGGAATGATTTATGGGGCAAAGGAGTTTTTCCAGAATGATGGAATATGCAAAATATAAAGGGAGCAGCAAGGTTTGCGTTGGGAATTGAGGAAGGAATTCAGGTGTTTTTTTCAGTCAACGGAGAGTGGGGAACCCGTTAAAGAATGAATTGATGATGTAAATGTGATTGGTCAGGCCAGGGAAGAAAATAGTGTCATGACCGTTGTGGTTCGGTTAATCCCCCAACCCAAATGTCGTGGACCGGTGTTTAACACCGACCAGGCTGGATCCCCGAGCAGTTTTCCTTAGAGGCTAACACGTGATTTTCTCAGAAATTATGGCATGCGCAGGAAGACAAGGGCAGCACGGACGGAGCAGAGGGATGAAAGCACATTGGGGTTTATCTCATAGACAACACAAGCAACTGAAAATCAACATGGAGGTTTAATGAAAATATATCAAATATATACAATGGTAATAATTCAAAATGTAATAATAAAACCTGAGATAAATTATAGCCTAAAGTCGTGGCGCAGCCACACACGGACCAATACAAGGAGAAAATGAAATAAAAGAAGATCCTCCCTTTATTCTGGCACTTAGCTTTGTCCAGAGATGGTCTTTTATGAACTTGGCAATCGAGCCACGTCGTCCTGCACAGGAAGATGCGCCCAAAATGGCGTGTGTGTGTGTGTGTGTGTGTGTGTGTGTGTGTGTGTGTGTGTGTGTGTGTGTGTGTGTGTCTGTCACACTGTCTCCTTCATAACTCTAAAACCTATCAGCCTGAAACTTCGCATGCACACTAAGAAAACTCCAAGGAAGGGCACGAGTGAAAATTTTGTGTTTGGGTTAATTAAAACACCCCTTTTGAAGATAATTAACAGTCTTACTTAATTATATCCTTCATCAGGCGATCCTCAGCCACCTTGCTGTCTTGGGTCTTCAGGTGTTTCCTGGGTGACCTCACTGGGGTCTGAAGCCTCCATGTTTTTTGGCCTGCTCAACCTTACCTTGACTTGGAACAGGCCACAACTTGGAACAAGCTGTTCATCATAGCTATGAATCGCTGGGTACATTGCAATGCTTATAAACGCCCGGAGATGTCAGCGTTCATTGTTGGTTTGCGGGCGCCAGCAGTGACCACTATTTTCGTTGTGTCTGTGTGTCTGTCTGTCTGTTTGTGACTCTCCAGAGCATAGCTCTGTGACGTTTGATGGAATCATGATGAAATTTGAACACAAGCTAGATATCATGGTCTAGTACTCTAGTTGTATATTTTTGTATGAGGAGAGTCCCATGCCCCTTGTGTGTGGAGCCACGCCCACTTGAACTTTTCTCGATTTTTTTTCTCGCAATTTCATTTCCTGGAAGCTGTGCGTGTAATGTCCATAAGTACAACATATAAAAAATCCAATTTGATTTGGTCAATTTTGATGGAAGAGATAGGTTTTTACGGTAGGGCTTCCTCAATAATGCCCGCGAACCATCGTCGCCTTCCGGCTTGTTTTATTTTATTTCCACATGTGTTCACCACGAGTATCTCTTCAACTGAAAATTACAAAATTTAAGCTCCAAAATCGAACTTACAAGCAGTTCCAACTCCTAGAAAAGGGTTCATTTGTCCAATTCGGACGTATATGACATTTTTGGCATCTTCAGGAGGTGTATGTTGAATAAGAAGGTTCAATGATTGCCAATTGCGTGCCAAGGGAGCCATTTCTTCTTGATGGTTTCATGCTTGAACGTGTTGATGCAAATTTCTCCCAAAATTAGCATAACGGATTTGATGGCGACAAAATTTTTTTTTAATGTTGCCAATTAAACTTGATTAATTATTAAATTTAATTGAATAAAGGTAAATGTTTTTAGTATATAGCACAATGTATTGTTATAACCCTTTAGTGGGATATGTACTCAAATACGACATAATTATTACATTTATGTGCTTGAACATGTATCAAATTTAATAACATATATTTGCATTTTAAATGACCCTATATCTTTTTTCTGGTTTGGAAGATGATGAATCTGCCCAGTAAGGAAGGGCCCTTAGTATCCCAAAACAGATTGACCTTTCAAATAATCTTTAATCATTATTCAGTATAATATAATCACATATTATTTGATTTTATTCTGCTTATTAAGAGATTCTCATATATAAATAATTGCATTGGCATCTGAAAGTTTGGTTGGAGGTACCATTCTAACTTCAATTGAATGTTTGCTTTAGGAGATATCAGATGTCTTTTTACACTCTTGTCAACTTCAGATTATAAATCTTTCCCGAGCCTTTTAAAAAGCGGGCTGACATTCTGACCTCTAGACCAAAGAGCCACATGTGATCAATCCTAGCACCCAAAGGGCTGCAATCTTGACGTCATTCTGTTCAGAGGATAATCTCACCCCTCTGACCCCTGAATATTATACACAACTCCGATCAACCTTCAGGTCGTAAATATTCCTTTGCCCTTCAAAATTAAGCTGACCTCCAGCTGGCTGTTGCAACGAAGCTGTGAGTCATCTCTCCCTTGAACCGTCAACATGTCAGCTGTGGCATCAGCATGTCTGGAAGAAGAACAGACCTCATCTCACTGAATACTATATAAAAATTCAATATTTCTATGTATTTCAGAATTGGAGGAAGACTGTGTTGCTTATCTACCTTCGAATTCTCCACATGTGCTTTTGTTTTAATTAATGACTAAAATGTACAGGAGGAATTAGGAATTTCTTCAATAATTTGGCAAGCCAAGGCAGGAGCATGAAGACTGGGAGGAGCATAGTTACACAATGGGCTGATGGTAAACACAGTTTAGTAGAAGATTAATGGGGCTTCTGAGGCATCCATGCAAATGAATGGGGTAAAGGGGGAAAACTGTGAATTAAACCCTGAAAACCCCTAAACAGGAGACTGATTCCTCCCACCCCCCCCCCCCATATAAATGTATAGGCTAACCTTTCTGACTCAAGGCTAATTCAGTTAAAAGAGGAGAATGATTTTTCTCCCATACAAGCTCATGTTAAGCTGTCTCAAGATCTAAAAAAAAAACCCCCATAGAAATGTATTGGGAAACCTTTCTGACTCAAGGTCAATCAGGACAAAACAGGAGAATGATTTTTTTCCCATACAAGCTCATGTTAAATTGTCTCAGGGTCCAAAAAAACCCAACCCAGGTCCAAAAAACCCAACCCACCCAAAAAACCCAACCTCTGACTCTCGGTCATCAAGTCAAAAGAAGAGATCGATCTCTGCCCCATTACTTCCTGATTTCCTTTTATCTTTTCACTCCACTCAAAGAGTGATCCAATAAATATTTGTCCATGTTCTATTTGAGGTAATAAATTAATTTTCCGATTACATTCATCACCATCGAGTATATTCACAAATATTATTTTAGAACTTAGTTCTTGGTGTATATATCTTTGTTGAGCAGAAATAAAATGATAAACTTCTCTCAATGCTCTTGTTTGTCCACCTCCTGATCCACATATCATTTTGAGATTGTAGTAAATTGTGTTTCCATTGTTCAATTGATAACCATCAAAGTTTTCAGTCCATTCAAGGATATTTATTTTTTCCTTTACATCCTCCAACTTATTTGTATTTAAATTTATCCGCTTATTTGTTTTATTTACTTTTACCCCGGTTATTTCTTCAATAAGACTTATTTGATATTTCTCACATTAGTTATGTTTCCCATTTAATACCAAGGCTGATTACATCTCCACTCTTTGGTTTGGTTATTGCTTGGTTCTATAATTTATAAATCAGTAAAAAGATGTCCCTTAACACTTATACTTATAACCATAAGGGATACTCTCGATTCCATTCTCTAAAATATATATTTTATCATCAAAAGCTCCTCATGCTTTCTTATTTATCTCTTCTGTATATAATTGATGTTTATAACTTCTTATTGTATTCATTTTTCTGTACTCTTCTTTCTTTCAGGTTAAACAGTTGTAATAATGTTTAAAGTTTATTGTTTCCTTGATTATATTTTTCTTTATTCCCTTTCGCTTCTTATCACATCTTTCAATGTTATTATTATCAACATACGAAAAAGCATAAGACTTTGATCTCAAACCCACAAATTCACTCATGACCTTTCCACCCAACTCATCCTTAAACTTACCAATAACCTTTTTATTCTTTAATGAAAACAACATACCATCAGACTTATAATTACTTGTATCATACATATCAATATTATCGATCATATCCTCATATACATCACTTGTCTTAATTTCTAATATAAAACTATCTGTATCCATATATAACAATGACACATTATCCTTATACTTTAATTTTAAATTATTATAGTAATAGTCATGCATTAACGACTTTGACAAGTCAAGAATTGATGTTCCTATATAAATCGGTTTATCCATTTCAATAGTCTCTTTTTTCAAATGAATAGCACAAAAGTTCTCTGAAAACACCTCTGCTCGTTCAAAACTTGGTCTATTAATTAACTTTGAAGCCTGTTTCCAAGATGTAGAAAGTCTTATGTTTTGTCAATTCCTAACATTTTCCATAGTCTTTCCAAATACAGCATTATTCATTAATTTATAAAAGTCCTTCTCAAAATCTGTTCTTGCTTCTGTTCTCCTTTTTGTATTAAAAGAAATATATTTCTTTAACCAATGACTGTTTAAATTTCAAAATTCGTTGAATTTTCCTCACTCAACCCAGAAGATAAATATTGTCTGAAGTTCCTTTGATGAAAAACATAACTTTCTTTATCATTTAATGTTGCAAGTAGTTTTTCTGGAGATTTACCTTTTATATTAAATGACTGTTGTTAATCACTTAACCATTCTTTTCTTGGACTTTCTTTATCACGGGCATAAGATAGGTCTTTATGTTTGTTATGAAGTTCTTCTGGACATTTTAAATCAACCTCAAAATAATATCCAACTTCAGCTTCATCCATTTCTTTTTGAGAGGAGATTACAATGTCAAGTAAAACTTTTTCATAATGTTTTTCTTTAACCTATTTAAGTTTTCCATAAGGTAAAGATTGAGACATAGCCCACACATACAAATTGTTAGCATCATAATACATCAGGTAAGAGTTGTCCTCATTCTTATTATAATCAGGAAGATATTTGTTATTTGCTTTAGCATATCGCTTAGAACATACTTGAGATATTCCTCCTCTTTTAGCCTTCTCTATCATTAAAAGCATATGTATATCACTGATTAATTCCAAATCTTGTTTTGTCATTTTTAACATGGAACTCCAAGACAAGCCCGGGGCTGTGTAATAGTGAACGGGGTCTAATCCATAAGAATTTTTATTATGACAGACTTCTAAAAGTTTCAAACACATCAACCAATAACAATACATCAGTTTTAAGATACAAATCATGATATTCTCCAAGATTCTTTATTTTAAACTTCTCCCAAACATTTATAGCTTGTGTATAATCCCTCTCGGAAACATGAGTTTTATTTAACTTTCCATAGAAACTTTCCTTTGAAGGAAGTTGTGTTTCTTTAAACTTCTCAAATGAATCCATATAGTCATACGGATACATTCCTTTTTGTGATAAGAGATCAATCTCTTCTTGATTTGAGAAATATGATTTAAGTCTCGGAAAGTTTTTAATATTTGATACTAAGTTTGATAATGGACTTGACATAAACTTGTATGTGTCAAGAAATCTGATATGGGTTATGGGGGATGTATGAATTGTTTTTGAGAATGAGATGTATTTTTGTTCTGTGTTAGGAATGGCAGAAATATCTCCAGATGTCTTTGAAAGTTCATTTATAAATAGATGTGTCATAGTGAGCGTTGTTGTGAAGAAAGACAGGAATAAAATTTGGAGGCTTGTAATTAAGATTACATCGGGAATGAGCTGGGCCTCTTTATTTACCAGTAAGATGACAGTGATCCCTAACCTTGACGTCTCCATCAATTTTCTCCTCACAAATATGACAGATACTGTTCTTTCTAACTTCCTTTTTCTCTCCCTTTGTTAATGACATTGGTTTATAGGTTTTAACTATTATTTCTCTTTGTCTGATACTTACAGATACCAATCGTCTTACAAACTCCTCTGAGGCATCTTCTCCTCTATAAAGTTCTAACTTGTTGTATTCATCACCAACAGCTGATTTGATATAATAACAGAAACTACAAGGAGTATGTTTTTGATATGTATTTGTGCATGATTTATTTGGATTTGGAGAAACAGTATCTATCTTTTCAAGGATACTTTCAAAATCAGCATATATCACAAACGGATGTTTTATAGATTTTTAAAAATCTTTGAATGATATGTTTGAACCTGCTTTTGGTAAAATGATTACGGTTGATTTATGATTACGGCAATATTTCTAATGTTGATTTAATCGTTCTTTTGTGTGAAAGGAGTTGAGACATCTCTTACAAGGATACGTTTTACATTTTCTCTTATATAGTTGTGATTTGGTTAATCTTGAGAAATTTTTGATGAAAGTATAATGTGATTTTTCCTTTGAAGTAAAGTGGAGAAGGTCAATGTGTGTTTCATCATTTTTATAGTTGTTTGAAATTTTTAATATCTAAACTTTGTTTGTATCCGTTTGTATCCGACATTAACAGATTGATTATTCATTTTCTCAAATTTAGGAATATCTCTCAATGACATTGAAACTTTAAATCTTTAACATTTAATGTATTCTCGTATTTCTTATAATGTTCATCCCTTTCAGGATTCCATTGTGGAGGATGTAAGTAAGCAAGAACAGACCATAGAAATATTTATTATCTTTGTTTTGAATATTAACAACCGCTTTCTGAAGTTTTATTTCTTTTGGGAAATGAATATAAGAAGAAGCCTGAAGAGGATCTGATTTTAAGATGTGTATATGTAAAAAGATTATTTTTGTAATCGTAAATCCACTACCTACTACAGTGTTATCAACATCTTGTTCTTGTCTCTGGAGAACATCATAAACATCACATCTTACAAAATTTGAAATGATGAGATAAAGTGAGGGTTTGTCCTCATATAGGGAGTAGTTTCTTCGTCTTGTCTTACCATTTTCAATTTTACTCCCATATAAAACTTAAAAGTTTTCATTTCATTTAATGTGTTTTTAATTATAGTTTCAATACTTTGATTCACCATATCAACAGCTTCCATGATTAAAGATGGTCCAGGGTCTTGAAAACGAAACAATATTATTTTTATATGCCCTTTAAATGCCCCATCAGTGTTTTTGATGGAGAATTTAGCTTCCCTTTCTTCATTGTTCTTGTGTTTGCATGATTGAAGGTGTTTATTATAAAAAAAAATTAAGAATATCATTATCACATCTATCACAATGTTTTGTTTCTTGGTCAAGTGGAGATATTTGTCTGAAAAGATTGAATGTGTGTTTGTTGGTTTGAAGGTGTTTTTTATAATATTGTTACGGCTGTGGAAATTCGCAGAACACCATATAGGTTCCTTAGATCAGTTAGATCGATGTCTGTGTTCAGTTAGATTTCCCCACCGTTGTTTAATGGGATTTATTCGTGTCACAGGTCTGCGACCCTTTGAGATAGTGTTTTTCTTTCTCTATCGTTATATTGGACCGAATGAGCACGCTACGACCCTTTTTGCGCCAAAAAGGGGTCCGAGAACGCGGGCGTAAAAGAAGGAGAAAAAGCAACCTCCAATGGTGAGTGTGGGTTTTTTTACCGCCTTTTTTCTCCGAGGCTGGTGTGACGAGAAGGGCGAGGCGGCTCGCTCGTGATTGGTGGATACGAGGAGTGAGGCGGTCGGAGTTGAGAAACGCCCCTTTTCGAGAAGCTTTTCGAAGGAAGGTGGAGCCGAGCAACGGGCGAAGCCCTGCACTATAAATGGCGGACCGCACGCGAGGCACCCTCTCTCCGTGGTTCATGCGTCTCTCCTGTGTGAGTAATGTGAATTAGGGGGTTAGTCAAATTGACAAAATGGAGGTCGTTTTGCTGTTGGTGAGAATGTAGTCTCGATACCCATTTGGAGGGGTGCAGGAGCCCTGTTGACGGGCTGGGAGCGTGGCTGCGAATGGTGAGTATCGCTGAGTGGGTACCCCGGGCACCGGGCTAGTCATGCGCAGTAGGCCAAGGGTCCAGTGGGGGCCGGGATAGCGTAGTGGGCACGGGTGACCCGCTCATGCGGGGCCCGGGGCGCCATTGGCCGCATGGGCAGTGCATTGGGCGCGAGTACCCAGGGAAGGGGCCTGGGGTGCCAGCCTGCCACATGAACGTTGAAGGGGAGTCGCCAGGGAGGGCACTCGCTAGTTTAGGGAGCTGGTTGGCTCGCAGGCAGTGTAGTGCCCGGGGATGCCATAGTAGGAGAATCGGCAGAGGGTACTTCCTGCCAAGGGAGCCACGCGTCCCAGGCATGAGACCGTGCAAGGGCACAATCAAAATTAGAGGGCAAGGCCCAAAATTGTGAGGACACCAACACAGGCGACGGGAATCTTGGTTGGTAGAACCGATAGCTAAAGCAAGAGACGCTTTTGGAAAGCTCCGGGGTAGTTTAGAAGTTAAATGGTTAGGGTAGATTAGGGAGTGTACCCCTCCCACCATCCATCCCTTCGCTCGTTGTGGGCCGCTGTACCCACTTTGGGTTTAGATCGCTGAAATCTGAGGAGCACATTCTGAGGCTTTATTGGGCCTCGACACAGGACGCTAGCTCTCCCTCATTCCCCTCCAGGAAGGGAACGTAGGGGTTGGGAGTAGGCTAGGAGACGATAGGTTAGGCGAACAAGGACGATAAAGGGGGGTTAAGAGACGAGTTATAGAGGGAAAAGTAAAAATAAAAACTAAAAAAGAAGATGGGGCTAAATTTGTTTTACAAATTAAGGGAGTGGGTATGGACAGAGACAGGCAAAGGCAATAGGTTGGGAGGGAGACAGTACGGTAGACCCGAGCCCGCCTTCCGAGTGGCCAGCACCACCGCACTCCCTCCACCAACCTCCATTTCAAGGCAAAGGCTGGCCAACTTCATCTGCTGGCTGTTTGCTACAAGGCCTTTGCCGGTCGTTCATCTGCTGGCTGTTGCTGCAAGGCCTGTGCCGGTCGGATCGTCTGCCGGCTGATTACTTCGAGGCCTGTGCCGGCCGCTTCACCTGCTGGCTGTTTTTGCTTCAAGGCCTGTGCCGGCCACTTCATCTGCTGGCTGCTTTGCTGCAAGGCCCGTGCCTGCCAACTTCATTTGCCGGCTGTTTGCTGTAGCGGCCTTGCCAGGCCTTGCCTGCCTGCCTTTGCCTTGGCCCCATTCCTGCTGCCTTCGTCCATTTTGCCCCGTTCTGTTTTGCAGCCCCCCCCCCACCCCCAGATCATTACCATGTGCGCCAGGATCATCGCGCAAATTGCAGGGACTGTCCTAATGGCAGCTGCAACACGGGACTGCACCGGCGGCCCGTGCACCGTGTTTGTTTTCATCCATCCATCCGTCCACCATTCATTGCTGTGTTGCTTGAGCCAACACCATCCGCGTGCCGCAGGGACTGCCCTGTAGGCAGCCACACTCGGAGACTGCATTTGTGCAGCCCGTGCACCGCTTGTGTTCACTGCGCCCATTTCAAAGGGGGAGGCCTTGGACTGCGTGTGAGCAGCCGGCCACATTCCCTGTCACCTGCATGGTTTCATGAGCCAGAGACTGCGTGTGAGCAGCCTGGCTCCCTGCTGTGACTTTTGTTTTTCTCCACAAAGTCCATAGATCCTGGGCCATGGGTGGGTGTAAATGTATAAAGTTGTTAAGCTGTAAATGTAAATGTGTTTTGCGCCCCCTGCATGTGTGTCGTAGCGCCGGCAATTTATTTAAGTCGTTTGTATGAGTGGGTTTGTTGAGTTAGTTACTCAGCCCGTAGGTTATTTATTTTTGGGACATGAATATCCTGAATGTCGCACTCAGGGATCCGAAGGTAAATCATACAAGGGGAGAACTTACACATGATGGTACACGAAAATTCGACGACTCGGGACGAGTCTGTAAAAAGGGGAGGGGTAGTGTTACGGCTGTGGAAATTCGCAGAACACCATAAAGGATACTTAGATCAGTTAGATCGATAAGTCTGTGTTCAGTTGGATTTCCCCACCGTTGTTTAATGGGATTATTTGTGATCAGGGCTGCGACCTTTTGAGAAAGTGTTTTTCTTTTTCTATCGTTATTTTGGACCGACAGAGCACGCTACAACCCTTTTCGCGCCAAAAAGTGGTCCAAGAACGCGGGCGTAAAAGAAGGAGAAAAAGCAACCTCCAATGGTGAGTGTGGGGTTTTTTTACCGCCTTTTTTCTCCGAGGCTGGTGTGACGAGAAGGGCGAGGCGGCTCGCTCGCGATTGGTGGATACGAGGAGTGAGGCGGTCGGAGTTGAGAAACGCCCCTTTTCGAGAAGCTTTTCGAAGGAAGGTGGGGCCGAGAACGGGGCGGAACAATGGGCGGAGCCCCGCGCTATAAAGGGCGGACCGCACGTGAGGCACGCTCTCTCCGTGTTTCATGCGTCTCTCCTGCCCTGTCTCCCCGGTGGTCCAGTTCTTCTTCTTCCTCGCTTGGTTCCTGCGCTCATGGTCCTGTGAGCGGCCTGTTGGTGGGAGACGCGGACGGAAGGCGCAGCAGTGCTGGCTGCATGGTGGACCTGAGCGTCCGGACGAGGAGCGCCGGAGAGAGCTTGCCGGCCACGTGGGAGGCCCGGAACCAGGCGCGACCATGCTGACGGTCGTGGGAGCGGGACGTCGCGACTCGCCGACCACCGAGGGGGGCAGGTAACCTGCCACGGTCTCGCGGGACCCGTTCGGTCCTCCAGGTCCCACGTTATAAAGGTCCGCGGACACTGTCTACCACCCTCGTCTTTGGGGGTGGCCATTTCTTGCTTTTGAACGAATGTTGGTGGTGCCGTGTCCTGTTACGTAACACCTGTATCATAACTGTACATGATCCTTGCACATATTTGGTTGTATTGCTTTCTATTTGCCTTGCTTGTACATACGTGCATGATTCCTTGCTTGTGTTGTGTGTAAATAATAAATGTCCTTGCTTGTGAAATGTTCCCAGTTCGTTGCGTTTTTTTCCCCGTTGAAAATGCCATCTTGCATCGTGGAATAATTTGTTGGGTTTTAAACACCCGGTGAGGAGAATCGGATCCGGCGAGGTCGGCGATAATACCGCTCATTATCGTTTAGAACGAACGGACCACTTAAGCGGTTCGTGTCCCAAGCCGACCTGTGTCGAGGTACGGCCCCTCGGTAGGTTACCCGCGCGAGTACTTAGGTATATCGACATCCGGCGAGTGACCCTATTTCGTGCGGGTAGAATGCGGACTGGGCTGTGGTAAGGTTAAACCCCCACCCGTGACTGGTTTCTGGCGATAGTTCCAGGATGGTCACGACTGAATTGTCTGTCCGGTGGGCGAGCTGCTACTATTAGTGGAAAGCGGCAGTTCGCATGCCGGCGGGCGCAAATTCGTAACACTGGTGTCAGCGAGCGGGAAACAAACTCTTCCGTCTCCGAACTAAATTAAGGGGAATCGGTTCAGCAGTGAGTGGAGCGACCCTCGATTCCCACCAAATTCGGACGATTTAAATTAAATTCCATGAAATAAGATGGCTTTTCAAGGCGAACGGGTGCCGGGGGTATTAGAAAAGGATTTAGAAATGGTAGAATCCATGGCCCAGGACGGAATCCCCGAGCAGGACATTTCCGTGCAGGATGAATTCCCCCCCCCCCCAAACGATCACAGAGCCCGAAATGGGCGCGGCGGCAGAGGCCACGGTGGATGACACCCCCCCACCCCTCCTCCGCCAACCCCCCCCCCCCCGATCCTTGCCGAGTCGGCTCAGCGGAGTGCACTCGACATGGCGCAGTTATTTGCAATGCTGGCAGAAATGAATAACGGACTAAACAACAAAATGGATGGAAATACGCAACAAATGAGCGAAATAAAAACAAATGCATGCAGGATGAATAACAAAATGAATGCGAATATGCAACAAGTGAAAAACGGAATGAAAGAAGAAATGCAAAAACTGCGGGGTGAGATGCAGCAAATAGGCCGAGGCCTGCAGGCGGGCATGAGAGGCGTAATGGCAATTGCGAGGAGCGAAACGCGGGCAGTGGAGCTCAAAATGGCGCCGCCACGTGCTGGAGCGAACGAGCTGGGGAGGAGTGCAATGGCTGTCGGCCCCGCAACGGAGGCGAGTGAGGACAAACTAAAACGGGGGACATGTAGGAAGAGACACGTTGAGGTAACGACGGAAACATTAACGGTGACACAGAGGGAAAAATTAAAAGGGGATGACTGAAATGTGTGTAAAACACGTAGAATACGGGAAGAAAATAGACGAAATGAGGAGGGAAGCATGGGGAAGTTGTGCAGAAAGGAGGGAAGAAGCATGCAAATTGGGAGAGGAACTATTGGAAAAAACTTCTGAGATACTAAAACACGAAACCAAAGAGTGGGGATTACAAAACGAACTAAGGATGTTAGAAGAGGAAAGGAAGAGAACGGAAAATGAAACGTTGAGGAACCACACTGTTCAGATCAAACAGCTGGAAGCCAAGGCCAGATTAAAGGATGAAGAACAAGAAGGAGAAATCAGTCAATTGAAGGAGACAAAAAGATTGGAGAGGGAAGAACGAGAGGAACCGTGGGATAGAAAACAAAAAGAACATGAATTTGAGGTTGACCAATTGAAAGAAAAGGCAAGGCTGGAGTACGAGGAGATAGAGAAAGAACAGCGAATGAAACACAAAAGGGAGATTAACCAAATAAAGGAAACTACGAGACTGGAGAAGGAAGGACAGGAGAGGAAACAAGGAAGATCAGTGAGAGAACAGCAAATGAAACGCAAAAAGGAGATTAACCAAATGAAGGAAACTACGAGATTGGAGAAGGAAGGACAGGAGAGGAAACAACGAAGAGTAGTGAGAGAACAGCAAATGAAACACAAAAAGGAGATTAACCAAATGAAGGAAACTACGAGATTGGAGAAGGAAGGACAGGAGAGGAAACAACGAAGAGCAGTGAGAGAACAGCAAATGAAACACAAAAAGGAGATTAACCAAATGAAGGAAACTACGAGATTGGAGAAGGAAGGACAGGAGAGGAAACAACGAAGAGTAGTGAGAGAACAGCGAATGAAACAGAAAAAGGAGATGAACCAAATGAAGGAAACTACGAGATTGGAGAAGGAAGGACAGGAGAGGAAACAAAGAAGAGTAGTGAGAGAACAGCGAATGAAACACAAGAAGGAAATCAGCCAATTGAAAGAAAACGATGAAATTGGAGAGTGAAGAGCATGAGGGACGGTGGGGTAGAAAGCAAAAGCAATATGAGTTTGAAATTGGTCAACTCAGAAAGAGAGCAAAATTGGAGTCCACGGAGATTGAAAAACTCCGGAAAGAGAACGAACTACTCAAAAAGTTCGGAGAAAAAGAACGACTCAGATGGGAAGGAAAATGGAGCCAGAAAGAAACAGGAACTAATAGACACGCAGAGACAATGGAAATAAAATGTACAGAGACACGGGAGATAGAGGGTGGATTAAAAGGACTTAAAAACGAACACACACACACGGAATTAGCGAGGCTTAATGGGGGTGAGATGGCGGACTGTTTGGTGACCCGGTGCAAGCAGCTGGATAGCCTCCTTCGGGAACGGAGGGAGACGCTATTCTCCCTTGAAGCTGATCACGACCAGGTGGGTTTGGTCGGGTCAAGCGAGGTAGAGAGTGCGAGTGCTGTTGATAGGTGCACGAGGAGCTTGGGGGTCATGGAGGCCCCGGGAACCCTTGTGGTGGCACGACTCCCCAGTGTGATTGTCCCAGTGTGTATGGTTGCGAGTGTGCCGAAATGCGTGCTTCCCAGCACGCCGTGTGTGAGTGAAGGGGTGTGTGTGACAGAGGCCCCGGGTATGAGTGAAACCCCCTGTGCGAGTGGAAGGCCGCGTGTGAGTGGAACCACGTTTGCGAGGGAAATGGCATGCATGCGTGAACGGCCGAGTGTGAGAGGAACAGCGTGTGTGAGGTCGCTGAACGTGAGGGAGATGACGGTGGGCATGAGGGAGCACACAGCCGCATCTCCGAGAGTGAGTGTAATGGTGAGGTGTGCGAGTCTCGTGACACGCGGGAGTTTGAGCGCGTGGATGGAATGGCGACGAAGACGGCGACGGAGGGACAAAGGCCGCGTAGCGGCCGTAGATGTTTTGGGGACCGCGCCAGGTTTACCCAGCAGCGGGCGCGAGGTTCATGCCGTGCTACGTACGAGACCACCGCGTGCGCGCCTGCGGGAGTGAAGCCCAGTCCGGAAACGCCTGCGGTGGATTAGCCGATCCCGCGGACGGACAGAAGGTAGACTGGATGTGGATTTGGACTGGATGGGTTCTCCACACGAGCGTGTGTGTGATGCTCCGACGGGCAGAGCACATGTGTTCGTGTGGGGAACCCCTCGAAACGCGAGGCTTGCTTTTGAATGCGCAGGGTGAAGTCATGGCTGCACGTAGGGTTGGAATCCGGCAGGAGGGAAGTCCCTGCCGGATGGTACCGTCCGAGAAGGGACGAGGTGCGCGAAGTGTGAACAGCTGCCATGATGTCACGGGGAGAGAGCGCAAGTTACGAGTTGCTGCGCTGGTTCGCGCATTTAAAAAAAAAAACAAGCCTCGCTTCGGGTGAACAAGATTCCCGGGCAAGGGGTGGAAGACCCCCTGCCAGGGCACAGGACACCACGAGTTAGGGGGAAGGGACCCTATTTCGCGCGGGTAGAATGCGGACTGGGCTGTGGTGAGGTTAAGCCCCCACCCGTGACTGGTTTCTGGAAATAGTTCCAGGAAGGGTCACGACTGAATTGTCTGTCCGGTGGGCAGGCTGCTACTATTAATGGAAAGCGGCAGTTCGCACGCTGGCGGGCGTGAATTCGTAACAATATTTATATTCATGATTACAAACATCGCAGTGCGTTGTATGCACCATATTTATATAATAAAACTTTGCTTAAAATAAAATGTTCTTGATAAAAATTTCGTTTCATTTATAGGTGAATCTGTGCTTAAAACCATTTTATCCTCCAACTTTTTTCACTTAATAAATACAATGTATCAAGACACAAAAGACAAGTTTCAATCAATCTCTACATTTGTAATAGATACTGAGAAATATGTCAAGGATGTAAAATTGAACAAAGATAAATATAACTAGAACGGGCACTCATAGAGCGCATACCTTCGCCGCCACTACTTTTTTTGTTCTTGGTATGAGTGTGGGGAACTGGTTTCATATGAATGGTCTTATGACACAAACCACATATCTATAATGTCATGACCCCCCCGACTTTCGGGGGCTACGGACTAAACAACAATCAACTCACACTCACGTCGTTTTGGCGAGTCTTCACTCGCAAGCTCAGTGAATACAACGTTTCAACAAGGGAAGGTAATCTCGTTTGATGCTGGTTTCATGCAAATCGAATAAGAATTGACCGAGTTATGCCGAAAACCACATATTTTTCAAGGGCGTGACCCCCCCCCCGACATTTTACCCCAACCGGTGACATGTGTTATGACGTCATTGTGTCACAAGATTGGGCATTAAATTCTGAACATTTTGGTGCTGGGTTCATGTAAAGCGGACAAGAATTGACCACGTTATGACAAAAACTGCATATTTTTCAAGGTCGTGACCCCCCTGACCTTTGACCCCTAACCGGTAACAAGAGTATGGGCGTCATTGTGTCATATTGCATATCACAAGATGAGGCGTTGAATTCTGAACATTTTGGCGTCAGTTGCATGCAAATTGAATAAAAATTGACCGTGTTATCGTAAAAAGACGATTTTGACCTTTTCGTGACCTTGACCTTGACCTTTGACCCGAACGATCCCAAAATCTAATCGAATGCTTCCTGGCTAATAATCAATCATCCCACCAAATTTCATGTAATTCGGTTTAATACTTTTTGAGTTATACGAATCACAAGGTTACAAATAAATAAATAAATACACGCCGACCAAAACATAACCTTTCGCGGAATGCGAAGGTAACAACTCTTGGATAAAAACAATTATGGTGAATAATATGAGTTCTTCAATTTCCTTCAGTGGAAGCGCTTTGAGTATATCTGGAAGAACAACAATTAAAGTATCTCTAACAAAAGTTTCTCCTCTCCTTCTGGTAATATATTCAAAACTAGAAAAAGCAATGAAACAAGAAAAAAGTATCAAAAAATAAAAACCTTATGGTTGAAGCTTTGGAAAGAAAAGATAAGACCATCTGTAATATGCAAGGAGAAATTTGTATTTTTTTCCAACAACCCAAAAGATATAAATCTTGATGAAATAAAGGATGTCAATATATCAGGTGAAATGACATTTCGTTCAATAGTAGTTAAGGATCATTTTAAAATTACCTTTAATATAAAAAATGTCGTATTTGAATCTGTTAATGAAAAAAAGTATAGAGATATCGATGGTAATGTTTTTTCTACTAATTAAATATGAGTCATTATTCAACTGAAGATTTTGAAGATTATCAGAGTGATTATGATACTGAGAGTTTGTGTTCAAACGACAGTTATGAAAGTAGTTTTCTAGATGACTGTGAAAGTACTGAAGATGATACCGAAGATGAATTTCAGTTTAAGTAAAGTTTTACTTGATAAATATGAATAATTCACTCGATTTTGAGCCTCTTGAATTTCCTGATTCTCCATATGACATATTTGAGAATTGTCCTGCATGTGATAGAGTGGGATTAAACACAGAGTCGAAAGCCTATAAACAATGTATATTCTGTGATTATCTTCTAATTAATGATAAAAAAATATATATATATGAAAAAGGAAAATAATTCTTTTAGATTTACACCAAAAATGAATTACTTTACAAGACTGATTAGGAAAATGAATGTAAAGTATGAGGGTGATAACACACCTTTCCTTACAAGGGAAGAAACTGAACATATTAGAGAAATGTTCAAAGGATTGTTGTTATATATTATTCACGATTGTCATTTTCAGGGAAATATCAACACAAGATATTGCATAAATAAAATAATGGATCATCTTGAAATTAAACCCGAACTTAGGTTAAAATATAGAGCTTCTAAAAAAGCCAATAATAAATTAAATAACCTGTTTTCCAAATAGATAAATGAATGATTTTTTACTCATTTAGGAAAATAAGATAAAATTTAACAATCATAAAAATCTTCCAAATTCGTTAAGATGTCTCATAGCTGGTTCAAGCGGATGTGGAAAAACCTGCGTACTTTTAAAGATTCTCCTGACTCCCAACTTTTTAGATTAAGATAATTTAAGAATTTTCACAAAGTCAACTTTTCAACCTGAGTATCAATGACTCTCACAAGGTTTTAATGCTGGTCTTCAAAAAGAAGATATAATAGGTTTATTTAAACTTCAAAAGAAACGAAATGATTACAACATTGAAGACATAATACAACTATTTTGTGATACACAGAGATATAAAAAGAAATCAAAACTGATAACTTGTATTCTTAGTGAAAATATGGATGATATACCGTCTCCCCAAGATTTGGATAAGTCAAAAAAGAACCTCGTTATCTTTGATGATTGTGTTAATGAGAGAAACCAAACGGTAATGGACAGTTACTACACAAGAGGGAGACATTCTTCTTGTAATTGTATTTATCTTAGTCAATCATACTTTAAACTTCCTCGTCGTCCCATCAGAAACAATGCTCATACTTTAATTTTATTCAAGTTATATTCAATAGATATAAACAATATTTGGACAGATAATTGTTCTACATTATGTAGTAAAAAGGAATTTGGGGATTACATGAAGCACACGATGAAAAATACAAATATATTGTTGTGAACAAGATGAGATATGAAGGGATATATTTTTGGTTTTATAAACAATTACACATATAAATGACAACAATAATTATAAATGTTTTGGGTAAATCTGCTTCTGGAAAAAACTTTCATAAAGCAAGGTTCTTGAATAGTACAAATGAGAATATTGTAAATTTACTTTAAAAAAGCACCCTGTGATACACATTGTATCAACAACAACGAGAGCAATAAGACCTGGAGAAGTAAAAGGTGAAGATTATCAGTATATTTCAGTGGAGGAACATATGCGATTGAGGAACGAATGTCAAATATTTGAGGAGGTTTCTCTTGGTACAACAAAATATTCACATTGTAAGAGTGAGTTCAAGAAACTAAAATGTGGTGGTCTTGGGATATTAGAAACTAATCCAGAAGGAATGAGACAAATTATTAAACATCTGAGCGGGGTTAAGATTTTATCATTTAGTTTTGATGTTGATGAAGAAACTCAACGCAAACGTATGAAAAGCAGAGATGCAAGTATGAGTGAAGAAGAAATTACAACTCGTATTAATGTTAATAAAGAATTTGATGAAATATTTAAAGAAAAGGATTTATTTGGACGCATCTACTTGGATGATGAATAAAAGGAAAATTTCCCTGTTGATCTTTACAATTCATTAAATTATATTTCCAATAAATAAATGGATGCGAAAGAAAGAGCAAGAAGATTTAAGGAACATCAAGAGTTGTTTTCAAAAGTTGTAAAACAACAGGAAGACATAAAGAAGAAACGCAGACAGAAACTAACGGGTGAAGAAGCATTTGAAAGAAAACAAGAGAAATTTTTAAAACCACTTTTAAAAACTTCCCAAGAAAAAAATATAGATGTTTCCACAGTTCCCACAATAGAATATAGTCCTAAAAAACTTCAAATGTTTAAAGATTTCAGTCAAATGGTGGAGGAAGAATTAGAGCATAGAGGAGAATTAGAATATGATGATGAAGGATTATTTCAACAACTGGAAGAGATTAATCAACCCCCTGATTATATTGTGAATGCTCTTCAAAACAATGAATATTCAGCAGATTCAAAAACCAAAGCAGGACTCATTCCAACAGAACGACCAGCAATATTTCATCTTGTTCAAGAAAAGGTGTTGATATTTCATGATGAATTAAGGTTCTTGAGTTCTTCTCAACCCCCTGTTGAACTAACTCCGAGATTAATGTTTCTTCTCATAAAAGATGTTAGACAAGGTTCAACTCTGAGGGATGAATCAAAGTATTTTGATAAACCATTGGATATGAAAAATAATGATGATAGAGCATATATTGATCTGCTGGACTCTCTTAATTATAGGGTTAATCTTTCTGGTAAAAGTAGGAAGAATGAGAAGGAGAAACACATTATTCAGGCTTTAAGTATCCTTGGTTCAGGTGTTTGTTTTCTTCTAAATGACCCATCACAATTAATTAATAGACTGTTATTGTTGTTTGGTAGTAAGAAGGCTGGAAATAACAATTATTTTAATGAAGCATCAGCCATTTTAGACCAGTTGATGAACATAAAAATAATTAATAAATACCAATACAAAGACATTTTATCTCATATTAAATAAGATGAGAAGCACAATCCTTAGTTTTAATTTTACAACAAGCGACCACACATCTTCATTCCCATACCCACTACAACTTGACACAACAAAAGAATATGAGGCATCTTTATTGTCCATGGAAACTTATAATACCTTATTTAATATAACCGAGAAAAATGACAAGTTTAGTTATAATCCAGGAAGTGGATACAAAATGATAACAGTTTCACCGGGAGCATATGAGATTTCTCAAATATCTTCCAAAATTGTTCGTCTTATGAAAGAACAGGGTGATGAACCAAAAATATTTGTTATAGATATACAAAAACATATTTCAAAATCAACGATGAAACTTAAAAATAACTACAAGGTTGATTTCACAATTGATAATTCATTTCGAGAGTAATTGGGTTTCTCCTCAAAAGAGATTGAAACTAATGGGATGTTTTACAGTGATAATGTCATTCAAATATCCAGAGGAATAAATTCGGTATGAATTCACTGTGATTTGATTGATGGTGCTTATAATGATGGAATAAGAACAAATACAAAATTTTCATTCAGCACATACTCAACCCCAATTGGTTATAAATTCAACATGGAACCCAAAATTCTGGTTTATCTCCCTGTTTCAGGAAAAACCAGACACAGAGTAAATTTTAGGATAACCGACCAAGATAATCGTATGATTTCTTTTAATGGAGAAATTATATCCATCAGAATTCACCTACGTGAAGTTTTCCAATAAATAAATACGATGGTTATTGTGTGGAAACACGAGTTGGGAAAATATAAAATAATTACAGGGGATGGGATGTTCCTCTCCCCATACTACAAGGGTGAAGGTATGTATCTTGGTAGAGGATACTATAAAACTAAGAGGAAAAGGGGTGTCGGACATCAATTTAGAGGAGATGGGATAATTGATACTCGAATGGGTATAGGTTCAACTATTCTTAAACATAAAGACCTCATTGGTTCAACTGCTTCTGCTGTGGGAAATATATCGGGTGCTATAAAGAGTATGAAGGATGCCCAAAAGGAATCTCATAAATAACAAGCAATAAAAGAAATTAAGAAAGGCAAAACTCAGTTGTCTCCCCAAGAACGACAGAAAATAATTCAAATACTTGGGTCACGGTTTCAAAAGTTTTAACATCTTTTTTCCTCCATAAATACAAGTATGACAGCAATTGATAGTATCTATGATTTGGATGATACAATTGTCATCTCAAACTCCACTAAAAAAGAAGATTACTTCAAGGTAAATGCAATAACTGGAACAGACTGGAATGCAAATGGTACAAAAAGTTTTGAAATAAATAATCAACAAACTTATTTGAATCTATCCAAAAGTTTCTTTTTGTGTAAATTTACATTCACTAAGGCTGGGAATAACACAAACGCTACACTCGTCAATAATTTATTCTGGAGAATGTTTGATAGTGTTCATTTGTACATTGGAACACAAGAAGTTGAAGCGGTTGATTATGTCTCTGCTGTATCTGAAATGATGAAATTTACACTATATTCATTCTGTGATGGAATGGGAAAGGGGGCTGTCGAAGGTTTTATTACTGATATGTCAACGGGAACAAACACAGACCCTGGATATTGTCAAAGGAAACGAATGTATAATGATGATGCAAAAGCAGGTAATAATTTTACTGTGGCAGTTCCTCTTAAAGGTATATTTGGATTTTGTGAACATGATAAAGTTCTGTATGGTCTTAAAATTAGATTTAAACTATAAAGGAATTATAATGAAAATAGATTACTTTTTGGTGTTGGTAGTGCTTTTGTTGATCAGAATAAATTTGTTATTGATGAAATGAGTTGGTATATTAGTGAATATACTCCTAATCTTAAAACAGAAGAGATGTTGAATAGAAGACTTAACTCAAAGAAACCACTCAATGTATCATACCGAAAAGAAGATGTCAACACGTTAAACTGAACCAAACCACTTACACGTGGAATATGGGTGTTCTGGAAGCAAAGCCACGATATCTGTGGATCGTTTTTTTAAAAACAGATGGTGATACTGCTACTGATAAGAATAATGCATTGAGTGATAATGCTAAGGTGAAACAATTTCGTGCTCCTCTTGATGGAACATTTCATCCACGAGATAGATTGGAAATTAATTGGGAAAAAAATGATTTTGCTGAAGCATACAAGTCTTAACAAAAGGCGTGTGAAAATAATGGAAATAAAGAACCTATTTTGGATATGACAGCATTTAAAAGTTTGTATACAATCTATGCGTTTGACGTGGGTGCTCAAAAGAACACTATAAAGTCGAATCGAGTGGATACTTCCCTATACATTGAAAGAGGAGAGAGTGAAGAAGTTGATACATATTGTTTGCTTTTGGAAGAAACAGAATTACAGATTAATACAGATAATGGTGTTATGATGAGTCTCACATTTTTTTTGTTCAATAAATGAGTGGTAAAGTACCAACTGGGGTATATTTTAATCAAATTAATCTTCATAAACTATCATCTTGTGTTCAAAATCAAAAGCCTTGAACGATTAACGTTAATACAATTAAGAGAAAAGAAGCAGTAAGAATTGATGTTTTGCTCACAAGAGAACAGGTGAAAATCTTGAACGATACTGGCTCACTTAAAATTTAAAAATTTCTCCGATTTCTAATTCCTTTATTTGCTGGTTTAAGTGCGGTTGGAGCATTGTCGGGTGGTATTTCAGCAGTGGTGAAAGCTTCCAATGAAAGGAAGGCTCAACTCTGGGCTCAAAAAGAAATGGAAAGACATCACAAAGAGTTGGAAAAACAAATTAGTGGAAGTGGTGTAATTGTAGATTTTGCTGAAAAACTTAAAAGTCTGCCTGATAAAGCGACATTGTTAGTTGGAGATATGCTTTCTTCTATCTCACAAGTGGGTGTAAAATTAACTAAAAGGGATAATGGATTATATCTTTCTAATAAATAAATGAGCATTGATGAGTGGTTTAAAGAATTTGGAAAGAATACAACATCAAATTAGTGTCGGCATATTTGTCATGAAAAAAAGGATTCGTGTATTTTTTTGTTAAAAGCAAAAACTCACTTGATTTTGTTAGATGATTCGATAAACATGGAAAAAAATTAGGGTGGCATTTTTTCTGAGCATTCTTGCTGCCTGAAATCCAAGATGGCCGCCACCATAGCAAAACGCCCTAAATTTGACATTAAAATTAACTTCATGTGGTTTAAATATTTTTTTTCAGCATGAACTGCTTCGAACCACTCTCAAAAAGACCCTAACCATTTTGTTTTGCTATCACCGCAAAATCTTCCGGGAAAACTGTCTCGCTGTATAATAGGATAATGCATAGAGGATTTTCCGTGAAAGGCTTGGATGTGGTGGAGCTTAATTAATTAATCATTAGATCATGCCATAATCACTGTGAATGAGTTTGGCTTGGAACTTGTATATAGAGGTGACTATAATAAGAATAACTTTCACCTGACTACTAATCTTTTAATTTTGCACAATTTGAGACAGAGGCTGCCTTTTTATTTCAACATGGCGGCCAGAAAATTGACGTTCGAATCCAGTCTTCGGCAGCAGTTTGTTCGCTTTATGTTAAGGTTCCACTTGTCCATTTTATGGTGTACTAACATATTATTTTCTTCTTTTGCAGGCTGCACGTACCCACAGCAAACATAACCCATGATAACATGGCTTAGAGACCTTGGATTAACCAAAATGGCAGAGTCTTCATCTAACATGAAGTCAAAAACGGTGGATTTTGAACTATGCTTTATTTACCAGTTGAGCAGCAAGCAAACAGATTATACAAACTATGTGCTTCGTCCTTCTTTGCCTTCAGTCGAGAAAGTAATTACAACAACTGATGTTCGATGTTCATATGTGGAAACAGAATTCTCCGCATTAAAGAATCACATAAAAGGTTTGTCTGCCCATCAACTGTTACAGAATGGTGTTTCATACCACAAGACATGTTATAAGGATCTCACAAATAAAACATGCATTGAACGAGCCAAGACCAGATATGAGAAAGGACAAGCGACAGGCAGCGTCAGTGATGTAAAACAGAAGACAATAGGACGACCGCCAAAATCTGATGCTGCATCTACAAGTGGTTCCACATCACAGCGATCTACCAGGCTTTCGACAAGTCAGGCTTTCGACAAGGAGATGCGTGTCATTTGTCAGGAAGACAAAGCAGACAAATTGCATGACGTCTCAACTGAAAACATGGGAGCTCAGCTCAAAGCCATTGGTCAACAAACAGACAGAAAACTTTTGAAAGTCAGACTGAGCAATGTTGTAGGCTCACCTGATCTTCTTACAGCAGTTACTGAGGACATGAAGTATCACCTTCTGTGCTTAGGCCATGCAAAACGAGACATAGAAAAAGCTAACAGACCTCCAAAACAGCATGTTCATTTTGCACAGTTAGTGTCTGACCTGGAGATGCTCGACATGGTGGAAACTGAAATGAATGACACATCTAACAGTTCAGCTTTGAATATTGTTTCGGATTCGCGCCCGCCGGCGTGCTGACGGCCACGTAACTCGAATCGCGGCACGTCGCCCACCGGACGGACAATCCAGTCGTGACCCTCTCGGACTAACGCCGGGAACCAGTCACGGGTGGACCTTTCAGTCTCACCGCGATCGAGCCAATCGGCCCCCGCATGGGATAGGGTTGCTCGCCAAATTCGACCTACCTAAGTACCCACACGGAGGGTAGACCGGGCGACCGCACCTCGCCGCAGGTCGACTTCGGACACGGGCCACTTAAGCGACCCGTTCCGTACTATCGGGATAACCGAGCGGTGTTATCGTCGGCCTCGACGGTTCGATTAATTATCGGGCGTATTCAGCCCACTACCAACCCTTTACGTGAAGCAAGATGAGGATTCAATGAAAGAAATGACGAAGCGAAGCGGGAAAACAGTTCAACATAAAGCACATTTATTCACGATGAACGGAAAGCACACATATACAATTCCACCAAAAGCACACAGAAAAGAAGAAGACAAAAAGCAAATGCGACAATGCAGATCTAATACCGACTACGCGAGCACACGGCAACACTTATACAATTTTACTTCATAGACGGCGCCGACAACACACATTCCCAAAGCAAAAGAAAAGAGAACCACCCTCCAGGATGAGGGGGTAGGCGGGCCTGGGGCCGAGACCGTGTCGGGCCTACCCGTCTGATGATGAGACGCGGAGCGGCGGTGGTGCCTCAACTCCGCGGGCCTCGCGGACAGTGTCCGGCAGGGGGTGGGAAGGGGGCCCCCTTTGTCGCACTATCTCAGCGCGGGGGGAAACAGGAGGGGGTTGCTGATGCTCGGGGAAAGGAGGATATAACCCTGTCTCGGGTCCCGCAGCGAGCGTCTCCTCCTCCACCTCGGTCGCGTTGCTGGCCTCTCTGGTGTGCAGCTCCCGGCACCGACGCGAGCACCCCCTCGTCTGCCTTCGCTGCCGCCGCCTCTCCACAGCTCCGTCCTCTTCACTCCGACTCCGCGAACTCCCAACTGCACTCTCTTTTCTGACAAACGCAGCCGCTTATATAAGCCCCGTGGCTTCGCCTTTGACCCCCTGCCTTCGACCTTTCACCTCGCTCCCCATTGGCCCGAGAAAAAGTGGGCGTGAATGCTTTTTGATCCACAAATTTGCATATAGCGACCGCCCTCCAACGCCCTGGAGGCGGGGCCAAATCGCCCCTCGCTCACCGATTGGACGGAACAAAAGTGGGCGTGAGTCGTTTTTGATCCGTTTTTCTGCGGAAAGTCCGTGGTTTTGTACACGCTGTTCGGCGCGCGCCCTGCACGAGTCCAATACCGGTACCCACAAGCGGCGCAAGAACGGTGGCGATGCGACGGTTGCGAGGTGTGACGGTAAAGGTCGTGGCTGTTGTGGTGAAGCGGCGTTGTGGTGGGTGGTTGATGTTGTGATGACTGTTGAGACGTGGTTGGTGGTGGTAATAATGGCGGTTGGTCCAAAATAAAGATAGTAAAAGAAAAACGGCTATCCTGAAGAGTCGCAGCACGCATAAATGACATGTATTCCCACTAGACAACAGGTTTGGGCCTAACTACACATATACTTACGGAGATATCTCACCTAAGGGACCTGAATGGTGGTGTGCGAATTTCGTCAACCACAACAATATGAACGACATTGAACAATCATATGTTGGTTTGCTAGAAGCCAATGGGTTCCCTTTACCTGACAATCCGCGATACAAACCATACTTAAAGCAACTGATTTTGGACAACATCACTGATGTGCACTTCACCAGCCTCGACAAAACCAAACCTGAGAAAGTACTTTCTAAAAAAGCCAAGGAAACCCTGTTAGCTGGTGCATTGGCCACCGATACAAAAGACCTAAGAGAAGATGTGAAAGTCCTTCTGAAAGCAGCTAAAATATTGACAAGAGACATTGCAAGCGTAACCCCGTGTAAATTCGAAGGAACATTTGATAATTATGAACCACCTGCTTTGCTTCAACTCTTCTGCAAGCATGCTATCCAAGGTTTACATCAAGTTAAAACAATTAGCAGGGCCGAATCTATGAACCAAAGTGCATCTGTGCTGGCACAACATTTCGTATATGCATACAAGTCAGATATAACATGAATTTGAGAAAAAGTACTTCACTGGCAGTAAGGCGAAGAGAACACAGCACCATGAGCTCACAGGGGGAAAGCTCTCCCGAATAACACAAAATGCTGTCAAACTCATTGCAGTATTTCACGCGCATGGAAACCCATTTGAATCTGCTGATGAGGATGAGATCTACAACCTGCTCACCCAAGCAGCTATGAATGAAACTGATACCAACGACATCCTTCGGCGTGATGAGATTGGGCAACAGATGTTTGAAGGTTTTGTCACTGAACGCCTAACGGAAGGAAAACTTTCTGTGTAGGACAAAATGACCAAAAAGAAACTGGGTACCTTCAAAAGTGCCAATGCAATGACAGAAATCCGAATGGGAGACAATGTGGTCAAAATCAAAGAAGAGCGAGGACTGTTGCAACGGGTTCATTGTTATTTCAAGAAGTCGACCAGAGCTGAATCTCAAGGAATGCATTGGAACTTATGAGTTTGGTGTGGTGCCTCGATCACTATTTGCTTCAGATGGATCCCTCCTGCTGGCTGGAATACGATAAGGCATCAATACTTCATCATCTTGAGAAGCTGGACTGTAACACACAACAGGTTCAAGCTGACAGAAATGAAGCAACTGGAAGTGAGCCATCTGATAACCAAGCAATCCAAGTACCCTTGCAGGAGCCAGACAGCAGTGGAACATACAAATGTTGACCCAACAGATGGATCGTCAGCACACCGAGTGATCATTATTGATGGCATGGCTGTGGTAAATTCAGTTAGCAAAACGGAACAAATGAAAACATGCCAAGACTTTGCAGATGCCTTTCTCCAGAGAATCTGTAACATGGCAGCACAATATGAGGAGGTCAGATTGGTGTTCGACCGGTACATCAAAACATCGCTCAAGGAACAGATGAGGACAAAGAGGACCAAGGGAAAGCCAACATATCACCACGTGAAAGACAACACTTTAATCCAAAATATTTCCCTGAAGGACTTCTTATCAGATATCCGCACCAAAGGAGAACTGACCGAGTATTTGGCTGACAAAGTTGTATGTCACAGCAAGAGCTCCAACAACAGACTGAAAAAACTTATGGTGACCTCAGGAACACAAACCAAGGGCAATGTTGATATCCCAGACTCGCTCCTCACTCACAGCCAAGAAGAGGCAGACACTTTGCTTGTACTGCATGCTCTAACTGTTCTCAATGAACCAGAACTTGTAGTCAGTTCCCTAGACACAGACGTCTTGTTGCTTGTCTACATGTATCCAAACTTACCGACGTCCACAACCTTCCTTACGGGAAAGGGCAGGCTGAAGAGGAACATTTCTGTGTGGAGCATATACAACAACTTAGGACCAAAGCACGCTTCTGCACTGTTAGGTTTTCATGTTCCGATAGGTTCCGATATGTCTGGTAGATTTGCTGGCAGAACCAAAGAACGTGCTTCAAGGCATTTATGTCTTGTGATGATGAGATCCTGGATGCACTAGCAATGCTCGGGAATGACATTGATCTGCCCGCTGATGTATGCTCTCAGTTGGAACGCTTTGTCTGTATTTTGTGTCGATCCAAAATCTACACAAACGTGAACAAGCTCCGTTGGTTCCTCTACTCAAATCGTGCAGCCGAAGGAGAAAACCTCACACCAACTTCTGGCTCACTGGACTTACACATTCGTCAGGCACATTACATATCCATGATTTGGAGAAAAGCTTGTGAAACTCACCCGTGCCTCCCAGCACCAACTGCATTTGGTTGGACATTTGATGCAGGTTCAAGTCACTTCTCTCCAGTTCGCTGTTTGAATCCACCAGCTCCTGAAGCTGTATTGCACCTCATAAAGTGCGGGTGCAAATGTGGATGCGAAGGAAGGTGTAGCTGTCGCAAGAACAATATCCCATGTACGGAAGATTGTGGATGCTGGGTTTTCAGCTGCAACAACAAAACTGTTCAACCAGGGATAAATGAAGACTGTGAAGATTGAGGTGTTACTTTCTATGACATTCACAAAATAATAATTCACTTAATATCCATTGTTAAAACTACTAAATGAAAGCCAGGCATTTAATCAGTATGACTTTTTGCATCTTCCTGTTTAAACAATTTAAGAGATTGAACACTGTATTGAACAGTAATTCAAGTATTTAATTTTATTTAGATCTGTTTGTTGGTTTGTTAATTATGTATTCTTTGTGAAAAATACATGTCTTTAAATAGGTAGATACTTGGTTTGTAATTACAAAATCCTGTTGGCTTGGTAATGCATGCAAAGGGAGAAGGTATAGCTTACATTGTGGGTGCGCGGTGGCCATTTTGGAATTTGGCATGTAGATCATACATATAACATAAATTTGATGATTTCATGAGATTCCTGGTCTCAGAAAACATATATTTAGACACTTCCTTTGTAATTGTATCACATGTATTCGCGAAGATATCGCATTATTAGTGTTCGGTGGCCATTTTGGACGCCATCTTGGATTTCATACCCAAAGAATGTTCAGAAAAAATGCCACCCTAATTTTTTTTAAAGCTTATGATACTTTCTTACAAAATCAAGTGAGTTTTTGCTTTTAACCAAAAAAATACACGAAATTGCAAATATGCCTAAACTAAATTTACAACTTGTCAAATATTGTAAGAAATTAAAAATTCATAATGTGGTTATTTGTATGAGAGATGAATTAACAAACGTGCCTAAACATACAAAGAACATTATTATGAACTTAGAAGATAATAATGGGAACGGTTCTCATTGGGTTTGTATTTTTAATAGTCAAGACAAATATTATTTTGATAGTTTTGTCTTCCACCACCTGTTGAAGTCATAAAATTCTTACAGAATGGTGTTTATCAAACATTTCAAGTCCAAGAATTATATTCCAAGTGTTGTGGTCAATTATGTCTATATGTGTTATTTCAACTCAACAAAAATAAAATTCTCAATGACATTATTTTTAATCTAATATAAATGGCTTATGTTGGTAAAGATGGTTCTATCTTTGGTGTATCCCAAGAACTGGATATTGATTGATCAAATTATTACACAAAGGCACAGGCTGAATGACAGAAATATAGTATAACAAAAAATATTAATATGAAAAATGCTTATAAATTAAAAAATTATGCAAGCCCGACTGACGCGAATTACTTGGTGAGATTAAGTGATTTATCACAATATATATCCTCAAATAAAACAGCTGTGTATTCCAAAGATACAGAAGTGTTGATTTTATCTCTAGGTCATACAGAATTCACAGTTCCAATTCATATAAATTTTTATAAAGAAGGGCGTATCGTTTGAATGAGAATAGAACAATGGGGGTATGATATGAATGATTTAGGGTATAATTGGTCATTTAAAATTGACCTTGAAGACCTGGAACAATTAAATCAGTCTCGTAAGGAAGAATATTATCCACTTGGTGCTGAGAATGAATTTCGTGGAAGCACGATTCGTAAACAACAAATAAAATAATTTAATAAGGGTAAATTTAATAATGGTTTTGCCCTAGTTTATATCATGAAAACAGAAAAAAAACAGGATTATATATAATAAGTAAGGAAATACAAAATGATTTAACTATGGGAAGATGGGGAGGAATTTCGTGTCATAATATTATTCTTTCATATATTTCTAATACATAAATGACAGCAAGAAGGCTTCAAGAAAATTATCATTTCTGTGTCCAAGCATACCTTCAAGAAAAGGGTATTCGGTATTTTAATAAATATGTTCTACAACTCAAGAATGAGGTATTTTCAATAAAAGATTGGCATTATGCTGATGTTGATAAACCGACAACTTTGGATTTAATTTATATGTTAAATAATGAAAAAAATTATAAAGTTAAGAAAACGTAAGGCTCTTTTAGAAATTCAGAAGAAGTTTTATTGGTTGCCTGTTGTAAAAAAATTATTTTGGATACAGGAATAACAAGAAATCCTGATGAATATATGTATAATATTCTATGGTGTGTAAGTGATTCAAGGATAGTAAGGGATGAGGAAAGAGTTGAAGAAACTGAGACAGAAGAAGAAAGAGAAGAGGAGGAAAAGGAGAAGAGAGAGAAGGAGGAGAGGGAGGAGAAGAATGGAGGAAAGAGAGAAGAGAGAGAAGGAGGAAAGAGAGAAGAGAGAGAAGGAGGAGAGGGAGGAAAGAGAGAAGAGGGAGGAGAAGGCTAGGGAGGAAAGAGAGAGAATAAATAAATATAAAAATATGGAAACCAGCGAGATTAAAAAAAGATTGGGGGTATTACAGAAAATAAATAAATCTCAACGCACCCAGGAGGAAAACAAAGAATTGACGAGTCTATTAGAAATATTTTCAACAAGACATACGTCTCTTTGTCCATTTCTCTATCTGTCTCTGCCTGTCAATATGTCTCTGTGTGTCTCAATATCTCTCCTGAGTTTTAACACATTGTTTTTTTTTTATTTTTCAGTTTAAACACCTGTCTGGATGAACCAAGCACACAAGTTAATCGTCTGCAGGAATCTGACCTGACACTGAAGACATGTGAAGCAGACTGCTTGGAAATATCATCTATTTTTACAACTGAATATTTAATATTTTCAATACCGGGCGTAGTGGCGTGCACCTGTAATCCGGCTACTTGGAGGCTTGGGTTGGAGGATCGCTTGAGGACGCGAGCTCTGTGCCGGGCCGTGCTATGAGAGGGTGGAGGGCAGCCCAGAATCCTGGCGAAACCCAATCCTTATCCTTGTGTCATAAGAGGCGACCAGGGTTGCATCAGGAAGGGCATCCAGCGTAAAACCTATGCCAAATCAGTATGCGGATCATAAAGGATGATCCGCTGTGGCGACCCCTAACGGGAGCAGCCGAATGACGAACAACAACATTTAATATTTTCAATGTTGATTAATTATACTTGTTTTTCTTTTAATTATCTGATTCTTAACTACAAGAAAAGAATAAAGAGATGGAAAGGAGAGGTGCGGGGGGGGGGGGGGTAGGTGCACTCCCCCAATGACCCATCAACCTCCCCCCACCCCTCTCCGTGTGTGTGTGGGGAAGGGTGAGGGGTGGGGTGGTGGGTCAAAAGGGGGACGCACAGGGGGGATGAGGGGGGTGGGGCTTGTGTGGGCTTGAAAAAATAATTCTCCTGTTTTGTCCTGATTGACCTTGAGTCAGAAAGTTTTCCCAATACATTTCTATGGGGGGAGGGGGGGTTAGGTCTTGAGACAGCTTAATATGAGCTTGTATGGGAGAAAATCATTCTCCTGTTTTAACTGAATTAGCCTTGAGTCAGAAAGGTTAGCCTATACATTTCTATGGGGGGGGGGGGAAATCGGTCTCCTGTTTAGGGGTTTAATTCACAGTTTTCCACCTTTACCCCATTCATTTGCATGGATGCCTCAAAAGCCCCATTAATCCTCTACTCAGGTTCACAGATCAGAGGTGAGGGACCTGTTTAAAATCCCTCTGGGTGAGTGTGTGCAGCCAGCTCGCTGTGCGCCTCGTTCTTTGTCAAAAGGTTTAACATGCTCCGAACTAAAATTCGAGCCATTTATAGGTTTGTGTCTTTTTTGTTGAGCAGTTAAAGTCCTCTCAATAGATAAATATTGTTTAAACAGGTTCGAGTACTGAGTCCTGATCAGACAAAAAAGTTCATTATGGGGTACATTGACATTGTTTCTGTGTACGCCTGAATTTTGGTGTTTTCCAATGAGGAGTTGGAGGTTGAGGAATTTTGTTTTCCAACGAGGAGTTGGAGGTTGAAGAATTGTGGTATTTTCCAATGAGGAGTTGGAGTTTAGGAATTTTGTTTTCCAATGAGGAGTTAGAGTTGAGGAATTTTGGTGTTTTCCAACAAGGAATTGGAGGTTGAGAAATTGTGGTGTTTTCCAACGAGGAGTTGGAGTTGAGGAATTTTGTTTTTCAACGAGGAGTTGGAGTTGAGGAATTTTGGTGTTTTCCAATGAGGAGTTGGAGGTTGAGGAATTGTGGTGTTGTCCAGCAGAGGTTGGAAGTTGAAGAATGGCATTGGTATTTCTCAGTGGGAATTGGAATTGTGCTTCCAGCTTGGAGCTGAAATTGGAATTGAGAAAACTGTGGATTGTTTTGTCTGAGAGCTCTTGTATGGTTATTTGTATCTTCTCTGTATTTGCATGTTATATTTACATTGAATTGCATACTGTACAAAATGTGGTCTTGTTTGAATTACTTGCACTAAGTTTGTGAAGATTGGTAACCGTCTTGGGAAGGTGACGAAAGAAAGTCTACTTAAAAAAGGAACACAAATTCAGTATATGTTTGAAAATTATTGGACAGAATCAATATGTGATGTTGATAAGTGGTCGAAGTGGATGGAGGGGGGATAGAAAATGGTTTCCAGAAGAAGGTACCTTTGAAAAAAGTAGGATTGACAATTTAAAGAGAGAATTGGAACAAAGGGACAAAATAAGGGAGAACGGCTAAGGAAGTAAATTGGAAAATATTTATGATGTGGAACTCAGAATGCAAGGATCAGGAGGAGAAATCTAAATTGGCAGGCTTAGAACATAGTCTGGAAGAAGTACAGGATAAATCGCCCTTGGTGTCCATAATACTCACCCAGTCTTCACCAAAGTCAACATGTCTTGTAACTCTTGTTTACATATTCATCCTATTTAAATAAATTGGTGTGGCTATGGCTCCAACATATCACTTTATTCAAACAGGCATTTTCATGACAATTCAAAATCTTGTTGAAAATATTTTTCAACCTGAGGGATCTGTGTCCCTTTTTCACTTCTTGGTAAGTTTGAGTTCAAAAGGATGCTCTCCATTAAAGATAGTTAACCATTATTGGGAAATCAGTGATTGTGGCCAATCACGTGGCTTTCCCCACAGGATGCTGGCTTGTTGATAGTGGTCACTGACAGTGAGAGCTCTCAGTGGTGTGTCAATCATCATCATACTATATGTATGTATACATTTGAGAGTTTTAGAAGGTGGACTGAGGTTCTCCCAGAACAAAAAATCTCCAACTCCTTTTTTGGTGAAGGATCATGATTCATGAACCAAACTGTGAAACTTCATTCTCATCACCTCTTTCCAAAAGTTCTTTTCAAAATCTTCACTGAACCTCTGACAGCCTCCACTTGTAGCTCATTTGTGGTGATATTCCCTGGAATGCTTTTTAAATACTCATCAAGGGTTTTCTTTATCACTCATGTTGCTCCGACCATCACTATTTGTACATTTGGGTGGGCATTCACCATTATGTATAATCAATGATCATGTGTGTTTTAAGGTTGGATGACTGTTTAAAAGATTTTCCACGACTTGTGCATTTGTATGAGCGTTCTCCACTGTGAATCCTCATGTGCCTTTTAAGGTTGGATGAACGAATAAAAGATTTTCCACAACTTGTACATTTGTACGGGCGTTCTCCATTGTGAATCATCAAGTGTGTTTTCAGGCTGGATGACTGATTAAAAGATTTTCCACAAACTGTACATTTGTATGGGTTCTCATCATTATGAATCATCATGTGCGTTTTAAGGTCGGATGACCGAATAAAAGATTTTCCACAACTTGTGCATTTGTATGAGCGTTCTCCAGTGTGAATCATCATGTGCCTTTTAAGGTTGGATGAACGAATAAAAGATTTTCCACAACTTGTACATTTGCATGAGCGTTCTCCACTGTGAATCCTCATGTGTCTTTTAAGGTTGGATGAACGAATAAAAGATTTTCCACAACTTGTACATTTGTGTGGGCGTTCTCCATTGTGAATTGTCATGTGTGTTTTAAGGACAGATGAATAAATGAAAGATTTTCCACAACTTGTGCATTTGTACGGGCGTTCTCCATTGTGAATCATCAAGTGTGTTTTAAGGCTGGATGACTGATTAAAAGATTTTCCACAACTTGTGCATTTGTATGAGCGTTCTCCAGTGTGAATTATCATATGCCTTTTTAGGTTGTATGAACGAATAAAAGATTTTCCACAACTTATGCATTTGTAAGGGTGTTCGCCATTGTGATTTATTAGGTGAATTTTAAAGCTGGTATAACGAATAAAAGATTTTCCACAATTTGTACATTTGTATGGGCGTTCGCCATTGTGAATCTTCATGTGTGTTTTAAGGTCAGATGAACGAGTAAAGGACTTTCCACAATTTGTACATTTGTACGGGCGTTCTCCATTGTGAATTGTCATGTGTGTTTTAAGGATAGATGAATAAATGAAGGATTTTCCACATCTTGTGCATTTGTACGGGCGTTCACCATTGTGAATTGTCACATGTGATTTTAGGATGGATGACTGATTGAACGATTTTCCACAAGTTTGTTCAGATTTCTTTGCTTTGTGAGAATTGTGAAAATTATTCTCTGCAAACATTTCATTATTCGGTTTGTCTTGTTTGTAAATAGTCCTCTTGCTCGTTTCAGTTGGCCGGTCCTGGGGGTGTGTGTCTGAGCTGTTCCTCCAAGTAGGTGCAGTCTCTTTTGGAGATTCAATGGATCCACCTGTAAATGTAACATCACATGACCTGTAAAAACAAGATTCTGCACAATACTCATCATATCATTGACAAATGTACCCAAACATGTTCCACTGTATTTGTTGTATTGTAAAAAATAAATATTCTTGATGTAAATATACATTATTCTGTTAACAAGTTTGGGTTCTTTGCATGATATTCATAATTTATGGTAAATTCATCCAATTATCAATGATGCGTGTCATGTTTGTTATGATAAAAATTGACAGCTTTTGTAAATGCGGGTGAAGCAAACTGCTCAACGAAATTAGACAATTCATTGAAAACAACACCACAAGCAGTGTTCAGTTACATACTTCAATGTTAAAAATACCCCCGAGCGGGAGTGCCGGTCATCTCTGCCAGAGGTCGACAGAAGCAAAATCAAATTAGGGGCATCTATAATCGATTCCATGGCTCGTGGATCTGGTCGTAGAATGCAGATCGCCAGAACAGTCGGTCACTTCAAATAAATGATGAAGGAGACACTCTTCTGAATAAGTGATCCTGACAACAGCAGGCGCGCTTTAATGTTAATTCATGTGATACCTGGGGTTCCACGAAATGGTCGGTAATATGGGAATTGTAGAACGTGATTATGATCGACCGAGTTGTAAACTCTCTAAAACGATCATCCGAGTCGATAACCAGTGATCGTAATGATCAATACAACTCGGCAGAACTCCTATTTTTGCCTAACTCAAAAAAGTTCAAAAGGCAACTCTGTGCCAGACTGGAATAGGGGCAGTTCATAAAGTACGTACGCTCTACTTCTGGGTTTCAAAACCACCCACCCCCTCTATGCAGGCTAGTGACCACTGACCCACCCCCATATGCGTCTCATATCACATCACAATACTTGAAGATTACAACGAACTGTAGATTTATCTCAAATGCATCAGTAATTATTAACTACAGTAATACAAGTTCAAAAAGTAACTCTGTGCCAGACTGGAATTGGGGCTGTTCATAACGTACGTACGCTCTATTTCTGGGTTTCAAAACCACCCACCCCCCTCTGTATGCAGGCTAGTGACCACCCACCCGCCCCCATATGCGTCTCATATTACATCACAATACTTGAAGATTACAATGAACTGTAGATTTATCTCAAATGCATCAGTAATTATTATTAACTACGGTAATACAGTAATATGGAACAATTATTGACGTCCACGGATTCAACATCACGTCAAAAATGTTCCTGTGAGCGGGGATATTTTTCCCCCTCGCGGTGACGACAGGCTCACCTTCATCTTCTGAAATGCTTTCATGTAGTCTGACACCACTTTCATAAAGTATATATGCAGCCGTCGTACCACCCACCCACCCCTGTACGCAGCCCGTACGCGGGCTTTAAACCACCCAACCCCCTCATTTTTGTATGTACTTTATGAACGGCCCATACGGGGCAAAAATATGCAAAAATTTGCGCAGGACCCGGAGCATCTTCAGAGATTGGCGCCGGCCTCCGGATGACCACTTCAAATTAGCACCGGACATGTAAGAATCAGAGCGAAGTTTGAAGGGCTATAAAATCAGAACGACAGCAAATTTCAATAAAATGGCTCATTATGTTCTAGATAATAGTCCATAGTATCTGAATCACTAATAACATTTGATCTCTCTTGATAAATGAGGGAGGAGATACGATTTGAAATCGACGATTTTCGCAACTTTGACAGCCTCGTGACCTTGACCTCGACCTTGGACGACCTTGAAAGTTATATCGTTGTGCATGTCTCATCGACCTCTATCCATTCCACTATTGGTTATTTGTCTCCACTTGGTTTGATTGTGGACAGACGGACGTACAGACAGGTGGATAGACTTCGAAACTGGCTTTATTAGGTCATCTCTCCTGAGATGATAGAGAGGACCTAATAAAATGATGATTTTAAAGATCATTGAAAAAAAAAAATCTGGAACTAACAACATTACATTGTTTTATGTACCACCCTTATACACCACCTTAATTAACACGAGAAAAGGTACCCAGCCTTGCTGGGAAACAGAGGGCCCTTCTCCCACCCCCTCTGGACTCAACCACACCCCTTCCCCTACCTCCACCCACCCCTCCCTCTCGACTCCCACTGCAACTGGTAAGTTATGAAACATGAGAAAAAGTAAGTTCAAAACCACTAGTATGTTGTATTGTGGTAAAAAAAAAAGAAAAAAAAGCCATCCTATAAAGTTTCGTCGTGATTATCTTTGGCAGCTCAGATGAGTAACGTCATAACCAAACAACTAACGAACGTCTTTTTCAATTTTATAGACAAGATAACATTGCTTCAATCTCCTAATGAAATGAAATCACATCCTAAATGAGATTAGATCACACAAAATGGAGAAACAATGCAATCTTGTGTTAAAAACAAAACAAAACAAACAAACAAAAAACATGAGATGACCCCCACCGCAGGGTTCGCACTTTGTACTTTGATCCATCCACCAATTACAAAGGTAAATAGGATGGATGTTTTGTTGTGTTTAGCAAAGTGTCTGCATGCAGAGTGAACTGTGTGCCACAGCGCTCGGTAAAGCAGGTGACCAACCGAATGCACACACGCGCACACAAACACACATACTTTTTTTTCCCATGAATTGACATCTCACGTAGAGCGGGGTAGAGCAGGTGAATGAACTTCATACGCCATACCTCATCGTTCATGTCACCTTACCAGGTCTCACTCGGCACTGCCATGTTGTATAAATAAGTGTGGACCACATCGCTTCGTTGAATAAGGAAGAATTTTCTTCGTCTATTTAAGTTTTATGACGTTTGAGCCGTGAGGCTCTATAAACGTCACATGAACGAAGGAGCCTTGAGGTAAGTCATAATACTTTGAGATTTCTTGCTCTCGTGAAAAAACCCCAACTTAGAACCACCTTACATAGTTGGGAATGCTTCTGGTTCAAATGGACGAAAATGTGCGGCACATCGGACACGACAAACCCCACCTCTTTAATACTCTGAAATAGATTGGATCTGGGTCCATGAGTCTGGGTGCTTTGGGGAATTCTGAAGATTTGTAGAGTGCCTTCAAGACCACCATCCTTGATGTTGCTGGTGGATGTCTTGGAACTCAACAGAGGGTGAAGAGGATTTTTTTCTCTCAAGGGAGACTGGATACCATTGACCAGAGTTGCAGGGCCAGGTTGAATGGCAGAGGTGAGCTGTTGAAGGAGCTGAGGTGTAAAACTGCACGTGAGCTCAGGGTAGACAAGGAGGCCTATGTGCGAGGAATCTGTGATGGAGTAGAGCATCACCTGTGGTCAAGTGATTCTCATCCTACTTACAGGGGAATTCACGCATTGCGTTCCTCCAATCCTGTCCCTTAGTGTACTACAGTCCGAGTGGAGGGTGATGGGCTCTTGACAGAGGAATCCGAAGTGAAGGCCCGCTGGGCCCGTTAATTTAAGCAGCTGTACCACGCTGATCCACCAGCTGTTGAGGTGGATGTCAGGTGTGTCACTATTCCTGTTGCTGGCCTTCCAATCAACTGTGATCCACCATCGTTTGCGGAAACACACGCTGCGGTAAACCGGTTGAACTGGGGTTAAACCTCTGGGATCTGTGGCATCAAGGCTGAACTTCTCAAGGCTGGTGGAAATGCTGTACTTGTGTCGTTGCATGCAGTTCTGTGCTCTGCCTGGAACACAGGCATCATCCCAACTGACTGGAGGAGGGGCTTTGTTGTCCCTCTCTGGAAAGTAAATGGTAATCGACAGGACTGCTACAACTACCGATGGGTGACGCTGCTCTCAGTGCCGGGCAAGATCTTTGCTCGGAAAATTATTGATAGGCTTCGCCACCCTCTGTTTGAACACCAGCATCCAGAGCAGTCAGGCTTTACACCTGTGGATTCCTTTATTGAATTTATTATGAAGTAAAACGCCAAATCTCTTCAGTTGGTGCTTTGAGAAAGAACATAATAAATCCATGTTCGGAAAGCTAATAGGAGGCAGAATACACACATTCCTCTGTAGTCGTAAAAACCTTGTAAAACCTTTTCTGTCTGCTGACCATCTGGGCCAGCAACAAGGAATCAAATACTCTTTCATCGAGGCAATAAGCAAACTCCGATAACAGAACGTTTTTCATCCAGTGTTTGTGATTTTTTTAACCTCACAAAGTTCCATCTGTTGTTTCTCCAAGAGGCCTCTCTTTGTTCAGTTAATTTATTTTGATGTATTAACCATGCCCTGGAGGGATCACACACACACATATATATATATATATATATATATATATATATATATATATATATATATATATATATATATATATATATATATATATATATATATATATATACACTTGTAATACACGATGCACAGTTAAGTTTCTGCCTGAGAGACTGCTCCAGGTTAGGCTTCCTCACACGAGTCTGTCTGATATTTACTCCTGAATAAACAACTTAAATTGAACTGAAGGTATTCCTGTCTTTAGGTGGCCAAAACTGCCAGGACACACCAAAGTCGTAAACGATTGCCGTATCCTTGCTCTTCGGGTCCATAGCGGAAGCAGACGAGAGTTTCGGCAGGGGTTGCTTGCAGCCAGTGGTGATCTCTGCAAAGCATTTGATTCAGTGAATCAGGATACCCTCTGGAGGATTCTTGGTCTTCGTGGGGTACCACCAAATCTGATCAATCTGATGTCTAAACTATATTCTGGTACTGAGAGTGCTGAAAGATGTGGTGATACCATCTCTGACTTATTTCTAATTGTTACTGGAGTTCCTCAGGGGTGTGTACTGACCCACACACTTTTCAGCACTTGTATGAACTGGATACTGGGGAGGATGTCGGAGAGATCAAGCTGTGGTGCATCGTTTGGAAATGTCAAGATCTCTGACTTTGATTTCGCAGATGATGTGGTCATCTTTGCGGAGACTAGATATCCTTTTGGGGGCCCTCAAGATGCTGAATGAGGAGTTGTAGCCACTGGGATTACGGGCTTCCTGGGTCAAAACTAAGATCCAGGCTTTCAATGACATCTTGGATGCTGCTATCTTGTCTGTACCTATTTTTGGTGATGATGTTGAGTTCACGGAGAGATTCACTTACCTTGGCAGTGACATTCATGTCCCTGCTGGCTGTGAGCCAGAGGTCAACAGACGTCTGGATCGGGCCTGGGGAGTCATGGATTCACTGGATCATGGGGTGTCGGCCTGCTGGTACCTGTGCAGGATGATGAAAGTCCGAGTCTTCAGGTCCATGGTGCTTCCAGTCTTGCTCTACAGATGTGAGACTTGAACTCTGACCAGGGATCTGAGACGAAGACTTTATTCCTTTGGTACCAGGTCTCTTCGGAGAATCCTTGGCTATCGCTGTTCGGACTTTGTGTTCAATCAGCGATTGCTGAGAGAGACTCAACTGAGATTTGTTACCTACATTGGCCGTGAGCGTCAGCTGTGGCTGTACGGACACGTGGCTCATTTTCCTGACACTGATCCTGCTCAACAGATTCTCTTAGTGAGGATGCCTCATGAGTGGAGGCTCGCAGGCCGACCACATGCCTTGTGGCTGCAACAAGTTTATCAGCATCTCAAGGAGATGGGGATTGGTCAGGCATCTGCCTGGGGGATGGCCAGACGGAGCCGCCTGGAGTACCGGTGGAAAGTGGATGCAGTGTCATGCTGCTCTAGCGCATGCTCCCACACATAACCTGATATTTAAGGGTGGGGGGGGAGAAGGAGCGGAGAGAGATGAGAGGGTAGAGAGGAGGGAGGGAAGGCAGAGAGGTGAGAGAGCGAGGTGAGAGAGCGAGGTGAGAGAGAGAGGTGAGAGAGAGAGAGGTGAGAGAGAGAGGTGAGAGAGAGAGAGGTGGGGGAGAGAGAGAGTGCTGAGAGAGAGAGGTGAGGGAGAGAGAGAGCGATGAGAGAGAGAGAGAGAGAGGTGAGAGAGAGAGGTGAGAGAGAGAGGTGAGAGAGAGAGGTGAGAGAGAGAGGTGAGAGAGAGAGAGAGAAAGAGAGAGGTGAGAGAGAGGTGAGAGGAGGGAGGGAGTGGAGGGAAGGAGTGGAGAGAGGGAGTGGAGAGAGGAGAGAGGGAGAGGAGAGAGGGAGAGGAGAGAGGGAGAGGAGAGAGGGAGAAGAGAGAGGGAGGGGAGAGAGGAGGGAGAAGAGAAAGGAGAAAGAGAAAAGAGAAAAGAGAAAGAGAAAGAGAAAGGAGAAAGAGAAAGGAGAAAGAGATAGAGATATGCTTTGTGAAAACACACACACACACACACACTTCATTACTCAGCGATTTTGCCTCAACAATGGATAAATCAAGAAAATGTCCAAATACCAAGATTGCAAAAATGAAGTGAAAAGATCCTGGAAGTTGAAGAGATCCAAAATTGTGTCAATTTGTTGCCTTGTTTTTTGTTGCCTGTCACCCCACTATTCCACAAAACAACTTCATACATAAGCATGTGAAAAGAAAAAAGAAAAAAAGTGTGTCCAATTAAAGCTCAATTGGAATTGACAATCGTTCAAATTTAGGATGACAGGATAAAACAAGGTACATTAATGTTGGCTCAAAAGTTTCACCAAATAATGAAAGGGACAATGGATGTTTGATAAGTTGATCTACCATCGTGGTTATTTCTTAAAGCAATGAAATCTAAACTTTGGGTTTGTTTGTTTTTTTTCACAACAGATTACATCATCAAAATGTCTGAAACAACATGAAAAGGCATTGACAGAAACCTTCATGGAGATGCCTCTTGAAGAAAGAAGCTTCAGAGTGATTTGGTTCTGATCGATCCAGGTGGACATCAATGTCGTGCTCGGTTTTCACTTCCACTTTCACAAATAAATCTGGAAAAAGTAACTTTTATTAGTAGGCACTATTGCGTCACATACATACTATTAAAATAGCGGATCAAGAAAAAGACCAATCAAAAATTGCAGACCCTCAATGCCGGGACTTGTTTTGTGTGGTGTATTTTGTGTGTAACGTGTCTTTATGTACTGGTGTGTAACGAAATTAATGAGACATAATTAGCAATACCACTTTATGACCGCTGGCAGAATTGACCGGGTACCAAGACGTCCCGCTTTGAAGCAACACCGCTTTGATCGGACACCTGAACCTGCACCATGTTTTCTTTTTTTATTAATTCAATATAATTCAGAATTGGATTAAAATAAATTCAATTCAAAACAAATGGAAGACCAAATAGGTACCAGCCCTTCATTGGAGTAATCATCCATCCATCCATCCATTGGGACCATACTCTGTGCAGAGTGTTGGTGCTGCCTAAGCAGTCTCCTTGGCTGTTGGACACAAGCCTGAACGTGTCGCCACTCCGACACAGAAAACCAGCATGCTGGCACTCATTTTTTGTTGGCTTTGGAAGGATGACAGGCAGAGTCAACCCCACCTGGTATTAATTCAACAGCCGAGTGGGTTTTTGAACTCAGGATTCTAGGATTCTCGGATCCCAAGCCCACCACCCTAACCATTAAGCCAACACCAGGCATGGTGTAATCAGAAGGAACCCAAACAAGCAAAAAACAACGATGAAGTCATTAGGAGAAACACAGATAGGATTCTCATTTCAGCTGCTGCTCCTCTACCCTCAAACCCATCCAGGCACAGCCAAGTGAGCTTCATTCAATCAAAAAAAAAAAAAAACCCAGATGAAAGAAATGAAATAATTCTGGCTGTCATAACATGTGTCCGATCAAGTTGAAATAAAAAATCTGTATTCCTCATCACTACTAGATCATAATTCTGAAGTTTCATATTGATTGATGAAGTGGTTCCAGAGAAAACATTCTTTGACATTTTTCTTAAATCCAGTGTGGCTGTCAAACCATGTGACAACAATTATTCCTGAACAAACTTGTACGTGCATGCCTTGTGGAACATTTGTATGAAGTTTCCTTTCAATCTGTCCAACCGTTCTGGAGAAGAAGAATTTTATATTTTTGGGTAAATCCAATATGGTTGCCAACCATGCGACCGATGACATCATAGTTGTGAACCTTTTGTTCTTATGGATAGGCGGTCATTTGTGTAAAGTTTTCCCTTGATCTGTTCAGCCATTTCAAAGAAGTAGATTTTTGAAGGTTTAAAAAACAAAAAAAACAATATGGCTGCCGAATCACGTGACCAATGTCATCAAGATGTCTTTCTGTGGACCATTTTATCCTAAGATTATCCTCAAAAATTTTCATACTGATTGGATGTGGAGTTCTCCATATGCAATTCTGACGTCAAAACAAAGGCACATATGACATCATACTCGTTCCACATGAGTACTTGCGAGGTGCTAATTCTCAATTTCTTTCCTTGGTGCAGTTTCAGAGAAACAGAGGAAAAAAGTGTTTCCATTCTTCCAATATCGCTGCCACACCACATGACCTATGATGTCGTAATTATCATTAAAACATTATACATGAGTAAATAGTGAAAATTTCGTCTCAATCAGATAAGCGGTTGTGCAGAAAAACATGAAACATCTGTGCAGAAAAACAAAAACAGACAGACAGACAGACCCAAATATTTTTCCCCTCTCCTTTGGTGAGGGTCATAAATATTGCATTAAAATCATCAACTTGAGTTCTTCCTTGGAGAGAGAAAATAAAACATTTCACCACGGGAACAGCATCATCTCAAAACATTATGATATCAAAGCATTACGTTCGGAAGAAACTTCCTCGATGTTATGAGAAGCTTCTTACCCGAACACAATTTCAGTGGGAATTTCACCACAAGCAACAAAATAGAAAAGACAAGAAAAATGTAGAGAACCCAAAATAGAGAAAGTTTTCTCCCAAACCTGCATTGATTGGCAAATTAACCACAATTGTGATCCAACATGTGACTTGTTTTTTGTCTCAAAAGTCAACCCCCATGGAAAACTAAATGAGAAAGTGGCACATTAACAGCTTGACAAACGTCGATAATGGAATGAATAAACTTAATAAACTAAATAAACATGTGACTATATGATATGGGGAGCAGAAAGGATCAAAAGAGTCATCAACTGGAGAAAAGCTCAGGAATGGGTTTGGAAAAATCATCTATTGATGAGCAATTGTATTGAAGTACTAAACCTGCAAGATACCTGAGAAGATTCACACTCGCCTTTGGGCAACCTAGTCTCAGGTCACATCTCGACCCACTATTAACTGCCATCCTGGTTTTTCACATGCAGTGAATTCATCCGTGCATCCTTTGCTGTCCCTTGGATGAACATTAAGTGTGTCCCATTTGCTAGCAGTGGTGATGCAACATTTTTTTGGTCCGCTGGGCCACCTAAAGAGATATTTTGGTGGCCCGCATATTATTTGATGATGAACGAGTTCATAAAAATCAGTATAAATGTTTAAATTGCTATTTCTTATGACATATAGATCAAATTTCAGCGCTTTTCACACCAGCAACCTCGTAACTCGTAATCAAAGAACACTACCGTCTGCTATTTAATAATCTACCCACTAACTCACAGCAACATAATTTGGATGGCAGTTTCTTGCTATCACATGAGCGTTTTGGAATTGATGCTTCAATTTATGCACTATTTGTTCGTTCATTCATTCATTTTCGTTGTCATTTTTCCTGCTTCCGATGCTTCAGGTTCTGCCTCTCACGTCTTCTTCTTTGTCATGGCGTGCTGGTAATTTTCCCTTTATTTTGCTTTTGTACATTACATTTCTTGAAGTTGGTGCACCCAGTGTGAAACACATTTTGTTTCCTTCCTGCCTCCGATCCTCACACATCATCCCTGCACACCTTGTAGAACATCACGGCCCAATCTTCCTCAAAATCAAGCCACAGAAATTCTCGCTCTCTCCCATTCTGGTGGACACTTCCTCATCCATTTCTCAAGTTCGTATTACTGGTTGACCCACTCCGTTTTTTCTGCTCGTTTCTTTTTCGGATTCGATACATTTTGTAAATAATGCCACATGATGGAAAACTCAGTCGATGTCTTCTATGAGATGGAGTCTCAGCACCATGTGATCAAATGGGTCATTCCAGTCTCTCCTAAAATTAAACAGCCAAGAAGAAGTCATGCACGATACACCGATTTCTGACACTATATCCACGGGTTCACATAACTGGTACACAGATGTTCATGTATGGTGAAAAACACAACACAAAACTAAATTCATGCTTCAAAAAGGCGAAGACAAAAGTCTACCACGACCACAACAGAGGCTTTTGATGGAAGGTTCTCTCAACTCGTGTAGGTAAGTAATGCTCTCCTTGATGATTATGCAAACTGATATAATGGGATTTCAAAATTTACATGTACAAAATGAAGTTTATAAATGATAACATCATAACTTATAAGATTTAACAAAAACGAAATCTCAGGGGAACAAATGAGCAAAGAGGAAGAAGAGGTAGTTTTCTCAGCTTGTGTTTTTTTGTACATACAAAACAATTTCTGCAGATACTCATTGGAGAATCAAATAAAAGAAAAATTGTGCGAATCCCTGCCTATAATCGCTGTAGATCCAGGCATTGCACAATTGCACCACATGCATGCTCCAGGTAGATCTGGCATGCGGCCAACAATGTGATGCGTGAATTTTGCAAGCTCACGGCCTTGCTTCTATATCAAAGTTCCATTCTGTACTGTTGTAGCAAGTCAGAGCACGGCTGAGGAGTGGGAAATACACCACACCTGGAGGATACAATCACGGCAAAAAATACACAGAAACTCGTTTAAAGTTCAGATTCAGACCTGGTCACTCAAACCTGAAAATGCTGCTTCTGCTCTCCCAACTCAGGATGGAGGTTCTCAATGTCACATTAGAGATCATGGCCATTTCTCCAGATACATCTCGAGCTTTATATCCAGCCTAGCAATCCACCTTGCTCTTCAAACTCTTTGCCTATGGCATCCAAGGCCAACTCCACACAGGACTTGCTGACTTCCTCGACTCTCAGCGCAAATATGCACCTCCTGACGAAATCCTTTTATCTCCTCTCCCTGTCAAGGCTGGAGCACCCCAAGGCAGTGCGTTGGGTCCAGTTCTATTCTTCACCAACATTCTCTCTGACTGGAAAATCCTCATTATTTGTTTGCTGATGACTCCACCCTCTACCGTTGCATCCTTCAGAGAGAAAAGTATCAGCCTATTCCCTCTCTTCAGACATTGATGGAATCACAAGCTGCTAAAAGATTTGGAACATGTCCTTCAATTCTGGCAAATCTCACGTTGAAAATGGGATTGCATTCCAAAGCAATCCCTTGTTCCAGGTCATTGTGATTTTTCTCCTTCTCCCTCACCTCTTTACATTTTAGGTGGTCGTTTTGCTACTTTTCTGTTTCATCCCCGCTTTCCCCTTCCTCTTCATCTGATGTTTCATTCAACTTGTGTGCAGCTTGTTCACCCTGATGTGTCCTTCCACTCTGTTGTTGTTTCCCCCTTTCCATTCTGCTGTTGGTATTTCATGAGCCTCTCTCATGTGCACAAAAATAAAACATTTGGCACTAAACAAACAAAGATCCCATCAGAAGTGAAGATCATACAACTCACCATTCAGCTGGTCGCTTTGCTCCTCTTCCAGCCCAAAGGAGTTCACATCCTCTATTTTTATCTGCAGAATCTCAGGAAATCCTTCCAGCTCCTCAACCTTCATTTCACACCCGAGCACAGTCGGCCGTTCCGATTTCAGCTGCACATGACAGAAATCCTTCAATCAGTCAACTTGAGCGTACAGTACATGGTGGGTGAACCTTTAAAGAAGCAGTAATCACACCACTCTTCCTGATGTTTGCTCCACCCTGAGAACCTTGATCCCTCACAGTACCTACATGTGAACTACTTCTGTACTTGAGACCTTATCCTTTGCCCAAATCAGTAAAAGCACCTCAAACGTTCACCACAAACAAATGCACACCTTTTGACACCCCCAAAAATAAATTGTACATGTTGCAGGTTCTTCAGACAATCCTATAATCGTATTCCATGTTGATGTAAATTTTGATTTGGTTACATATAAAATGGACAAATGTTTTGATATTGATATAAAATCTGAGCCTGTTCAGCAGTTTTATATCTTGATGATATTTATAGAATACTTACCCAACGTCATCAACTGTTTTGGAGATATAGAGGTGCAACTTTTTTTTAGATTTTTCCAAGATGGCACCTGCACCACGTGACCTATGACATTATAATTATCATGAAAAAAAAAATTCCACAGGAGGAGCCGCTCATATTCTGAAAATTTTGTGTCCATCAGACTAACAGTTGCAGGGAATTTTTTTTTTCTAATACTGATCAGATCAAGCGTACTTGTCGACTCATGACGTCATAATGAAGGCACCGATGACATCATCATCATCATCAACATATGTTATTCCCCATTGGGAGTACAGTCAACCCTCGCCATTCTTGTTCGCCGTCCACGATTTCGCGTATCTGTGCTTACCTTTTGGACACCCTTTCTCTCCCCCCATGCCAATACTCCCACATCGTCGTGGAAAAAAACAATGAACTCCCATCTCAAACTCCTTAAGTTTTCATGTTTTTTTTCATCACCTTCAATGCTTGGATAACAATATTTTCCTTCATTTAACATTACGTGTTAAATTATAATTGCACTGTATCGCCGGAAAGTATAATAATTTGAAAATCTACATTCTACATCTTCCAGCATCTGCCTCACCACCACATCGTTATTTTCTGGCTGCTTGACGGTTGGTGAGGTGCGGTATTTTATTGTGATAAAACTTTGTATACTGTTTGTTTAATCATGGGTCCAAAACGTCCATTAAGTGGTGCATCTGCTGAAGAGCAGATTAAAAAAGTGAGGAAAGTGATGACATTCGAGGAAAAGGTGAAAATATTACATCGACTTGAGAGTGGTGCACGTGTTACTGTGTTGGTGAAAGACTACACCGTCAATGAGTCCACTATTCGATATATTTGTCAATGTAACGATAAAATTAAGGCGAGTGTCAGTTCTGGTGGAAATATTGCCTCTAAAGTAGCATCATTATGTCGCAGAGATCCATACATTGAAAAAAAAATGGAAAAACTATTGAATGTATGGTTGGACGATGAACATTAAAAAAAAACATGCCTACTGGTGGCCCTCGCACTCGACATAAGGCCCTCACAACTTATAACGACTTGAAATGAGAAGCGGGGGAGGGGGTGATAAAGGTAATGAATCAGGGGGTGATGACGAATAAGTTCAAGACAGCAGTGGATTTACAGCAAGCAGTGAGTGGTTTGAACATTTTAAAAAAAGTTTCAATCTGCATAATCTGAAGGTTGTGGGTGAGTCGGCATCAGCTGATCATGAAGCAGTAGCTGCATTTCCTGGAGAGTTCAAGGCACTTGTAGAAGAGAAGGGCTACCTGCCACAGCAAGTTTTCAACGCTGATGTCACTGGGCTCTTCTGGAAGAAGATGCTCAAAAGGACTTATCTCAAAAGATGAAAAAAGGCTCCTGGCTTCAAGGCTGCAAAAGACAGGTTAACCCTTTTATTGTGTGGCGATGTGGCAGGCTATAAGTGAATGCCAATGCTTGTTTACAAGTCCAAAAATCTTCATGCATTAAAAGGGAAAAATCAATCTTGTCTGCCTGTGGTTTGGGGATCTAACAAGAGGGCCTGGGTAATAGCCAAACTGTTTGAAGATTGGTTTGAAAACTGTTTTGTGCACGAAGTCAGAAATTATCTGAGGGACTTCAATCTCTATTTTAAAGTGCCACTTCTTGTGGATAATGCTCCAGGACACCCTACAACTTTGGCCGAGAGACATCCTGATATTGAAGTCCTATTTCTCCCCCCCAAACACTATATCAATCCTCCAACCCCATGGATCAGTGTCATAGTTGCACTCAAAGCATACTACACCAGGAGCTTTGATCACATAGTTCAGGCCATGTAAAATGAGGTCAAAACCAATGTGAGGGAATGCTGGAAGAAATTTGACATCTTAACAACCATTGGCATCATAAAGGACTCATGGGATGAAGTCAGAGATTTAACATTTAATGTCTGTTGGCATAAAATGTGGCCTGAGGAAGTTAATGACTTCTGTGGCTTTCCTACTGTAGAGGGTGAAGTGCAGAGGATTGTTGATTTGGCCAAACAACTAGGACGAGAAGGTAGAACTGCAGAATAATTTAAGGAGCTGATCGAGTCCCACGGGGAGAAATTGACAACAGATGAATAAGAGGAAGAGGAAGAGGAAGAAGATCAGCCAAAGAAGACACAAATGACAGCCAAAAAAATTTCAGAACTTCTAATAATTGGAGAAGATTTGAAGCAAAATGCCATTCAGATTGACACCAACATGGAAAGCAGCATTGCTTTTTGACGAGGCATAGATCAGCAATTATCAGTCGATAAAGAAATCAATGAAAACTTTAAAACAAAGACAAACAGTCAAAAATAACTTCATTCTTCAAGGAGCCATCTACCCAACTGCCACCATGCCATCGACCTCCACTGGCACCCCATCCACCTCCCACTAATTTCCACCATCTCCACATACAAGTTCATCAGCAATTATCGGGGATGCCACCAACGACACCTGCAATCTCTGCAAGGCCACTTCACACAACAAAACACATTATGGAGGACTACACGGTCCTGGTTCCACAAAGGCAAGAGCACAACATAATAAATGTGAGGGATTTGTGGGTTTAACCTGGGAGATCGATCGGCTACTTCCGTGCCATGGCTATGTTCAAACAGAACTGACCGGGGCTACCCACCAACAGCACTCCAAGCAGAAAAGCCTTCTTATTGATGGTAAATGTTACTTATTTTATCTTATTTATTCAATTGTTCTTATTTTTAAATTAAATGTCTTTTAAAAAAAATTATTAATGATTTTGGACTTATTTTGGGTTGCTGGAACATATCTCATTGACTTGCATGTTATAAACTGTTTGTGGAAGTTTCGAGGAACGTAACCCCAGCGGACGGCGAGGGTGTATTGTACTTCACAATGAGCCATCTTTCAATTTTTTCCATTGAGCGGTTTGGGAGATATAGAGGTGCAACATTTTTCCAAGATGGCGTCCGTACCACGTGACCTATGATGTCATAATTATGAAAACATAAATTCTTCAGGCAGAGGCACACCAATGGTAGAATTTCGTATCAAATTGGACCAATTGTTGCCGGGAAAATATATATTAATAATGTAGATGCACATTTGTACGCAACCGAATGCCTAACTCTGCTTTTCACTTTGCAAGCAGAAGGTAATGAAGACATTCAATGGTGAGAAGGCCTTACACACAAGCACAGGAGTAGGGTGAGTATACTGATTCTGTCTCACTTTTCCCCATGTAAATGAATGAGGGATTTTCACCGATTCATATTTTTTTCCATAAAAAATAAACCCCCTTTTTAGCCCAAGGTATATTTATTTGTCTCCCCTTTTAACCTTGGGGCACTCGATTCAAATAACCAATGCAACAAGATAAAGATTTGTTCAAGTAGCAAAGTAGTAATGTGATTTGTTAAAGGTGATTCTGAAGAAATATTTGAAACATGTAAGCGTAAGGACACTTTTTCAAATCACCAATGCATATTGTTTAGCTCACTCATTGAACCGATAAACATTTGTTCATTCTCAAATTCCTTCAATAGTTTAATTTTCTTTGCACAGTAATCCCCATCTAAAATATTTAAAAACAAAACATTTGAATCTTTATATTTTTCAAGATACCCCTTTTGTGTCATTATGAAATGATATACTTCTCTTAATGATCTCATCTGACCACCTCCTGAGCCTCAGATTCTTTTTTGCATAAACCACGCCCTTTTTTCATAAGCCCCACCCACTTTTTCATAAGCCCCGCCCACTTTTCCTAAACCTGCCCACTTTTCACGTGATATTTTCATAAGCCGCACCTGCTTTTTCTAAGCCCCGCCCACTTTTACTAAGCCCCGCCTGCTCTTACATCATTTCCAGTTCATCTCTGACTCAAAGAAATCACGAGGAAATTGTGCAATGTTATGGTTTTGAAAAATTTCCGAACGAAGGCTTGCCTGGGCTTGCCTGGGCTTGCCCAGGGAATTTCCAAAGGAAACCACCCCCACCAGTCTTTCTCTATAAAAGGTTCAACCCAGACTCCATTTTGAAAAAAAAAAAAAAAAAAATGGACAATGGAGTGCTGTACTATCCTTGAGTGGGATGAGCTTGCTTGCAGATCGAATATTTGTATGGAACTAAACCTTCAAGTTGATGAACTGGATTCAAACCTCTTATCTGTTGAGGTAAGATTTTTTTTATTTTCCTATTTTCAATTCCTTTTAAGCATCGACTCATTTAATAATTAAATAACTTAATACATTATTTTCTCTCACAGGAAATTGTATCTGAAATACAATATGAAAATACCGATTTTGCCACAACTTGGGGTGAAATTGTTGGCTTGGTTGAAGACCTTATGAGCGACCAAGACCCACAGAACGAGCTCGTCCTTGATGACCCAACCAAAGAGTTATACCTTGGAGACCTTATGAGCGACCAAGACCCACAGAACGAGCTAGGCCTTGAGTGGGATTAGCTTGCTTGCAGATCGACTATTTGTATGGAACTAAACCTTCAAGTTGATGAACTGGATTCAAACCTCTTATCTGTTGAGGTAAGATATTTATTTTCCTATTTTCAGTTCCTTTTAAGCATCGACTCATTTAATAATTAAATAACTTAATTAATACATTATTATTTTCTCTCACAGGAAATTGTATCTGAAATACAATATGAAAATGCTGCTTTTGCTACAACTTGGGGCAAAATTGTTGGCTTGGTTGAAGACCTTATGAGTGACCAAGACCCACAGAACGAGCTCGACCTTGATGGCCCAACCAAAGAGTTGTACCTTGGAGACCAGCAAAATCCTGAAAAAGTTTTACAGCAATAGTACTCATTGTGAATTATCATGACAATACCCACATAACAAGTTATACCTTGATGATCCAGAATACAAGTTTTACCTTGGAGACTCACAAATTTTGAAAAAAAATCAGAAAATGAGTTCTGCCTTGATGGTAAAAATAACTACCTTGGAGACTCAGGAAAAGGGTTCTGCCAAGATGGTTCTAAATATGGGGCCCACCTTGGAGACTCACAAATTTTGAAAAAAATTGTAAATGAGTTATCCTTGGTGGTTTTAAATATGAAACCGACCTCGGAGACTTCACAAATTTTGAAAAAAAATCAGGAAATGAGTTATCCCTTAGAGACTTTGTAAGTTGGTTTTATTTTGGAGACTTGAAATGTGGGTTATGGCTTGATAACTCACAATGTGATACATATCTTGGAAACTCAACAGGAATGTGGTTATACTTTGAAGACTTGGAAAGTTGGGTTTATTTTGGAGACTTGAAATGCTATCACTTTTTGGGATCTAAACCTATCGATGTATTCTTTGTCGGATGGTGCTTGATGGGAGCAAGATCAAGAAAGTTCTGGGAAGAAAGTGCAGACTTACTCCCCCTTTCTACGTCATCAAACCTGAAAGCTTTAAAAGACAGAATTTGAAGAAGAGAAAAAAACATAAAAATATATATTGTTAGTTCTGGGAAGAAAGTGCAGGTTTACTCCCCCTTTCTTCGTCATCAAACCTGAAAGCCTTAAAAGACAGAATTGGAAGAAGAGAAAAAAAACGTAAAAAATATATAAAGGTGGCAATCTCATTTTGAAAAAGACATTGTGTTGGGCGAGGATTGAGTTGGGGTTGAGATTTTGAATGTGAGGGTTGGGACACGCACGCACGCATGCACGCACGCACATGCATGCATACATAATACACACACACACACACACACACACACACATCAACAAACAAAGTTAAGCCTTGACTATTCAGTTGAGGATTCTGTGTTTGGGGTTCACAGATCTAAGAACGTCCCCCTTGACACATTTTATACTGTTATACACCTTGGACTTGGCCCTCGAGTGTCCACAACGGTGTATAGTAGGAGGGAGTGAAGCGCCAACCCATTGCTCCCATTGCAAACACATTAAATACTGTTATACACCTCGGACTTGGCCCTCGAGTGTCCACAATGGAGTATAGTAGGAGGGAGTGAAGCGCCAACCCATTGCTCCCATTGCACACACATTATATACTGTTAGACACCTCGGACTTGGCCCTCGAGTGTCCACAATGGTGTATAGTTTGAGGGAGTGAAGCGCCAACCCATTGCTCCCATTGCGCGCACACACACACACACACGCACACGCACACGCACACGCGCACACACACACACACACACACACACACACACACACACACACACACACACACACACACACACACATCAACAAACAAAAGTTAAGCCTTGACTATTCAGTTGAGGATTCTGTGTTTGGGGTTCACAGATCTAAGAACGTCCCCCCTTGACACACATTATATACTGTTATACACCTCGGACTTGGCCCTCGAGTGTCCACAAAGGTGTATAGAAGGAGGCAGTGAAGGGACAACCCATTGCTCCCATGGGTATTATCTGCTTAGTTTTGTCTTTCGTAATTCCTGTGAATAAAATGAACCTAAAATATCTTCCCCTTCCAAATCATATATCTTATAAGTCCAACGAACCGTATCTATTACATAAACAATTTTAAAAAGTTCGTTCATCCATCGTTTAACATAACCATTTTCAAAATGAGATTTCACCTATATATTCTTACGATATCACCAACGTTGAACTTAGGTTTTCTGACATTAATCTCCTCTTCATACTATAATTTTGTAAATGTTTCTTGTGGTTTCATATTTGTTGACGTGTGAATCGTGTCATTATACTTATCCACAATATCCTGAATAAAAGATGACCATTGTTGTGAAGCGAGTTCTGTGAATTTTTTTCTATTGTCTCTCTTTTAAGGTACGATTAAAACGTTCAACAACAACGGCCTTCCCTTCATTAAAGGTACTGTATAATGTCATACTGTTATTTTTTAGAAAATTCATAAATGTCTTGTTATAAAACTGTCCACCCTTATCAGTCCACAATTTTTTAGGTTTTCTCTTACTTTTATGAAATATCTGTTGAAAGGCTAACATAAGAGTATTACCTGTTTTGTTTTTTAAAGGGACAACCCATGCGTATCTACTCCTCAAATCAATAACGGTTAAAGAATACTTGTACCCCTTATCATTATTGAGTTCAATCAAATCAGCGGACCAGATATAATCTACTTCCATGGAATAAACCTTCCTTCTCTGAAACTTTGTGAATATTGGTTTATGTAATTCATCAGCTAATTGCTCTTCAATCTTAATGACATCATTAGTGCCTATAAGTTTTTTGAATTTCCAAGTCCAAGTTTCAATTTAGCACTGATCATCTTCTTCACGATGAACCGATCAACTTTTTCTCTCAAGGTTGGATTTTGTATCAGAGACAAATTATACAACATTTCTCTATCGGCTTCATGCTTTTCTTCCAACGTTGTGGTGTTCCCATAATCAATATCGTGCCTCATGCACACTTCATCAACCCTATTGATGGGTTTGCTCCATGGTTTAGGATTGTCTGCCTCATCTAATCTTTTATCCAAGTTCGTGCCTGGACCACAGAAAGAATACCCTGGAAGATGTAATTCCCCCGGTATTCCAGTAGTTGTAAATTTACTTCCTGATAAAAAAACTTTTGTATATCTCCTCCGAGTTTGTGTTTGGAGATAAATTGATTTTTTGTTGAACCACACACCGAACATATACCTTTTTGTATAACCCTGTTATTTTTACTTTTAAAATAGATATTTTTAGTATAAGTTTTCTTTTTACATTTGAGACAATAACTCATTTATTTATGAGAAAAATTCCGATAGAGTGCAAAAACCTTTTTAGTTTCCAACATGCACATTTGAATCTTAATTTTTAAAACATAAAGAATCATTAGAAATGCCTTCACTCTCTCCTCCATTTATTTAAGAAAAAATAAAAAAAACTTTAATTAACATCAATATCCTCTCCATGAAAACGATGTCAACGGTCTTGTCGAAAATACTGCTAATAGATTTGTCAATTCTTTGTTTTCCTTCTCAGTGGGTTGAGTTATTTTCTGTAATACCACCAATCTTTTTCTAATCTCACTGGTTTCCATATTTTCATATTTATTCAGTCTCGCTCTTTCCTCCCTCTCCTCCTTCTCTCTTCTCTCTCTTCTCTCTCTCCTTCTCTCTCTTCTCTCTCCTCCTTCTCTTTCTTCTCCCTTTCCTCTTTCTCTTTCTTCTCCCTCTCCTCCTCTTCTCTCTCTTCAACTTCCGCGTCCCTTACTATCCTGGAATCGCTTACACCCCATAGAATATCATACATATATTCATCAGGATTTCTTGTTATTCCTGTATCCAAAATATTTTTTTTACAACAGGACACCAATAAAATTTACTTTGAATTTCTAAAAGAGCCTTACGTTTTCATAACTTTATAATTTTTTCATTATTTAACATTCTAATTAAATCTAAAGTTGTCGGTTGATCAACATCAGCATAATGCCAATCTTTTATTGAAAATACCTCATTCTTATGTTGTAGAACATATTGATTAAAATACCGAATACCCATTTCTTGAAGGTATGCTTGGACACAGAAATGATCATTTTCTTGAAGCCATTCTTCATATGGAGAATCAGGGAATTCAAGAGGCTCAAAATCGAGTAAACTATTCATATTTATAAAGTAAAAGTTTACTTAAACTAAAATTCATCTTTGATACTTTCAGAATCATCTATACTTTCATAACTATCATTTGAATGCAAACTCCCGGTGTCATAATCACTCTCATAATCTTCAAAATATTCAGTTGAATATTGACTCATTTAATTAGTAGAAAAAAACATTACCATAGATATCTATGTACTTTTTTTCATTAACAGATTCAACTGCTACATTTTTTATATTAAAGGTAATTTTAAAATGATCCTTATCTACAATTGAACGAAATGTCATTTCACCTGATATATTAACATCCTTTATTTCATCAGGATTTATATCTTTCGGGTTGTTGAAAAAAATACAAATTTCTCCTTGCCTATTACAGATGGTCTTATCTTTTCTTTCTAAAGCTTCATCCATAAGGTTTTTATTTTTTGATACTTTTTCTTGTTTCATTGCTTTTTCTAGTTTTGAATATATTGCCAGAATGAGAGGAGAAACATTTGTTCGAGATACCTTTATTGATGTTCTTCCAGGTATACTAAAAGCCCTTCCACTGAAGGAAATTGAAGAACTCATATTATTCGCCATAATTGTTTTTATCCAATAGTTGTTATATTTATCTTTGTTCAATTTTACATCCTTGACATATTTCTCAGTTTCTTTCACAAATGAAGAGATTGATTGAAACTTGTCTTTTGTGTCTTGAAACATTGTATTTATTAAGTGAAAAAGTTGGAGGATAAAATAGTTTTAAGCACAGATTCACCTATAAATTAAACAAAATTTTCATGAAGAAAACTTTAGTTTGAGCAAAGTTTTATTATATAAATATGGTGAATACAACGTACTGCGATGTTTGTAATCACGAATATAAATATTATAAAAAACACCTTCAAACCAACAAACACACATTCAATCTTTTCAAACAAATATCTCCTCTTGAGTTGGAAAGAAAACATTGTGATATCTGCTCAAAGGATGTTTTGAAGAGTAGTTATAAGAATCACCTTCAATCACAAAAACACAAGAAGAATGAGTTTAAAGTAAAGGGAGACTATTATATTGAAAACACTGATGGAGCTTTTAAGAATCATATTAAAATAAGGATTTTTCAATTTGGAGAACCTGGTCCATCATCAATAGCTGAATAAATTGAAATAGTGAAACCTGATGTTGAAAAAGTTATTAAAAAGACATTAAAAGAAATGAAAACTTTAAAGTTTTATATGGGAGTGAAAATGAATATGAAAAGATAAGATGAAGAACAAACTCCTTATATAAGAACAGATCTTCATTTTATAACATCATTTCAAGATTTTTTGAATCGTGGGGTTTATGAAGAACTATCAAGACAAGAGGAGGATGTTGATAATACAGTGGTAGGAAGTGGATTTAATATTTTAAAAATCTTTTTAGATATACAGATTCTAAAATCAAACCCTCTTAAAGCTTCTTCTTATATTGAATTACCAAAAGAAATAAAACTAAAGAAGGCAGTTGTTAATATTAAGAACAATGATAATAAATGTTTTCTCTGGTCTGTTCTTGCTCACTTACATCCACCAAAATGTAATTCAGAAAGAGTAAAACAATATATGAAATATGAGAATACCTTGGACATTAAAGATTTTAAATTTCCAATGCCACTAACAGATATTCCTAAATTTGAGAAAAAGAATAATCTTTCTATTAATGTATATGGATTAACGGATACAAACAAAGTTCAAATATTAAAAATTTCAAACAACTATAAAAATGAAGAAACACACATTGATCTTTTATATTTTAGTGTTGGAAAGAATTCACATTACACATACATCAATAATTTATCAAGATTAATCTCTTAGGTATTCAGAACAGCAAACAAAATATATCCTTGTAAGCGATGTCTTAATTCATTTCATACAAAAGAACGATTAGAACAACATTCAAAATATTGTAGTAATCATAAATCAGTTGTAATTACAATGCCTAAACCTGGTGAAAAGATTTCTTTTGAAGATTATAATAAATCTATCATGCACCCATTTGTGATATACGCTGATTTTGAATGTATCCTAAAAAAGATAAATACTGCTTCTCCTAATCCAAAAGAATCGCATACAAATAAATATCAAAAACATATTCCTTGTGGTTTCTGTTATTATATCAAATCATCTGTTGGAGAAAAGTATAATAAACTTGAACATTATAGTGGAAAAAAAGCTTCACAAGAGTTTGTAAAACGATTAGAAAAGGATTGTATAAGACTAACTAAATTAATGAAAGAAACAAATGAACCGATAAAATTAACCGAAGAAGAAAAATTGGAATTTTGAAAGAACAATATCTGTCATATTTGTGAGGAGGAAATTGAGGAGTCTAAAATTAGGGATCATTATCATCTTACTGGTAAATATAGAGGTCCCACTCATTCCTGTTGTAATCTTAATTATAAATTGCCTTATTTTATTCCAGTCTTTCTTCACAACAGCGCCAACTATGATACACATCTATATCTATAAAGTTTTACTTGTGTCTGTCTGTGTGTCTGTGTGTGTGTTTCTCTGTGACCTATGCACGCGAAAAGTACCTAACTGATCCTCACCAAACTTCACATGCTGACAGAACATGTACCCGGGAGTGTCCCGATGTAAAAGAATTGTACTTCCGACTTCCGGTTTCCGAATTATGACGTCATCACCTGATTTCGTAACGTTAATTTTTCAAGTTCAGCCGATTGACATGGGGCCAACGTCATTTGCAAGAGAATGAAAAAATAATGCTGCAGTCAATTGAAGACAATGACTTCCGACTTCCCGTTTTCCGAATTATGATGTCATCACCTGATTGCGTAACGTTAATTTTTCAAGTTCAGCCGATTGACATGGGAACAACGGAATTTGGCAGAGAATGAGAAATTAATACTACAGTCTATTGAAGACAATGACTTCCGACTTCCCGGTTTCCGAATTTTGACTTATGCATTCGACACACTTGCAAAAATGACCGTATGTATATTATACCGTATAATGATATAATAATCATCTGTAAGTCATATTTTATTCATATTTTCTTTGTTCATTATCGTTATAACCATGGTTATAAAAACCATTTTTATTGTTACTGTATAACGTTTTTACATCACTTCGGCCTGGATTCGGGATCAGCGATCAAATAATGTAAATCACGATTAAAAATTATTTTTTGATGATGCGGGAGTTATCTTTATTAAAATCAGTAGAGGAAATATACACCATGTCTGATATTTGGGTCTTTCATGTCTCCGACGATGTCTTTATCTCCAAGGACGCATCATTCCCCATGACAAAAACCGGAAGCAAAAGGGTCATAGCCGACGACACGGATTCCAAATTGCCAGGGTATTGTGTTGTTGTTGTTGTTTACTATTCTCTCATGTGCATGCGTTGATTATGAAGCTCACTACGTTCGCTATTAAATGTTGTGCGGTGTATAAACACGATCGGGTTTGATTTCTATGTTGCGAATATTAAACGCTGTGCGGTGTATAAACACGATCGGGTTTGATTTCTATGTTGCGAATATTAAACGCTGTGCGGTGTATAAACATGATCGGGTTTGATTTCTATGTTGTGAATATTAAACGCTGTGCGGTGTATAAACACGATCGGGTTTGATTTCTATGTTGCGAATATTAAACGCTGTGCGGTGTATAAACACGATCGGGTTTGATTTCTATGTTGCGAATATTAAACGCTGTGCGGTGTATAAACACGATCGGGTTTGATTTATATCTTGCGAATATTAAACCATTTCTTTCTTGCGTGTGGGATCATCGGAGACTTTATACATATTGGCCCCAGAGGGGAAGACATCAAATATTGTTAATCCTCAAGCACTCCACTAAAATTATTGAGCTACTTCAGTTATTTCATAAACGGGAATAGGATGTGCGATGAAGGAAATACATGTTGCTGGTGAAAAATAAAAATGGTGGTGGGAAATTTATAAAATGGTGGTGGTGGTTTGTATAAATAGATATTACAGATATAAATAGAATGGTGATGGCGTATGGCGTATGCGTATAATATTTTATAATTAAATGGTTATGGGCTATGTAGATATTTTATAGAATGGTTATGGGCGTAGGTACGTTGTAACTTCGTATACATAATATAACATAATTTTTTATTAGGATATCAGACGTAAATAAATCAAATACGCTGGGCCAGGCTGGGTTATGACCGACGTAAAAATTAAGTCGCAAATGATGACATGAAACCAGCCTCACATTGTTGAGGCATTATGGTTTTTTATCTGATGCGGCAATAAATCTTAACATTTTTGAACTCGAGTCTTCTGCATATAAAACATGGCGGGGAAAATATAATATTATAGTGGGGATGAAAAAAAATAATAATGGTGGCAGCCTCTACAATTTTACAATTAACTGTGACATATACTCCTTCAGACCCGCCGTCATCCACGGGATTCCTGTGCGGAGCACGGGTATTCCTGCTCGTCTATTTATAAATGAAATTTCAAAAACACCAGGGAATATTTCTGCCATAACAAACACAAGTCAAAAGTATATTTCATTTACAAAAATGATGTTCACAAAACCTTTAAGTCGTATTAGGTTTCTAGATTCTTACAAGTTTATGGGAACACCACTAGCCAACCAAGCATCAAATCTAAGCCCAACGGACTCTTTTCCAAATCTTAATTCATTCTTTCCAAAAGAGGAAATTCTAACAAAAGATGAAATTCAGATTAAAGAGAGAATTCAAAGTAAAGAGGAAATTAATGAAGAAATTCTAACTGAAGATGAAATTCTAATTATAAAGAAAATTCGAACAATGAATGAAATTCTAACTAAAGAGGAAATTCTGATTATAGATGAAATTCTGATTAAAGAGGGAATTCTAACTAGAGAGGAGATTCAAACAAGGAATGAAATTCAAAGTAAAGAGAAAATTCTTAAAAGTAAGGGAATTTATCCTTATGATTATATGGATACATTTATGAGATTTAAAGAAACACAACTTCCTTCAAAAGAAAGTTTCTATAATAACCTTTATGAAGAAGAGAAAAGTGATAAGGAATATAAACACGCACAAGAAATTTGGAAAATATTGAAGATAAAGAACCTTGGAGAATATCATGATTTGTATCTAAAAACAGATGTTTTATTGTTAGCTGATGTGTTTGAAGCTTTTAGATCACTCTGTCATAATAAAAATTGTTATGGATTAGATCCTGCCCACTATTTCACAGCTCCTGGTTTAGCTTGGAGTGTAATGTTGAAAATGACAAAACAAGATATAGATTTAATCAGTGATGTTGATATGCTTTTGATGATTGAGAAGTCCAAGAGAGGTGGAATATCACAAGTATGTTCAAAAAGATATGCTAAAGCAAATAATAAATATCTTCCAAATAATGATAGTGAAAAAGACAGTAATTATTTGATGTACTTTGATGCTAATAATTTGTATGGATGGGCAATGTCTCAATCTCTGCCTTATGGTAAATTAGAGTGGGTGGAAGAAAAGGATTATGAAAAGGCTTTGATGAATATTGTTATTTCTTCTCAAGAGGAATTGAATGACGAAGAAGAAGATTATTATTTTGAAGTTGATTTGAGGTACCCAAGTGATCTTCATAATAAGCATAAAGACCTTCCTTTTGCATGTGAGAAAGAAACCCCAAAGAAAGAATGGTTAAGTGATTATCATGAAAGTTTTAATATTAAAGGTAAATGAACAGAAAAGTTATTAACAACATTCTAAGATAAAGAGGGATATGTTTTGCATCAAAGGAACTTGAGACAATATTTATCTGCTGGGTTGAGAGTAGCTAAAATTCAGAGAGTTTTAAAAATGAAACAAATTGAAAAGTATATTAAATTCAATACAGATATGAGAGCAAATACAAAAGTAAAATTTGAAGGGGACTTTTATAAATTAATGAATAATGCTATATTTGGAAAGACTATGGAAAATGTTAGAAACAGACAAAACATTAGATTCGCAACTGTGGTGAATTGAGGTGAATTGAGGGACATGACGCGGGATCACATGTTGTGCGTCTCGCGTATAAGGGGAGGTCTCCGCGGCACGGGGTGATTGTCCCCGGGGCATTGCCATTTACATCGGCTGTTCACTTGGTGCTCGTTGACTGAAGGTGCTCATTGACTGGTGAGAATGGAGATTATATCGAACTCCGTGCTTACGCGGATTTATTCTGCGATGATTAATTACACATGTATACGTTACTGCTTATGTACTCCTAGCTGAACCTGTATTCCCCGGTGTGCCCGCAGAAGCGGCTCCAATCAAATGGAATAAAGCCTAAACTCTGAAGGTTCTTCTCTCGCTCTCATTTCAATTTATTCCATTTGGTTTTCTCGGCTCTCTCAACCAACGATGGACAAGATCTACAAACCAGAGAGGTTCGACGCAGACCCAAACGCGACTGACGCAGAAATGAAATGGTCGCATTGGTTCTGTTCCTTCTCACACCATCTGACCATCATCGAGGAGGGAGCTGACAAATTTGCCGCTCTCGTGAATCATGTCTCGCCCAGCGTGTACAGGCTCTTCTCGGAGTGCGACACTTACGAAGCAGCGATCGACGTGCTGCAAGCGCTCTACGTGAAGCCCAAGAACGAGGTATACATACGACATCATCTCAGATGAAAACCTCAAAGACACTTTTGTTTACGTGGACAATGTCACAGTGTGCGGTAGGGATCAGGGGGAACATGATAGGAATCTGGACAGATTCTTGAGCATTGCTAGAAAATATAATCTGACTCTCAACTACGAGAAATGCGTATTCTCGGCAAGGTCAATTGACCTTCTCGGCTACACGATAGCCGACGGCACAATTAAGCCTGGTCCTGAACGATTGCGCCCGCTCCGTGAGCTTCCACCACCTCAGGACTTGCAGACAATGCGCCGGGTGATCGGGATGTTCGCTTACTATGCGAGATGGATTTCGCAATACTCCGAGAAAATACATCCCCTAGTGCATTGCAAAAACTTTCCACCAGATGCCGCTGTTGTAAGAGCTTTCCACAACCTCAAGGATGATATCAGTAAGTCCGTGGTTTTATCGATCGATAGCTCGGTGCCCTTTGTGGTGGAAACCGACGCTTCAGATCACGCGATAGCTGCTACACTTAATCAGTCTGGGAGGCCGGTCGCGTTCTTCTCGAGAACTCTCTCTAGAAGCGAGCAGAGACACTCAGCGATAGAGAAGGAAGCGTACGCCATCGTCGAAGCGCTGCGGAAATGGAGACATTATTTACTGGGAAACCACTTCACGCTCGTTACGGACCAACGATCCGTGGCATTCATGTTTGATGGGAAAAATAACGGGAAAATTAAGAATGAAAAAATTATGAGATGGCGGATAGACCTAGCCTGCTACAGTTATGACATTGTCTACCGGCCCGGGAAGGAAAACCCTGCTGCAGATACCTTCTCTCGGGTCTACAGTTTGGCAACAATCAGTCAGGCTTTGCAAGACCTACACGTGTCTCTCTGCCACCCAGGGGTAACCAGAATGGCACATTTCGTGCGCAGACAAAATCTTCCCTATTCTGTTGAAGATATTATTCAAGGTTCCCTTTCGCATTTCCGTGCTCGGATATGACCTCGGGCACTGTCGTGAGATGTCTCTCTGACCTCTTCGCTATGTTTGGGAAACCTTCGTACATACATTCAGACAGAGGGCCGTGTTTCATGTCGGCCGGGCTAAAACAATTCCTACTAGAGCTCGGCATAGCAACTAGTCGAACGACGGGTTACAACCCACAGGGTAACGGGCAGGTGGAACGGTATAACGGGGTTATTTGGAAAGCTGTAACTCTGGCGTTGAAATCAAGAGGGCTGGGCCCCGAGCGGTGGGAGGTTACTCTTCCCGACGCTCTGAATTCCATACGCTCTTTGCTCTGCACGTCCACCAATGCAACTCCTCACGAACGAATGTTTACTCACCAGCGACGTTATGTTGACGGTCAAACGGTGCCCAACTGGCTGACCCATCCCGGAACAGTGTTCATGAAACGCCCGGTACGACAAAGCAAGTATGAACCCCTGGTGGAGGGGGTCGAACTCATTGACACTAATCCGGAGTATGCTCATGTCAGGCTCCCGGATGGCAGGGAGACCACTGTGTCGGTTCGCCATCTGGCTCCCTCAGGTACTCCTCCCGCAGGTACACCACCTTCTGGCACTCCTCCTTCTGACATCCCCTCCCCAGGTGTTCCCCCCCCAGGAACTCCACCGGGCAACGGGGCTGCCGCGTTCCACCCGAGAGCGATCGAGGAGTCATCCCCGGCACAAGTCGAGGCTCACCAAGAGGATCGGGAGCCTCCCTCAAGTGAAACTGCCATTTACTCCCGGAGAGGTCGACGAATAAGGCCCCCTCGACGACTCAATCTGTAAAGGGGATTATCGGCATTCTCGCTGCTCATGCTCCTATATGCTCATTATATCATATATCGATGCTCATTTCCATGCTCCTACAACTCAAAATAATCACTGCTTGGCATGTATGCTTCTGTAGACCTATTAGTCCGCGTTGCTTGAAATGTATACTCCCATAGTGCTAAAGCAATCATGGTGCGTAAGATGGGCCCCTAGTTGCATTTTAAAGGTGGGGAGAATGTGGTGAATTGAGGTGAATTGAGGGACATGACGCGGGATCACATGTTGTGCGTCTCGCGTATAAGGGGAGGTCTCCGCGGCACGGGGTGATTGTCCCCGGGGCATTGCCATTTACATCGGCTGTTCACTTGGTGCTCGTTGACTGAAGGTGCTCATTGACTGGTGAGAATGGAGATTATATCGAACTCCGTGCTTACGCGGATTTATTCTGCGATGATTAATTACACATGTATACGTTACTGCTTATGTACTCCTAGCTGAACCTGTATTCCCCGGTGTGCCCGCAGAAGCGGCTCCGATCAAATGGAATAAAGCCTAAACTCTGAAGGTTCTTCTCTCGCTCTCATTTCAGCAACATCTTGGAAAGAAGCTTCTAGATTGAGAAATAAACCAAGTTTTGAGAGAGAAGAGGTTTTTTTCAGAGAACTTTTCTGCTCTTCATATGAAAAAGGAATGTATTGTCATGGATAAACCAATTTATATTGGAACAGCAGTTCTTGATTTATCAAAGATATTGATGTATGATTATTTGTATAATGACTTAACGAAAGAGTATGGTGAAAATGTTTCATTGTTGTATATGAACACTGATAGTTTTATTCCAGATATAAAAACTGATGATATTTATAAAATATGAAGAAAAATATTGGAGTATATGACACAAGTAATTTTAGTAAGAAGAGCGAGTTATTTTCAAAAAAGAATGAAAAGGTTATCGGTCAGTTTAAGGATGAGTTGGGTGGAAAAGTAATGATTGAGTTTATTGGATTGAGAGCAAAGGCATTTGCTTATAAGTATGGTGATCAGATTGATAAAAGGTTAAAGGGAATAAAGAAATATGTAATAAAGAAATCAATAACTTTAAGAAATTATTATAATTGTTTGATGAATAAGAAAGAAGAATATAGGAAAATGAATACAATAAGAAGTTATAAACATAAGATATATCGTGAAGAAGTAAATAAAAAGGCATTAGATGCCTTTGATGATAATGGAATAGATTGTGTTCCATATGGATATTGTATGATAGAGTGAATAGAATAGATTGTGTTCCATATGGACACAAGTTTTAACGATGGGAAGATGGGCTTGGGTTTTTAAGGGCTACCGCCAAGTTTTTCACAATATATAAATGGTTGAACCAAGTATTAATCAAACTAAAGAGTGGAGAAAATCTCAGTCTTGGTATATAAATGGAAAACATAATGAATGTGAAAAATATCAAATAAGTCTTATTGAAAAAATAACTAAAACAAAGGTAAATAAAACAAACAAGCGAATCAATTTTAAAACCAATAAGTTAGAGGATGTAAAGAAAATAATAAATATCCTTGAATGGACTGAAAACTTTGATGGTTATCAATTGAACAATGGAAAAATAATTTACTGCAATCTCAAAATGATATGCAACTGAGGGGGTGGTCAGATGAGATAATTAAGAGAAGTATATCATTTCATCATGACACAAAAGGGGTATCTTGAAAAATATAAAGATTCAAATGTTTTATTTTTAAATATTTTAGATGGGGATTGTTGTGCAAAGAAAATTAAACGATTGAAGGAATTTGAGAATGAACAAATCTTTATAGGTTCAATGAGTGAGCAAAACAATATGCATTGGTTTTTTGAAAAAGAGTGTCCCTCGACTTACATGTTTCAGATATTTTTTCAGAATCACCTTTAACAAATCACATTACTACTTTGCTATTTGAACAAATCTTTATCTTGTTGCATTGGTTATTTGTATAGAGTGCCCCAAGGTTAAAAGGGGAGACAAATAAATATACTGTTGCGAATTCGCGCCCGCCGGCGTGCGAACGGCCACGTAACTCGAATCGCGGCACTTCGCCCATCAGACGGACAATTCAGTCGTGACCCTCTCGGAACAACGCCAGGAGCTAGTCACGGGTGGGGGTTTAACCTCACCACGATCGTGCCAATTGCCCACCCGTGCAGGATAGGGTTGCTCGCCAAATTCGATCTACCTAAGTACCTGCGCGAATGGTCGACCGGGCGATCGTACCACGCCACAGGCCAACTCCGGACACGAACCGCTTAAGCGGTCCGTTCTGTGCTACAGTGATAACCGAGCGGTGTTATCGTCAGCCTTGACGGTTCCGATTAATTACCGGGATGTTGCACCCACTACGAACCCCTTACGTGAAGCAGGATGGAGAGTCAATAGAGAAAAGCCGAAGCGAAACGGGCACAGTTCAACAAGCAAGCATTTTATTCACACGCACACACAGACAAGCATGGAAGGTACGTATTTACAGCCATACAATTATGCACAAAAAGCAAATGTAATACAACCGACTAACGCGTACACACGGCAACACTTATACAGTTTTACTTCACAGACGGCGCCAACACACATTTACACAAAAGCAAAAGAAAGAAGCCACCCTCACAGACAAGGAGGCAGACAGGCCCGTAGGCCAAATGTGCGCGGGGCCTGGAGGAACGGCCAGGTCCGCGAGACCGGGGAGGTCTTACCCGCGTCCTCGTGACGCGTTGGCGGGCAAGCCGCAAATGTCCGCGCCGCTGTACCCCGACTTCGTTCCCCTTGGCAGGTTTTGTTGGCACCACGTTTGGGGTGGGGGAGGAACGGGGCCCCCCTTGCACTATCTCAGCGCGGATGGGGGGGAAAAGGGGAAATTGTTGATGCCCTGAGAGAGGGGAGTGGCTGGCTGAATTGGGTCCCGCGACGAGACGAGCGATCCCCCACACCGCAGCCTCGTGGCTGACTGCCGTCCTCCTGGCCTCAGACCCGAGCTCCCCTGCCCCGACCAGCCGCCCGCAGCTCCACCGCGCGCACTCGACTCAACTCCACCAACGCGACGCTCCTCGTCTCCAAAAGCAACTCCTCGCAGACACACTCTCCTAGTTCCACACTCTCCTCTCGAGTTGCCTTGCGCTCGTCATTTTATAGCTCTCAGGAGGCGCCGATATTCAAATTCCCGGATGAGGACGCGATTGGAGGCGGGGCCACACCGCCCCCCCCCCCCGGTCAGCCATTGGTCGGGCAAAAATAGGCGTGAACCTCCCCTGATCCTAAAATTTGCATAGACGGACATGGACGGAATTCACCTCCACGCGCCTGGAGGCGGGGCCAAGCCGCCTCGCGCTTGCCCATTGGACGGAGGAGAAGTGGGCGTGAAGCATTCCTGATCCGCGGATCGACGCGTTCGGCCTCCATGGCCGAACGGCTCCGGGAACACGACGTTTGGTGTTGACTGGTGGTGTTTGGGAATGGCCGTAGAAGTGATGATGTGGGATGAAGTTGTGAAGGTAAAGGCGAAGGTGGTGGTGTTTGCGAATGGTTGTAGAAGCGATGATGTGGTCGCGTAGGTGGTGGAGGTGGCGTCGTTGTGGTGTGGTTGTCGCTGTGGTGGGGATGGCGTGGTTGTTGAGATGCTGTTTGTTTGAAATAGAAGATAGAACAGAAAAATGGCTAACTCAAAAGCGTCGCAGCCCGGATGGATCACATAAATTCCCTCTATACAACGGGTTTGGGCTAACTACACATGTACCTATGGAGATATCTCACCTGAGGGCCCTTTCTGGTGTAATGCGAATTTCCACAACCGTAACAATACCTTGGGCTAAAAAGGGGGTTTATTTTTTAGGGAAAAAATATGAATCGCTGAAAATCCCCCATTCATTTCCATGGGGAAAAGTGAGCCAGAATCAGTATACTCACCCTACTCACAGGGGATGTGTATGAAGGGTCAAAGCAGCTAAGTGTGAGCCAAATTGTTTCAATTTTCAATTGAAATGAAATCGTTTCAATGAAATCAATTTTCATGTACAGTGAAGTTGTTGCAGCATAAAAAAAATCCAAGATTCACTGAACATTTTGCAAAAAAAAAGTTTATAAAAAGGATTGGTCATCACAAAATGTCATCATTTTCAAAATAGGGTAGGATTTTTTGATTTGGTCAGGCTGACATGCAAGTTTTCAGCTCAAACAACAGCAAAGTCAGCTCTAATGATTGGTCCAGAACAAAAACATTGTAGTTTCAGGGTTTTATAGCTTGTATCATTGTTTCATAATGCTATGTGAACCATTGTTTAAAATATGCAAGTTTTTTAAAAAATTTTTTTGCAGTTTCGAGATGAAAATAAAGGGCTTCGGATCAATCAACATGAATTAAAAAGCGTTTAATATGAGCAATATATAATTTCATTAATGTTCAGACTCTATACGAACTTCGAATATCATTAGATACACTAACAAAACAAAACAAACTGATAATCATGGCAAAATATACACATGCATGGAAGCTAAGATTCTCTAGATGCCGTTCATGAAAACGTGACGTACTGGAAAATAATCTCATTTTGTCATTTCTGGACTAACTATATCAACTGGATCACCTAAATTGACTATCATGGTATTTTAATGCGATTGCAGCTACACCGATCTTTCATCCAGCATTCTAATTTCACTTTCATTATTAGAATTCATTTTCATTTTCACAGTATCGTTTCTAGCAATTCACAATGCAAATAATCACCATATTATAGTTTTAGCAGTCAAGAAAGGGAGAACAATCCTACCTTTGATAACTAAGTTGAAGAAAGTTCGAAGATACAAGTATTCGATAGCATTTTGTACGGTTTTCCAGATTGGATTCTGCTCGAGCTCGATGGAACAAGCCCAAGGTCAGGCAACAGATTTGGGGTTGCCATAAGTATTATTCTAAGCTTTTGAGTTTCCAGTTTCCCATAAATATTATTATTAATTGAATTCTCAATCAATTTTCATCTCCAAAGACTCACCTTATCACTAGTTATCGGTCAATTTTCTGAGAGAACCACGGCCACAGCTGTCGGCAGCTCATCGATGACTGTCATTCGAAGGGTCAAAAACCCAAAATTGTCCAGAAATGATAACCTGAATAAAATACTGCATCAATGCTATCAGTAAGCTTCGTAATATAATCAAAAGCATTTATTATGGAAAATAACATTAATTACACAGAAAAATCACCTTTCTGAAAATGTGACGGACCAGTGGAGAAATTTTCATCGGATGATATTGTTACGGCTGTGGAAATTCGCAATACACCATAAAGGTCCCCAGCTCAGTTATGACGCTAAGTTTATGTGCAGATAGGTCCCCACCGTTGTTTAAATGGATTTCTTCGTGTTCACTGGGCTGCAACCCTTTGAGATAGCCGTTTTTCTTTATCTATCGTTATTTTGACCCACACAACAACCACCACCCCCATCTTCACCACTACGTCCGCTTCCGAACGGCAAACAAAGGTGCCAAGGAAGGAACTGCGAGTGCGCGCAGGTTTTCCCGCCTATTTTCTCCACGCTTGGTGTGAAGGGAAGGGGGCAGGGCAGCTCGCTGCCGATTGGTGGACACGGGGCGTGAGGCGGTCGGAGTGAGGGCACGCCCCATTTCAAGAAGCTTCTCGAAGGGAGGCGGAGCTGAAAACGGGGAGGAGCGAAGGGCGGAGGAAATATAAGGCGGACCGCACGCGGGCTCTCTCTCCTCTCTCATGGTGGTCGGGGTCGAGCTCCTCTCTTCTCTTGGCGGTTCGGGCAGCTCGTGTTCAGTTCAGTTCGTGGTGGCTGCTCGTCGAGCTCGCAGCTCGTGTTCAGTTCAGTTCGTGGTGGCTGCTCGTCGAGCGCGCAGCTCGTGTTCAGTTCAGTCGGTGGTGGCTGCTCGTCGAGCTCGCAGCTCGTGTTCAGTTCAGTTTGTGGTGGCTGCTCGTCGAGCTCGCAGCTCATGTTTAGTTTAGTTTGTGGTGGCTGCTCGTCGAGCTCGCAGCTCGTGTTCAGTTCAGTTTGTGGTGGCTGCTCGTCGAGCTCGCAGCTCGTGTTCAGTTCAGTTCGTGGTGGCTGCTCGTCGAGCTCGCAGCTAGTGTTCAGTTCAGTTCGTGGTGGCTGCTCGTCGAGCTCGCAGCTCGTGTTCAGTTCAGTTCGTGGTGGTTTTTCTCCTTCGAGCAGCTAGTTCGTGAGCTCGGGCTTCTTCTTTTCTTGGGACACGGACGGGAGGCGCCGCTTTGCCAGCTTGGGCGCGCAAGCCTGCGCACAATAGAGGAGAGTGCCGGAGAGAGCTCGCCGATCGTCGCACCACGAGGGTGCAGGTAACCTGCATCGGTCTTGTGGGCCCATTCGGTCATCCACAGCCCACGGCCATAAAGGTTTACGAACCCCGTCTACCCCCTTGCCTATGAGGGGGTCATTTATTTTGTTCTGTGTGAATGATGTGGTGCCGTGTCTGTAATTACAACCTGTTTAAGTGACTGTACACTATAAGCATATTCGGTGGTATTGCTTTTGTTTCCATGCTTTTTCTATATATTGCATGACTGCCTTGGCTGTACATACGTGCTGTATAAATAAATGTGCTTTTTTTAATGTATCCCATTCGACGTGTCCTATTTCCCCTTTGAAAGTGCCAATCTCACTTCGTGAAATAATTGGTCGTGGGGTTTGAACACCCGAATAAAGAAGAATCACTGAACCGTCGAGGTCGGCGATAACACCGTTCGGTTATCCCTGTAGCACGGAACGAACCACTTAAGTGGTTCGTGTCCTTAGCCGACCTGCGGCGTGGTGCAACCCCTCGGTAGGTTACCCGCGTGGGTATTTAGGTATATCGACATTTGGCGATTCACCCGATTTCGCGCGGATAGAATGCGGACTGGGTTGTGGTGAGGTTAAACCCCCACCCGTGACTGGGTCCTGGCGGTAGTTCCAAGGAGGGTCACGACTGAATTGTCCGTCCAGTGGGCGACGCGGCTGCTATTGGAGTTACGTGGCCGATCGCACGCCAGGTGGGCGCGAATTCGTAACAATATTTTCACTAATAGGGGGAATAAGGGAATGATACTTGGTCAGATTAATCACTCCCATTGTATTTGAGTATATAACCAACAATTTAATTGCCATGTTATTAGTCTAAACTATTGACTGAAATGCAAAATGTGACGGACCGGTGGAGATTTACACTGGCCAAACCCAATTTGCTAGCCGAGTCATATCAGTTCCCTAATCCTGATGGTACCTAGCATGAAAGTTGACTATTACTCGAAGAAACTTTCAAGCAATATCTTTAGAAAAAATATTTATTTTCTATTGGATTGGACTCAAGGGAATTCGTATCAAATCGGACCAATTGTTTTATTTATAGGCACCCATTGTTATATCTACCAGTTATAGGCACCAATAAGAGCCTTCTCGTGTGAAAATAGTCAATTTCGACGTTTTCCGTCAGTTCACATGGATAGACCCTTTTCGAGCTGATCCAATTCTATTTTCAAATCATATTGGGGCTATTTGTCATACTGGGAACCATGACTAGCATAAAAATTGAAATAATTATGTCAGCCCTACAAGAAATATCATTAATTTACAAATGCGAAAATAAAAAAACAGGCCCTTATTGACAACTTCATTACAAATTCCCCAGAGTGAGCACATGAAGGACTCAATATAGACCGGGAAGACCATACATTTTTTTTAATAGATTTTCAAATGCTTGTTGAGAATATCTCCTCCAAAATTTTTAGTGAACTATTTCGGCACACTGATCACTTTCTACAATGAGGGTTCCCTGAAACACCGTGGCTCACACTTCCCTGCGTTGAGCCTGAAGGTGTATTTATGCTGAGATGTAACACATGGAGCACATATTGCTCATACGTAAACAGTTTCACCACATCACTTGGTTTCAGGTAATAAATCATGAACCCACTTTTAAGAAAATCTGATGGCATGCCAACACCTGGTGAGGTATCCTCGAGTATCAGCTCCTTGGTATTTTATATTTTCTTCTTCCTGCTCTCCACATTTCTGAGCTGAATCAATTTCCAAGCTCCATCTTGGAGCCGGCTGGCACTTCGAGAATGAAATTTAGCATTAATAAAGGAAATAAAAGTAGTTGGGGAGGGGGCTCAAAAAATCCTGCTCTGACACCAGTTGTCATGTTCAGGGGGGTTTTAACCCCCCATCTGCATGGAAGGCCAAACTTCTCCCTTGGAGGCCAACAGCGAGACTCTCGGAGATTAATGCGTGCACGGGAAAAACAGTTAAGCGATGTACCAGAACGGCACAACTACGCGGACACAAGCAAATTCAATTAACTAAATAATAATTTCATAACAATAATCAAATATGTACAATGACAATAATTCAAATTATAATGATGAAAGAAAAATGTGAGGTAACCTAAATCCAATTATAATTGAGGTGCATCCACACAGACTTAAATATAGACAAGGGGACAGAAAATAAATAAAAATAATTCCTTCTTTATTTCGGCACGAAGCTTGGGGTCTCGGCGAGATGGTCTTTATGGAACATGGCGATTGAACGGTGTCAGCGCACGGGTAACCCTGCTCAAAATGGTGACGAGCTGTTCGTCAGGCAGCGTGCAGATGGCACTCCACGTCACGGCTCATGAACCGCGCTGTAGTTTATTCTTCAGAGTGAATATGCCGACGTTCCTCTCCCACACTCGGTCTGTTCACAACGATGGACCACATGACGAGGTGATCTCTGAATTGGACAGTTAACGACAGCGTCTTTCCCAGCACGCCGCAAGTTCACCAGCACGAATAGGAGAATCGTGCGGCCTTCGTCGTGCCGAGAGCAAAAGCGAGAGATGCCTCCTACACGTCCACGGGCCAAGAAACTCTACACAATGCTGTCTTTCTCATGAAATCCCTTCATCTACCCAACACACATAACAGTATGTTGGGTTTACACAACCTTTTTTGACCTTTGACCTAATTTCTAAGGTCGTGAGCCAATTATACAAATTTCAACATTTTTCAGTGAAACTTGATCAGAGCTTGACCAAGGCTTGGCCGATCAGAATGGAATTGCCCTTTCCTGGTAGCGTAGTAACGTGTATTTACACGACATTTACATAATTCCCCTCCGAGTTAAAGGTCAGGGTCAAATGGATATCTGAAAAATAATATCACGTGACATTTTTGTCATCGCTCAATTTTTGCTAATGGGGAATCTGAAACACCGCTTGGCCTTCCAATATGTTCTTCCATCGTATCCGTCCGTATACCTGCATTCAAGTTGTGCACCTGATATTTGATTCGTGTGCTTGTTCTACTTTTTCAGATTGTGGCCTAATTCACAAAAAAACACATTTTTATCATAACTTGAAAACAAACATTTTTAAGATGTTGAGTTTTATGGATACAGTGCAGATGGAGACACATTTTCTTAATTTACCTTCCATACATAAATGAATGAAGTTCAAGATGATATTCAGCAGAAGCTGAATTGGTGGGGGTGAGGGTTGAGGGGAGTAGGGGTGAGAGTGAGGGGGTGGGGTGAGAGAGGAATGGGGGTGGGGGTGAGGGGTGAGGGTGGGGTGGGGTGGGGGTGAGAGGGGTGAGGGGTGAGGGTGGGTGGTGGAAACAAAGTAGATCCACCCCTTAACTTCTGACAGGCACGATTTGTCCTCCTGGCAAGTTTGATTAAGATTGGATAATTAACTTCCGAACACATCGGCCACAGACACCAAATTGCGTATTTTAATATGACGACAGGGTCACGTGATAATCTGAAAAATATGAACATCGCAGGTCATGTCACGTGGTTACCCTTGGTTATGGCCAATATCGACTGAAGAAAAATGTTATAATCTGAAGCACGAGTTTAATGCTCCTCACGAAGATGTTTAAAAACCAGAAATCTTCACGACACGACACGACACGACACGACGCGACGCGACACGACGCGACACGACGCTTCCTCCACTCACAACTCGCTTTCACTGTTCGTGTCCTGCCACCACGGACCCACGTTTCGTACACACAAAACTCTTCTTCTCTTTCCTGTTTCACGTCACATCTCTCCAATCCCTCTCGATCGTTATCTCATCCCCACTAAACTCCATTACCGGAGCATTTCTTTGGGATTAGAATGTTCCAAAAAAAAATAATTCCCCACAAAAATATCTGTCTGTTAAAAACCGAGGAAAAAGATAAGTTCGACAAGACAAGCTGGAAGATGCACCCCCGGTGATATTTTGTGAGTTGAAACGGCACAGAAAGGTTGTTGTTGTTGTTGTTGTTGTAGTAGTAGTAGTAGTAGTAGTAGTAGTTGTATTAGTTGTTGTGGTGGTTGTAGTGGTCGTCGTAGTAGTAGCAGAAGTAGTAGTAGTAGTAGTGATTTTGTGAGAATTACGACAATTATATTTAATGTGACTCACTCTCCTCACCCCTGCGAGAACACGGTTCGGACTGCAGTAGATAAAGTGGAACATTTTAAGAGAAAGGGAGGGGAAGAAAAAACAAATTACCAAAATAACACATTTACATGAATTATAACAAAGTACCTTGTGGAGAAATACTACAAAGTACCTTGTGGAGAGATAGTACAAAGTACCTTGTGGAGAGATACTACAAAGTACCTTGTGGAGAGATAGTACAAAGTGCCTTGTGGAGAGATACTACAAAGTACCTTGTGGAGAGATAGTACAAAGTGCCTTGTGGAGAGATACTACAAAGTGCCTTATGGAGAGATACTACAAAGTGCCTTGTGGAGAGATACCACAAAGTACCTTGTGGAGAGATAGTACAAAGTGCCTTATGGAGAGATACTACAAAGTGCCTTGTGGAGAGATACTACAAAGTACCTTGTGGAGAGATACTACAAAGTACCTTGTGGAGAGATACTACAAAGTACCTTGTGGAGAGATAGTACAAAGTGCCTTGTGGAGAGATACTACAAAGTGCCTTGAGGAGAAATAGTACAAAGTGTGTTGAGGAGAGAAACTACAAATTGCCTTGTGGAGAGATAGTACAAAGTGCCTTGTGGAGAGATAATACAAAGTACCTTGTGGAGAGATAGTACAAAGTGCCTTGTGGAGAGATAATACAAAGTACCTTGTGGAGAGATAGTACAAAGTGCCTTGTGGAGAGATACTACAAAGTACCTTGTGGAGAGATAGTACAAAGTGCCTTGTGGAGAGATACTACAAAGTGCCTTGTGGAGAGATACCACAAAGTGCCTTGTGGAGAGATACTACAAAGTACCTTGTGGAGAGATAGTACAAAGTGCCTTGTGGAGAGATACCACAAAGTACCTTGTGGAGAGATAGTACAAAGTGCCTTGTGGAGAGATACCACAAAGTGCCTTGTGGAGAGATACTACAAAGTACCTTGTGGAGAGATACTACAAAGTACCTTGTGGAGAGATACTACAAAGTATCTTGTGGAGAGATACTACAAAGTACCTTGTGGAGAGATAGTACAAAGTACCTTGTGGAGAGATAGTACAAAGTACCTTGTGGAGAGATAGTACAAAGTGCCTTGAGGAGAAATAGTACAAAGTGCGTTGAGGAGAGATACTACAAAGTGCTTCGTTTATGCTCCAACGTTCCTTGAAATTTTGAACATTGTTACCGTTATCATATTCTGCCGCCTTGTATTCTGAGACGATGTGTGAGCGTATCAAGGCTTTCAGTCCCACAGTGCTGTGTTCCACCAATTTTTTCCTTCCTTGTGTTTCATGTTGCCATCTTTGCACAAGTTAAAATAAAGTTGGCAAGGAGATCTCGTGACTTGCTCTAATTCTTCACCAGGAGTAGTAGTCGGCGTCGTCGTCGTCGTCGTAGTAGCGGTGGAGGGCTCCTGGAGAGAACAAAGCCCAGTGGTTTACAAAAAATAGGGGTCACAAACTTTCATTTACCAAACACAGGTAGTCAGATTATCACGATCACAAGGAATCACAAGGAATCACAAGGAAATTAGACACAGGTGGAGGCCATTCAGCTCAACATATCTGCACCACATCAACACCACAATAATTTCTCAAAACCAGATCTGTAATGTATTCAAAAGTCAGAGACGAAGGCTCTAAAGTTGGATCAACAGGTTTATTCTCAGCCACGGGCACAGCACAACACAGCACCGGGACATGGGCGGGTCATGTGACTCCTATTAACCACCCCCCCTCCCCCCCCCCCCGGTGCACCCATGTAGGTCTGCATTAGCATAACTACTGATACATCTCACCTCCCCCCCCCCACCCTTTTTTTGTTGAACAAATCAAGAGGCTTACAGACGAGCTGATCTTGAGAAGCTCAGGAGGCTTACAGACACGAGCTGATCTTGTAAGGTAGTGATTCTCAACCAAGGGGTAAATTTACTCCATGGGGGTAAAAATTTACTTGGCAGGGGGTAAATATATTGTTGCAGCCACGGATACTGAGACACCAGCTTGTCACTCAGGGGGATTAATCCCCGGTTGTCCTCGGTAGAGCCGGACCTGGGGCCACCGCTCACAATTAACGGTATGGTACGGTGGGTTGTTTTAGAACCACGAACACCACCCAGTCAACCACGAGTTCCAGTGTCCACCATCTAATTATGGCGTTTAACGAGGTCACGTGGTTACCTGAGCAGGCAGCGCGCCCTCGGCAAAGCACCAATATTATCTGATTAGATTTTAATTACGGCGGCCGAGCGTTTTAACCGCTGGTGCGCGCCGACGATTTTTGGTCAAATCTGTGGTAATTACCTCCCAGTCTATCTCGGTTCAGACAATGCTAGACCAATGGAAGGAAAGGACAAACACGGACAGGTTGGAAGTCAATAATTAATTTATTAATAATAAAATAAATAAATAAATAGACCTTTTTATTTTCTGAGGTAAATCAACAATAAATTTCAAAGCAAAATCAATCAAAATGCCAGGAAAGAGACAAAGAGCAGATGCTTATTGGGGGTTGACTTACAGCTAAACACAGACAAGGGTACCCAACAGATCATTCAAAGGGAGGGGAGAGAAGAATCATCTCGTTCACCAGAGAGTAGTCACCCATGAAGTGAAAACGGCCTGAAATATGTGCGTGCGTGTAACGTCCGTCGGCAGCACCCAGCTTTGCCGTGCACCCTCTCGCGAACAACCTTGAACGCCAGTCGACGTCTGGGAGGGCACTGAGATTGTCTGTCGTGGGATTAGACCCTGGTGCTGCAAGACGGGCAGCTTCTCACACTTCCAAAACTGGTGACGTCCAGTGACCCACACGGTCCGTCGGTGACTGACCCGCACCTCACACGTTAGTGACCGACCCGTGCCTCACTCGTTGTCGGCGCTGCTCACACCCACACGCTCACTTGCTCACTTCTCTTCTCGCTTCTCTTCTCCTTTTTTTTGCACGCTTACACCCGCTTCTTGCTTGCTTCTCTTCTCCTTTTACTCTCTGGCTTTCTTTTGCCTCAGAACGGACCTCCAATTCGTTTTCTATCTGCGGGCCGTCTTGGCGGGCGCAGTCCGTCCCAAGCTCATCCCGCCCCACTTGCGCACAGTTACCATGACGACCCATGCGCTCTCAAAAAATACGGGCGTCGGTGCTCGCGAAAGAACGTTGCTGAGGAAAAATAAGGGTGCGCGTCAGAGCTTGCGAAATAAATGTGTGTAAACGTATCTGTCATAAAGAAAAAGCTTCCCATAAAGGCCCTGTCACACCTTGACGTTTTAGCCAGCGTATGCCGACGTATGACAAATTTGGCGAATACGCTGGCACACGTCGAATACGTTATGGGTAAGTTTTGTATATGTTAAGAGCACGCTGAAGCATGCTGAAGCACGCTGACACACGTCGTAGTACGCCGAGCTCGTCAACAAATTTTAAGCATGCTCAAAAATTTTCAACGTATGCCAGCGTATGAGTCGCATGTTCTGCATATGCTGGCCATAAGTTGTAGGCATGTTATGCGATCGTTGATACACGTCGACACACGTTACTTGTAAGTTACTCATAAGTCGAAACACGTTGAGGTAATGTCTAGCGTACCCGAAACTTATTTCTAACCTTTGAGTAACGTGCTTTGAACGTATGTGTAACGTATCTCCAACACATATTGACGTATGTAGATGTATTTGACGTCTTCCGGACGACCACAGAACTTACTGAACGTGTTTCTAACTTACAGCTACCGTATAATAGCGTATTGGCAGCATTTAGGGGAATTGGTATATAAAAATGGGCTTCACAGGAGGAACCCGTCAGTGTTCCAGACTCCATGGTTTTTTTGGGGGGTTTTTCTTTCTTCGGCGTGACGGTGATGTTGACATTTCAATGTCTAGTACGGTTATGATTTGAATCGTTGAGCGGCAGACTTTTAATAGGCTACACCACGTGATCGTCGGCGATACTCTGCCGCGCTATGCATAAGTTAGACTATCGTTGGGCATAGGTTGTGAACGCCAACAACACGCTAAGCATTCGTTGCTATAAGTTATCTATAAGTTATCGAAACGTTCTGTGTACATTACTAATATGTTATGCATACGTCCAACTCATTATTATACGCCGAAAACTGAAAAAAAAACATCAATAGTTCAGCGTATGCCAGCATTTTAGATACATTTTGATGCGTTGCCATACGCTGGCTAAAACGTCAAGGTGTGACAGGGCCTTAAGAGAGGGGATCTATACTTTACCTTTCTCAACGCATCACATTTAAAATCCCATTAGACATGGGGATGGGACTAATCTAAACATGCATTTAAGGAAATAACTGTCTGAGGACCTGGATGTGTGGATGCATTCATCAGACCGGATTCTGAAATCCGTAACAATATCATACCTGAAAATTATGTATTAATTCTGTAATACACTATACCTGGTCAGCCTGTTTTAGAAAAATTATGGCTGGCATGGGCATACATCCTGGGGGGGATAGGGGAGATGCACCCCCCCTCCTCCCCCTTCATGTCGGATGGGGAGGATGAACTATCTTTCAAACCCCCATAAAATTTCTTTGTTTTTGATAATAAAATCATATATATTCATTCAAAATTTATGAATCATAAAAACGAAATTGTTCATAATATATTCGTATACTTTGCTTGCAACATCACAATGATGATGTACTTTTTGATTCATACATCATTCTCATTTCTATCTCAATGTCGCTATTTTTATAATGATAATGCTGGTAGTTACTCTTTTGTTTTTGTTATTTGATACATCATGTTATGACGATTTTTTTTTAGCAACTTCAGACAAAATGAATAACACTGATATATCCCAAGAGCCCACAAAGGTTTATTTGTGTTTTGTTCACCAAAAGGTCTGAGAGTTGTTCCTAGAGTGAAAATGTCTGTAGAATTTGAATATGCTGGTCTGATAAAAATCCACTTGGACAGTTTTCCACAAATCGCGTTTTTATAGGGGTACCCTATAATTTCCCGTGAACGCATTTTATTTCGTAAACATTCCGAACGAACTTTATAAGTTATTAATTTTGACTCAAGCCCAATAACTACACCCAAAAAATGAGAAATCATGCTAAAGCTTATCGTTGGCCGGATTCTATGAACTATTTTTTTTTTCTCAATTTGACTTCAAAAAAGTTGGATCAGCCTGATTTCAATGATTGATCCCAATTTTACTTACTGATATGTTTTATCATCTTATATTTTTTGTGTATTCTTTCCAATCCTGAAGTTTTCAAGAGGATTATTTACAAAACAAATGCATTATTTTGAAGAACTATCATTCCCCTTTCCTATGCAAAAACAATCACGCAAAACGCTTTATATTTTGCAGAGTAATGACTAAAAGAGTATACATGGGGTTACTTGTAAAATATCACAGTTTTCGATGATTCTTGGAATATACATGTAAATGTAAAATAAGTCAAGGCTACGTTTTAATTACAATATCGTGATTTATTGACATTATCATAATATGACAAAATTGTTAACAATGTATAACAACATAATCATGATAATCAGATATATCTGTGTAGTAAATGAAATTGTTGTCATCCATGTGTATTAATAGCAATGTGTTGAGAAGTTTGGAAAATGAGCATGCAAATCTATTGACTTTTGTTCAATATGTTCCTATAGATCTGGGTAAGTGTCTTGGTAATCTTCGGTTTTATAATGAATCCATGAATGTATCTGAACCGTCATCACACAATGAGCTTTCCATTTTGCTCATCTCCAATCATCGTCGTCCACGTCGGATTCATCTGATCCATACAAAAGTTCTCCGTGCGACATTTCCACATCCTCGTCGTCCTCTGATTCGATGACGGATTCCTTTTCACTGAGGATCTGGCTGATGTGGCGTGGCATCTGATCATCATCAAACCAATCGATTGCGTAGGTTTCATCAACCAGGATCCATCCGTGTCGGTTCCATCAACCAGGATGTTGCTTGAGTTTACACCCTTGATCTTCTCCAGTGGATCCCCCAGCTGTCTTGGCGCATTTGTGTGTTGAAACATAACATAGTGGGCAGTGTCAACGCTGAGCAAGTTGTTTCCCATACAGCAAGCATACAAAATGCTCAATTGTCGAAACTGTTTCATCAGGCATATTTTGGTGCTCCCCGAGCATGGCAAACGCTGAGATGAACTGTTCATGTTTCATTATGATGTCAAGGGGTCTCTGTTTTCCTTTGTTCATGAAGGATGCTGTGAAGTCGGTATCAGTAAATGCATGAAGTCCAGGAAGAGCTTGCAGGACAGTAGACTCCAATTCATCACCCAGTTTGGGAATACTGATGTATCACCTGGTGTTGTTACTGCTGAGTCCAACATCCATCCATACGTTTGGGCAGTCGTGTGCGGCACCTGCATAGCACAACAGAACCACGAGGACGTCCGTGTCGTTGCTTCTGACCCTCATCGTTGCGGCTGGTGATACTTGTATGATATGATCAAGATGAAACACAAGTCGAGTGTCAGTTTCTTCATGTTGGCAGTTCAATGCCTCTGTGTCTTCTATGAATGCACTCCCTCCGTTTTCTCTGAACGTGTAGCAAACACCTTCCTGACCCATGACCACAATGTGATCCTTCAGGATGCTAGCATATCTGTTGTTCTTCCATTCGTTTGCAAGGAAGTGAAGGAATCCTGCTTTGAAGGAACATGACTTAAGAGCTGTTTGCCAATTCTGAGGCCACTTCTGTTCAGGACCTGTCACAGCAAACGTCATTTCTTCTGACCCTCGTCTGTTTCGTCAGCCTCTTTGATACTCGGAGTGATGTACATATCACAAACAAAATCAGTGCGTGGTGACATCTCGCATAACCCTCGGAGGATTACTTCAGCTACCCCACCAAATGTGGGAGGGAGATTCAGCAATGTGTGTAGCAGGAACATCGCATCGACCCATGTGACGTCAATATCTCCTGGTTTCTCGCTTTCAACCATTCCCTTCAGCTTGTGCAGAAGCTTTGACTTGTCAGTGTTGTTGATGCTCCCATCCACATGCGCCAGGGCGAGTGGAATTGGAGTCAGTGGATATCGAAAGACTTTCTCAATATCTATTCCTTCCAACGTACTGATGTAGAGTAGCCTTCCAAACAGGTCTCTGGTCCCTTGTTGTTCGACGACCTTCTGGTCCTTGGTGGTGATGTTTTTCTTCACAGCAGCACTCGCAAAGTTCTTGATCTTCCTTCTGCTGATTGGTTTCTCGAAGCGAGCTTGATCGTTGAAGCTCTCTGCTGTGAAATTATCACACAACTCCTGGCCTTTCACTTGAAACCCCAAGAGATCCTCCTTGATATCATTTGGTACACTGACGCCAGTCGTGATGATGTGGAGGGTTTCATTAGTGTTCTGATCAAACGGGTTCATGGTGTTCTTTATTCCGTCAAGCAGCTTCGAGAGATCATTATTGTCTCGGGTGACTCTATATGGCTTCAACGATTTGGAGACGTCTTCCTTCAATTTCAAGCCAGTTTTGTCGAGGAGGCTTCCAACAATACAACTTCTGGCAGCTCAAGTGACCATCTTCCGCTGTCTCGCACCGTCAGAATGACTGAACGAAGCGATTCCTGTCAGCCATGATGAAGCATCAGCATTCACTGTCTGCTCGAGGGTGATGTCGACTTGAGTTCGCGAGAATGATTTGTTGGTTCTTCTCACAGATAAAGCTCCATTTTCTAAGGCTTCTCGAACACCAGGATGTATGTTCTCCAGGTTCATCAGATTGTGATAATAACGAACCAGCCATCGAGCGTAGTTGGGACGATTCCCAGCAAAGAAGATGGGACACATTTGGCCCAAGGTGAAAATGAAGAGCTGCAGGTCATTTGTTCTATACGCTCGAATAAATCGCAAGAAGATATGGACTAGTTTGATGTACAACATCCAAAACTTAGCTGTGTTCCCATGATGACCGCTGAGGGTCAGTGCTGTGTACTCTGTATACTTCTTCATGACTATGGTGTAGTCGTTGCTTACTTCTATCTCATGGAATGCATAAGGGATCAGATCTCATCTGGAAGATACTACTGCAGTCAGAAAGGTTTCAGGCAATGGACCAGTGTCTTCAAGAAACTTCTGGAAGTGGAGACCTTGGAAAGCTGTCGCTCGGAGAGGATGAAGCCGCTTAAATCTGCAATTATAAATGTACAAAATGTGTTGTTAGTACAATATCATCAAAATGAAGAAGACACGACATGATACATGTTTATTTGATGATATATTGGAATAGCATCCATTCCGCTCACCGATTGAAGTGTTTTCCACGTAGAAATCCATTCAGCGACCCCAGAGCAAGAACGCCTGTTTCTGTGAGTATCTGTGGGTCAGCAGAGCAATCGAGGAAGTGTCCCAGAGCACCAAAATACGCAAGTTCAATGTGAAAGGGTCCAAAGCAGATGAACACGTTGTTATACGTAGGATCCTTGGCAGCTTGGATTTGTAGAGCTGGTTAAGCTATAGCTAAGTCATAGTGTACCACGACGAAATCCTCTCTACATTCCTGAGCAACCCGCTGAGATAGTCGTAGCATTTCTGCCACTACGTCTAGTCGAGTCGGAGGGAGATTCAAGTTCTCCATGTAGGCAATTCTCTGTCTGGGGAGTGGATCTTCTGTGACGAGCAAGTTCCAACCTGTCCAGAATGGTGTTTTGTCGAGTGCGATGCTCATCATCCAGAATATATCTCTATATTCCATGTCAGTGAGATGCGGGGGTCTTGGTATGCTTTTGACTGCATACTGAAAGACTGTCATCTTAGGTTTCTTGCGATATGGCTCCAAAGTGTGTTCCTTTAGGTGGAATACTCGTTTCGAACTATAACTCTGTGTCTCAGCAGTGTCCACTGAAGTTAGCTGTTGCTGGGAGGGAGGTTATTTGGGTGACTCGTCCAGTGTCATGTTTGGCTCATTCTGATAGCAGATACCTACAGTATCGTGCAAGGTTCCACCGCCTGACAGTGTTTCCGTAAGCTCATCGTAATTGTCCCATGCCAAACTGGTACAAAGTCCGACCATTTTGGTGATTCCATCGGGTGTGCTACATTTACGACCAGGGATGTCAGTGGCGAATTTGGTTTCTAGGGCCTTGGCTGTATGATAGCCTACACTGTCCAAATCGGTTCAAAATCTCAACAACTTTCCGGCTTTCTGTCATACTTTTTAAAGCGAGTCCCATGCAGAGGTGTTTCCCTGGTTTTATTTTGGCCCTAGTTGTGACGTACAACACATCATCGGACACAGATTTCACCAGTCTCTCAATGCATTCGTCCCAAGGCGGCTTGTTTGATCCTGTATACAGCACCCTGAAGAATTCAAGGACAGTATCAGGAGGGTCTGCCTGTCCTACTTCCAACGCTTCCGTTGTGATTGGCCTTGGTGAGTCATCCTGTGCACTTTGAACCTTCAATATCAGGGACCGAAGGTAGAATGCAGCTTCTTGTGCTGCATGATCATCAAAATTGGCACGCCTGATTGTGGCATCTTGACTGAGGTCAGCATTATGTATGATCCCCACCTTGCGACTTACAAAATGACTGGTCAGTTCATTTGGATATGTTTTCAGGATCTTGTCGGCCAAGCTTCTAGCGGGATATGTCATCTCATCATCTCCAAGCAAGGTGAGGTAGCGCACGTGCAATGATGACAGGTATTCTGCTCCTTGATTTGACACCAATGTTACATCGATATGCTTCTGGAGTTCCTGGAATGCTGCTTTGTGAGCGGCCAACTTTGAAGACATCATGTCGTCATCTTTCTGCACTGCGGTTTGGCAATGATGTATGTAATTTCTCCTTCAGGAGTGGTGATATCGTACTTCCTTTGCCTTCATGTCGAAACCTCCTAGCTTTGCAAGCATCACGTTATCTTACGCAAGTTCAGCTGCATTTTTTTTATGCTTTCCTCACCCATGTCAGTCAAACAGGTCCCCAACACTTCCTGCTTGCCTTTCCCAAGTGACTTGGTGATGGAATTGCAGAACAGGCACTTTTTCTCAAAGATGCCTGTAGAACTTGCCTCTGTGTGTTCGACTTCAAAACGCAGTGCGTGTGATCATGATGGGCCAGCTGAATCTTGTTCCACATTTGCAATGGACAGTGCGTATCCTGGGTTTTTTGTATCCTGGGTTATAACTAAACTTGTCAATTTTCTCTGTGATATTAAACAGGGTATTATAAGTTTCCACAGACAATAAAGTTGCTACATCTTCTTTTGTGGGGTCCAGTTGTAGCGGGTATGGAATTAAAACTAAGGATTGTGCTTCTCATTTATAAGTTTTAAAAAGTCTGAATAAATCTCTGAATCACCACACTTGTTAAATAATCTTGAAAAGAAGATAATACAAATCATTTTTCTTCCAACATTCAGTGGTTGTAATTCTACCATTATCTTATCTATTTATCATATTTCAACAATAAAAAATAATTCTCATTAGCATCTACAATGGATGTGTATGTTCATTAAACATGGGATAAAATATCTTTGCATTCACATTTATTCATTATTTTCATATTTATTAACTTGTCTAAAATGGCTGATGCTTCATTAAGACAATTGTGGTTTCCAGCCTTCTTACGACTGTCGGTGCAATTTCTCTGAAATTAGCATGATGGGTTTGAGGGTGATAAAAACAATAATAAAATGTTGTCAATTAAACTTGATATTAAAATAAATGTATTGTTATAAATCTGGAATGGAAAATGTACTCAAATATGGTATGATTTTATGTGCTTAAACATGAATCTATTTTAATTTTAATTTACATAATCTTCATGCTTCAATAATATGTTTTTTCTTTCTTGTTCCTCTTTCCAACTCTCCCAGAAATAGAAACCCCATGAGTTTAGTAAATCAATATATTTTCAATCATCTTCTCTTTTTTATACTCAATGGTTTATCAAAATAACTTGCAGCTTATTTTCCATCTTTTTTTGAAGAAACATTTGGTCGAGTGGAACTCAAGAACCTCAATTCATCATTAAATTTCAATACCTTTTCTTTAACAAGATAGAATATTACTGATTCTTCTCTTGGTATGAGTCCTGCTATGGTTTTTGCACCTGCTGAATATTCATTGTTTTGAAGATTATAACCCTTCACATTATAATCAGGAGGTTTATTTACCTCTTCCAGTTGTTTAAATAATAATCCTTCATCATCATATTCTAATTGTCCTATATTCTCTAGTTTGATTTGATGAAAATATTTTACCATTTGAAGGTTTTTAGGAGTTTATTCCATTGCAGGAACTGTAGAAAAATCTGTCATTTTTTGTTGGGAAGTTTTTAAAAGTGGTTTCAAAAATGTCTCTTGCTTTCTTTCAAACACTTCTTCAGCCATTAGTTTCTGTCTGTTTCTCCTTTATGTCTTCCTGTTGTTTTACAACTTTTGAAACCAACTCTTGATGCCCTTTAAACCTTACTGCTTATTCTTTTGCATCCATATATTTTTTGAAAAAATATTATGAAGTATCTCATGTTGTTTCACAACAATATATTTATATCTTCCAGTCATGTGTTTCATATACTCCTCGAATTCCTTTTTACTACATAATGATAATGTAGAACAATTGTCTCTTCAAAAATTATTTAATCTATTGAATTTAACTTGAACAAAATAAAAGTATGAGCAATATTTCTTATCGAGCGATGAGGAAGTTTAAAGTATGATTGACAAACCTTGCCTCAAAAGCCAGTCGCCGACTGGGAATCCTCCGTCGTGCAAAGTCCTTCCTCGGCCCTCTTGAGCTCCTGACTACTTACAAAGCTTTTGTCCGTAGCCTGATGGAGTACTGCTCTCCCCTCTGGGCTGGTGCTCCTGCCTCCCACCTTTCTCGACTTCACGCTGTCGAAACCAGGGCTTTTAAGATCATTGGCATCTCCCGCAATGAAGCTGAGTCTTTGGGCCTCTCACTCAATCACCGCAGGTTGGTCGGTGGTCTTTCTGTCTTCTACCGACTCCTCTCCAGCCTTGCCCCCCCTGCTCTCTCTGCGATTTGTCCCAACCACATTTCCACAGGGCGCTCAAGGTCCGCCAACAACCCCCTTCTGGTAAAACTACCAAAATCACGAATCACTGCTCATCTTCACTCTTTCATTCCTCTTTTTCCCGCCTTTGGAATAAACTTCCTCACTCTATTCTTTCCCATTCTTCCCTCCAGGCTTTCAAAACAGCTGTTCACCACCACCTCTTATCTTCCCCCATCCAAATCCTCGATCTTTTCTACCCCGATAATCCACCCATGCCCACTTCCTTCAATTCTCCTGCTTTCCTTCCTGAAAGTCCCTGTAATGTCCATCTTCTCCTCGCCATGTTCCCCGTCCCATCCCCATCCCTCTCCCTTCCACAGTTCACCTGTGTCTGTTCCCCAATGTTTTGTCCCTTCCACTCCCACCCCTCTTGTCTCATGCCTCCTTGCTGTGAGTTGTGTGTTAGCTCTCATACGAGCCTCGACCAAGGTATACAAAAAAAAAAAAAAAAAAAAAAAAAAAAAAAGATAAATACAATTACAAGAAGAATGTCTCCCTCTTGTGCAGTAGCTATCCATAACCCTTTGATTTCTCTCATTAACACAATCATCAAAGATGATGAGGTTCTTTTTTGATGTCTCCAAATCTTGTGGTGAAGGTATACCATCCGTATTATCACAAAGAATAAAAGTTATAGGTTTTCATTTCTCTTTATATTTCTGTGTATCACAAAATAGTTGTATTATATCTTCAATGTTGTAATAATTTAGTTTGTTTTGAAGTTTAAATAAACCAATGATGTCTTATTTTTGAAGTCCCACCTTAAAACCTTGTGAGAGTAGTTGATACTCGGGTTGAAAACTTGACTTTGTGAAAATTATTAAATTATCATAATCAAAAATGTTGGGAGTGAGGCACATCTTTAAAAGCAAGCAGGTTTTTCCACATCCACTTGAATCAACTATTAAGCAACTTAATGAGTTTGGTATATTTTTATGGTTGTCAAATTTTTATCTTATTTTCCCTCATGGGTAGAAAACCACTCATTTATATATCTAGAAAATAAATTATTTAATCTTTATTCGCTTTTTTAAAACTCCATGTTTTATCCTGAGTTCAGGTTTAATTTCAGGATAATATATTATTTTATTTCTACAGTATCTTGTGTTGATGTTTCCCCAAAAATGACAATTGTGAATCATAAATAACATCAATCCATAAAACATTACCCTCCTTTGGTCAGTCTCTTCTCTTGAAAGAAAAGGTGTCTTATCACTCTCATATTTGACATTCATCTCTCTTATTAATCTTGTAAAGTAATTCATTTTTGGTTAAATTTTGAAACAGTTATGTTCCTTTTTATATTTTTTTATTATCATTAATTAAAAGGTAATTACAGAATATACATTGCTAATATGCTTTTGACTCTGTTTAACCCCACTCTATCACACACAGGATATTTCTCAAATTTGTCATATGGAGTATCAGGGAATTCAAGAAGCTTAAGATTTGGTATACTATTCATCTTTATATCGTAAAACTTTACTTCAAATAAAATCATTTTCGGTACTTTCATGATCATCTATGAAACTACTTTCATAACTGTCGTTTGAACACAAACTCTCAGTATCATTACTGTCTTCTGTTCCAACAGAGATGCTATCATCACTATCATGATCCCCAAAATCTTCACTTGAATAATGACTCGTATTTAATTTGTAGAAAAAACATTTCCATCTATATCCATATACTTTTTTCATAAACAGATTCAACTACAACATTTTTTTCATTAAAGGTAATTTTAAAATGGTCCTTAACTACTACTGAAGGAAATGTCATTTCACCTCATATGTTAACATCTTGTATTTCATTAAGATTTATATCTTAAGTGTTGTTGAAAAAAATACAGAAAAAAAAATGCTGAAAAAAATTTAAGAAAAGGCAAGAGACCTTTTAAAATCTCTATCAAAGGTGCGTTGCTGTAGGCAGGCAGTTTGCCCCATTTCTCTCTGTGGACATTGCGCAAGCCAAACCCCAAATTTAAAGGTAAGCATACAGGATTGTTTGTTGTATAAAATATTATGGATCTGGGGATCATGTCGAGATCGCCCGACGTGGGGGGCAATAACTCAAATAGAAGTAAGGGACTTATAGTTCCCATATATGGTGTAACATTTCGGCTGCAGCAGTAATAAAGCGCCGAATCGCAGGTGGTGGCAAGAGGCGTTGCACAGAGAGTTATAAGACTGCCAAGTCGATGAATTGTGGAGGCACTGCATAAGGAAATACAAGACGCTGAATCAGGGGTTGGTGAGAGGCACAGGTTAAATCTGCCATGGGAAAGTGACAAGGTGGGGTAGGCGCACCAAAGTTGCGAGTCAGGGGCAGTAACAAGGGAAGCATCGCTATGAGCTAGGCAATAGGAATGCCAAAGTAAAATTGGGTTCTGAGGACTGCCTCGTACTCAAAGCGAGAGTGAAATAAGGTATAAAAATTGGAAGTAATCTGAGGAAGCCTAAGGATAGCGATTCTTCTGACAGAGGGACATGCGCTAAATACATGTGCAAGAACTATGAAACAGGTACTTCAAGAGATGTGAAGTTTTGGGTGGAATGGACTGAAAAACAAAAATTAAGCTTTCCCGAAGGAGGAACATTTAACAGGGATAGGATAGGAAACCTAATGACTTCTTAACGAACCTGATTGAGAAGAGACCGGAGCAGTGCTGGCTCAGCGGTGCGGACGCAAGTGTTCACTTAAGGAGGGGAAAAGGGAAACTATTACAGATTCTCTTCCCCTCTTCTTTTGTTGTGTGATGCATTTTAAGCCATACGTCCTGACTCTGTGTCTCTTTGGATGACGTGGTCTTGAGGAACTGAGTTGAATTATTTGGCAGGAGAAAAGCAGGTTGTAGAACCGTGCCAGAGAAGTTCTAAGGGCCCCTTGTGAACATAATTTGGTTCCGTAAAGATCGGGGACCCTTGTTGTAAGTCTCATGAGTAAACATCATTTATGGAGTTGTTTTATGGAGTTGTTTTCTCCCTGTTCTCATGATTCCTGCTTTGCAAAGTTCATTTATAGTTTAACCTTGATTAATGCTTATAGTATAGACGATGCCTTTCTTGTAACAATATAAAACTCAGTAATACTCTGCTGCTTTATTTGGGGGTTAATTTTGTATACTTGCATGCTTTTTATAATCCATGAATGTGGGAATATCAAAGGTTCTTTGTAATCCTTCAAGGCTGTGGACAAGATGGTTTATCGAAGCTTGCAATTTTCGAGTATGGTTCGGTATCATAATAAATGGTTTATTGTTCCATAGCATCCTCTCTTACATCCTTCTACTCTGCCTTGAAAGCTCCTTGTTGGGTGAGTTGGGTGTAAGTTGCATCAGTGATTTTACGCGTCAAAAGTTTCTTTTTTGATGGTGGGAACAAAGCATATTACTGACCCAATTCATTCATCACTGTAGTTGTTAACAACCAATATAAAAATAAATTTGTGCTGCGATTCCTGAAAAAATAAAAACTAGAGAGTTCATAGAATACAATATTCTGCTCAGTCTTGAGAAAAAGGACATGTTCTCCAAACCCAAGCAGTTCACCATTGTGAATTCTCATGTGCGTTTTTAGGATGTACGGCTGATTAAAAGATTTTCCACAACTTGTGCTAGGAATGGGCATTCTCCATTGTGAATCGTGTGTGTTTGAAGGTTAGATGACCGACCAAAAGATTTTCAACATCTTGTACATTTCTTTGAGTGTTCTTCAATGTGAATCATCACGTGTTTTTTAAAGCTGGATGGATGAATGAAGGATTTTCCACAACTTGTACATTTGCAGGGGCGCCCTCCATTGTGAATTATCATGTGCCTTTTCAGGGTGGATGATCGATTAAAAGATTTTCCACAACTTGTACATTTGTACGGGCATTCACCATTGTGAATTGTCATGTGTGTTTTCAGGGTTGATGACCGATTAAAAGATTTTCCACAAGTTGTGCATTTGTGTGGGCATTCTCCATTGTGAATCATCATGTGTGTTTTAAGGTGACATGACCAAATAAAAGATTTTCCACAAACGGTGCATTTGTGTGGGCGTTCGCCATTGTGAATTCTCATATGCTTTTTAAGGTTGTATGACTGATTAAAAGATTTTCCACATATCGAGCATTTGTATGGGCAATCTCCACTGTGAATTCTCATGTGCTTTTTAAGGTTAGATGACCGATTAAACGATTTTCCACAAACGGTGCATTTGTACGGGCGTTCTCCATTGTGAATTGTCATGTGTGATTTAAGGTTGTATGACTGATTAAAAGATTTTCCACATATTGAGCATTTGTACGGGTGTTCTTCATTGTGAATTCTCATGTGATTTTTAAGGTTGAATGACTGATTAAAAGATTTTCCACAACTTGTGCATTTGTATGGGCGTTCACCATTGTGAATTATCATGTGTGTTTTAAGGGTGCATGACCGATTAAACAATTTTCCACAAGTTTTGCATTTATATGGATGTTCAGATTTCTTGCCTTTGTGAGCCTTGTGAAAATTATTCTCGGCAAACATTTCATTGTTTGTTTTGTCTTGTTTGTAAATAGTCCTCTTGCTTGTTTCATTTGGTGAGTCCTGCGGGCGTCTCTCTGAACCATTCCTCCAAGTCGGCACAGTCTCTCTTTGGGGCTCAATGGATCCACCTGAAATACATCACATCCAAAAAATATATATATATTATATATATATTTTTTTATATATATATAAAAATATATATTATATTATTATATATATTTTATATATATATATATATAAAACAAAATATATATATATATATATATATATATATACAAAAAAAAAATATATATATATCAAATTCTGTACAATACTTGAAATATTCTGACAAATGTACCCAAATATGCACGACTGTATGTGCTGCCATGTCAATGGCTCAACTAACATCAAGCTCATTGCGGTGGGAGGGTAAAATCCCACAATGGTCCCAACGGCTTAATTCCTATGGAGACATTTCGAATTAATGACGGACAATGCGTACACCGGTCGTACAGAAAAACACGAGAACCTTAGCTCTTTTAAAACAAATGGGTTTGTTCCCCAAATCACAACCAATCAGGGGAAGATTGACATGACAAAAGGAATATGACGGCAGGTTTGGATAGGGAAGAAAGGGGAACACAAAATCGATAAGCAATTTTGTACAATGAGAATAACCAGAGAGTTGGTGTCAAAGCCACCCAAATGCTCGCCTGTTTATACATTTATAGTTTTTAAAAGACTAGTCGAATAATATTTTTTATAAAGCATTGCAGTGCAGTCTGATCCAAATAATTTTAAAGCAATATATGTATTTGTATATTGTAATCAGTAAACTAATACACATATTAAATGAATGGCAAGCGTCTCGTATAAACAGGCGAGCATTGGGTGGCTTTGACACCATCTTAGGTTGAAATTTTAAAAAAAATTGAAATCATTTGTGAATTTCAACTTCACTACACCAATAGTATACCCCAAAGAAACCTCCATGCCAAATATCAGCATCCTAGTACACATATTAAATGAATGGCAAGCTTCTAAAAAATAACTTGCACCAAAAACTTTAACGTTGATGTGCTACAAAAAAGTTAAGTTCAAAACAGGTCAAAAGTTTAAAACATTTGAAATTATTTTTTTAATTTCAACTTCACTACATCAATAATATACCCCAAAGGAACCTCCATGCCAAATATCAGCATCCGAGTACACATATTAAATGAATGGCAAGCTTCTAAAAAATAACTTGCACCAAAAACTTTAACATTTTCAGGCTCACGCTGACGCTGATGCTGACACTCACGCTCATGCTCACGCTCACGCTCACGCTCACGCCAGGGGTATCGTTATAGCTCTCTGTTCTTCGAACAGGCGAGCTAAAAATGAATTGAAAGAAACTTAGGCACCTCAATCCAATTTCAGTCACTGACGGGAAAGGGACAAAAGCGGGAGACTCAGCTCTGGTGAACGAGCATGTGGAAGAATGAGCACGGAGCAGCCATGAGGAGAGACGAGGAAGATGATGGGCAGGACAATGAGGAGACTGACAGGATGACGAATGGACACAGGGAAATGAAAACAGGCAGAGGCAGGCAGGATGACATCCTCAAAACTCTCCTTAATTTTTCTCCTCAAGAAATCATTCTCCTCAGACCAAACCCATTCTCCTCAGACTTGGACATGCCTCACTTCTTGAAACCCAACCGCCTAATTTGGCTCCTCCCTCTTCTCCTGGGACAATGAAAAACTCTGCCCCCTCGAGGTGATCCGAGCTCAGCCCCTTCGGAGGTGACAAATGCTCCTCCCCTTGCTCTCGAGGTGATCCAAGGTCCACCTCTTCTCTCTCTCTCTCTCTCTCTCTCTCTCTCTCTCTCTCTCTCTCTCTCTCTCTCTCTCTCTCTCTGTCTCTCTCTCTCTCTCTCTCTCTCTCTCTCTCTCTCTCTCTCTCTCTCTCTCTCTCTCTCCATGCCCGTCGGTAGAGGTTTACGTCACCATTTCATGCACAATTTCCTTAACCATAAGCCCTAACTATTACCAAGCACCACCCCCTGTGCGGTACACATTCAAACAAGACAATTCTTAAGCCAACGTTTCTCTACTTATTACATTGCAATGTGCTTAACCACTCGTACATGAACCATGCCACTCTATAAATTCTGATCTGCTCTATGGTAATGTCCAACCCCCTGCCTCTATAAAAGTAACACAGCGCTCCCCCCCCCCACCTCCCCTCCCTCCCCAGAACCACAGCTCCTGCAAAGTTCACTGCGGGGGCAACAGCTACAGCCTTAACACACAGATTCACAGCCAATTAACCTCAACAAAATAAATCAAGAGGGGCTGTGGGAAGCAAACCGTAGCTAACTGACCAAACCTTACCATACCACTTGGTCCCATACCACTCCTTAGTTGCAAGAAAAATTCAAAAATGCACAATTATATGCACAGTGGATTCTCCCCTCTTGTCTCCTCGCTCCGATGTCTTAGGGCGGGAAGAGAATGGCTGGCAAAACCACAAACACGCCTACCTTAAAGAGAATTTACCTGAAACAAATCAAACTCCATGACTTGACCACAATCCCCTAAGTGGATGTCACCTGCTCCAGCTGAGCCCAAATACCCAATTTAGAATCCACTTAACCAGTTTCACTGGCTACCTGCCCTCCGTAGCACGTGTCAAGTCACAAAGGACCAAGTGGAACATTCCCACATTCATAAACAATTCCTTCATTCACAACAACAATAATTCCCTGCAAGGCCATGGCTTCATCTTTTAACACAATGCAGGTGTGGCCCTCAACTCGGCAGCGGGGAGGTCCTGCACAAACAAGATGGTGGGGACGCTTCAGGCTGTGGTACCCGCAGTTCAGGAGCAGTCGCTGACCTCACAACTTCTTCACCTCCCCACTCAACCCCCCGCCCCTTCAACTTCTCTGCCCCCAGCAGTCAAACAGCTCCTTTCCTGCAGTCTCACTGAAAAAGGGTCTCCACGATACAGACTCTTCTGGCCTCCGGAAATCTTGTCCTCCGCCTAGGTTGCTAAGGGTCTCCCACCCAATGGTCGCACACACAGACCCTCGTCCGACAGGCCCTCCAAACTCCAGACACCTCCGGTTGCCAGGGATGAGTTATATCAAGAGGGGCCGCAGTCAATACCCCTCTAGAGCCTGATCTGTACCTGCGGACACACACACCTTCCCCATGCACAAAATCCCAAATGTCACTTCCTTCCCCACTGCCATACAATTTTCCACCACCTGCAATACACGCAATGGTGCACCTAACCTGCCATGGCCTGCGTACAGACTAATCATCAACACACGCTCAAGCAAAACACAATCCTTCATTTACAAAACACATATTTTAACCCTTTACACCCGAAGCACTTGCTTGACCCTCAAGGCCACTCTTGCCAGTCATCCATAACAATTCCCCCAACTCACCTGCATACACCCAATAGCAAAGCATGCCAAATCCTGACAATGGGGAAAGGTAAATTTAACACAGCCAAGCTCCACTGGGGAGCCCCCGTTCAACACCAGCAGCGCCTGCTGCAGCCATTCTTCCCATGAGATCTATGCAAATTAAAACCCAGGACTGTCTTTCCAAACCGAGAGCCCATAAATCACAATGGTCCATCTGTGGAAGGTGATGTGGGCCTCTCCGGGATTTTCCCAAACACTCCATAATGTTTCACAGATGTTTCGGTGGTGTCCAGTGGGCTGTATTCATACCTGGGTCATGCGGATTGACCCGCATCCATAGACCAGCACAGCATGGCAGGATACCACATGCTGTCTGTCCCAGAACCTCAGGGAGAGGCTGCCAGGCTACATGCCTGGGTGGTCACCTCATCAGGACCTCACTGGCCCTTAGTGGTGCTGCCACCAAAGAGAGGCCACAGCACCTCCCCCTCGTGGTCCTTATGGTACACCATAGCAGGTGCCCAAACAGAACCACCTCAAACCCGCAGGGATCTCAACCCCCTCCATGGCCCGACGACCCCACTGGCCGTAGACACTCACTTGGACAGCACCCTGATGGACAAGGGACACCACACTCCACCAGACTCCCCGTGGGGCCTGGATCGTGCCACAGCACCCATGGTCAGACCCCACATCCAAATTCTGCCAGTGCAGCTCCCCAGCTGCCTGGCCCAACCCAATCTCAAAGGGGGGCACCAGGGCAGTTTCCCATGAGGCCAACCCCCTTAACCCCATCGTGTCCAAATCCTGCAGCCTGGGGACCAACTCCCACCAAGGCTGCTTTGAAAAAAACTTGTACACGTGGGCCTCGCATGTCCAAATGTGGCTACATATCATTATCCTGTTACCATTTGGCTTTTCTGCCCCCTCCTGCAGCTCATTGTTCCCTCATTGTCATGAGTTGCCAGCTGCTCATGATTCATAGCTCTTACCTCTGCATTTGCAGTTCAAAAACATTTACATTCCAATTTGGGCTCCAAATGACAAGGGTCACAGTGGCCTGTCTCATTCTCAATGCCCGACCACTCAACTCTTTCTTTCTTACCACCTGCCCCGTGGCAGCCAAAACACACCCCACATGCCACGGGTGACAACCCCAGGCACTGAGTCAACCTCGACAGGTCCTGAATATCCCGGGAACCGACACAATGACTGCTCACACCAGCTCACACGATGACGACGGACATAACCTCTATATCCAGCAAGAGCTTGGACCCGCACACCAGTGCTCTGGCGTCGCTCCCACCATGAGCAGGCTCACCCTTCACCCCACACATTGCAAGATCAGACACTTGGCTTGCCAGCTCAGGTTTCAGCAGTCTGCACTTATCTTGGAGCCAGCGCCGTGTCACACCCTGATGGTCCCCAGCATGCCAGAAGAACCCTTGCCGGGTCTAACCCAGCATCGATGAGTGCCATACCGCAAACCACAGAGGTCTCCTCACACACCACGGAGATTGTGATACCCCCTTCTAAACCCTCTTTCCTGCTCACCACGTGGACAATCTCTTCCCAGGGTAGAATGACGTCCACACAAGCGCAATGAAATTCCAGGCTATTATCACTTGATTTTCCTGAAGCATTGCTTTCTGAACTTGGCACTTACAAGAAGGCAAATCTTGAAGTTTGTTTTGTCGAGCCAATATTGGAACAATCCCAAGAAAAATGCATTGAGGAGGAGAGTTGCAGCAGCTGTGGCTTCCTGTTGGTTGAGCGGGAGGCTCATCTTGAATTAGGCCAGAGTGAGTCAAGTACAAGCTTTGAAGAGAAAATGCTACCACTGGGTGTGAATGTAGAGCGATTCTTGTGATGAAGATGATGCTCGGCATTTTTCATTGGATGGACTTGCAGTTGCTGATGTATCCCAGGAATCCTTTCCAGGTGTGAGTCCCATCGATTCATCGGCGGGAGATGTTGAAGATAAACTGCTGGATGGGTTGCATGAGGAAGGTGATTTGCTAAATACTGGACTTTTTGGCAATGAGACCCATGATGAATGTAATTAAGGACTTTGTCAGTCTTCTTTCAATCCAGTGGTTGAGAAGGATGCTGAAGAGGTTGTGCTACTTGAGAGGGAGTTTAAGGTTGAGGGGGGTGTAATGGAGAATGAACCATTGGATGATGATCGTTGTTGGATTGGAGGCAAGAAGGGGATGGATGAGGAAAATGAGCTTTCTAAGGAGTCTCTGTCTGAGGTGAACACTTGCCAAGAGGCAACTCAGGAAACAAGTTTGGCAGAAACCTTTTCTCTTTTTCTGGCTGATGGATATGCCCATAATGGAATGGTATGCTACCGTGACCACCAGCCTTTGGTGACTGACCCCATCACACCAACTGGACCATCAGTTGAGAAAGTTGGCAGACGTGGACCACCATACCTTGGTGCACGCGCGGCTCTGATGGTGACAGTGTGGTTGGCCCTGGTCAGTTTTGGAATGTTTGTGGCCCGATTTTACCAATTCACCTGGCACACTCAACAGCTGTGCTTCCAAAAAGTCTGGTTCCGGATTCGAAGGACAGCTATGGTGATGGCATTTGCATTAACCATAGTGGCTGTTTGTCTGGTTTTTGTCTATCGAAGGATGGTGGAGTATGGTTGCCGGCATCCATGCATACCCGGGAATTATTGTCGTCGTGCTGGTTGTAATTCAGCCAATCATAGCTTTGTTCCGTCCTCATCCTGGCACACCGAAGATATACATTGTTAACTGGGTGAACTGGGCTGTGGGAATGTCTGCCTGGATTAGAGCTATGCCCACAGTTTTTCCAAGAGGAGGATACAGGCATCGATTGAGGGTGGATGTGAGAACTTTAAATCTACCAGATCCTGGAGGAGGATGCAGGTTTCTGGGAGTGGATGAGAGAACTTTGGGTCGACCAGATCCTGAAGGAGGATGCAGGCTTCTGGGAGAGGAAGATAGAACTTTGGATCTACCCGATCCTGAAGGAGGATGCAGGCTTCTGGGAGAGGAAGATAGAACTTTGGATCTACCCGATCCTGAAGGAGGATGCAGGCTTCTGGGAGAGGAAGATAGAACTTTGGATCTACCAGATCCTAGAGGACGATGCAGTAGTCTTCTGGGAGTGGATGGGAAAAATCTGGGTCTCCCAGATCCTGGAGGGGGATGCATGCATCAATCCTGCTGCCTCTCACAAGAAAGCTTGTAGATGCAGTTCTTGTGGCTGGCCTGGTCCTCTGGCATCTCCTCAATGAGGTTATGCTTGAAGTCAACAATAGCACCCAAACATCAGCCAGGTGCTCTCCAAGAATTTGAAATAATAGGCAAATTTAGAAGAACAAAAAAAGGGGGGTATGGAATCCAGGGAGATTGAAAGCAACGTATCCACGGGGTGGATTAGAAGGGTGCAAGGAAAATTAGGAGTGGTGGATGACACTCTTGGACCCGACCAACTTGCAACAACCTGTACTTAGAGTAAGGTGCCTTGATGCTTACTGTCGCAAGGGTTCAGTTTCGCTTAGAAATTGGGACATGGGTAATTCGGATGGGAGTGGACGAGACTGGCTCAATGGTCACTAAATGGATCGGTATGAAAACCAGAATTGTCGTGTTGTATTGATTTCTGTTATGTGACAAGAATTGAGTTGTGTTTGGAGGATGAATGTGGGTTAAAACATGTATGCAGTCCATGGCAATGTAGGAACACGATTATAATTTTTGCATTACAATGTTTGAGAATTGAATGGCAACAAGGGAGGGAATGACATGTTTTATTTTGTGGGTGGGAAAGATATGTGGGTCCGGAGGAATGGATCAAGCTCTGGAGGAGCGGTGACTGCGGCCCCCTTTGAGGTAATCTGTCCCTGGCAGCCGGTGGTGTCTGGAAAGGGGGACCAGTTGCAGGGGAGGTCTGGTTGGGTGACCAATGGTAGGGAGACCGTTGGAAACCCAGGAGAGGCCGAGAGAGCCTGGATGGTGCGGAGACCCTACCCGGCGGGGCGTACAGCAAAAGAGCTGTTTGGCTGTCAGGGACCGAATAGTTGAGGGTGGAGGAGGGGAGGGGACAAAGAAGTCGTAAGTCGAGTGACTTGTTCTTGGACTGCCAGCACCACAACCAGAAGTGCCACCATCATCTTGGTTGTACAGTACCTCCCCGCTGCCTAGTTGAGGATCACACGTGTGCATAATAACGTTTAAGCCATGGTCTTGCAGGATTGGAATGAATGGTTGATTATTTGGTATATGTGTGTGTGAGAGGGAAGGTCCACCCGAACCATGTCACTAACCTCTTCCAGAAGGACAGGGCCCACGGAAATTTGAAAGAGGTAAATTGGGATGGCTCTGCAGGTAATGTTGGGTATTATGGCTTTCACCCGGGAACGCAGTCTTTCGACGGGGGTTGTACAAACATTAAAAGGTTTTTGGTTAAGTTTTCATCTGTGACGGTAGATCTTCCTGACATATTCGGCCTGCCACAGGAGTTAAGAGCGGGGAACCAAGAGTTTGCAAATATTTTAATTGTTGTGTTTAAGGGGTGTAGAACGTTAAGGAGCATAGGTAAGTTAGCTGCAGCTCGCTTCCCAGAAACCCTCCTAATTTATTTAATAGGCAAATTACAGTGGTGTGATTCGGTAAGTGGTAAGGCTGGAATGGTAATGCCTGTACTGAACCTTACAGGAGCTACAGTTCAGGGGGGAGGGGGTGTCTGTGTTATGTTTGTGGGGTAGATGGAGGATTTTCATCGCACAGGTAGGATAGTATAGGGTAGCATGCTCTGTGGATGAACATGAGACATCTCGATGTAATTTAGGCCTAAGTAGGGAAACTGTCAGCTTAAGTTGTTATGTGTCACCGTACGGGTTTGGGGGGGGGGGGAGTGCTGTGTTAATTCGGTTGAGATTAAGGCTAATTTCTTCCAGTATGTGATTACCCCCTGTGACCTTTTCCTATGTTTTTGCATTTACAAAACCATAAATAAAAGAACCATGCTTTCAACAACAATAGCAACAGGGCCGAACATTTCCGAGCAGGCAAGAAACTCCGCTTTCTCGGCTTCGTGCCAACAAGCCATGCCCCAAGGCTTATGATTGGTCGGTGTGACTTGAGAGGAGGTGGAGATGATCAGAGAGGATATAGTTGGGTGAGGTACATGGTGGAGATGAAAGGGGTCTTGCTCGCTGGCTTCTCCTCGACACACCGAAGAAGGCTGTGCGATTTTCGTGTTCACGCTGCGTGAAGATGCCTGCGTGCTGGAGCAAGATGCGAGCCATTATTGTTTGGCTGAGTCATGAAGTTGTACGTTTATGAGAGGAAGAGGAGACCAGACGAGAATAAGAACACGCCTCGTGGCCTCAGAAATCGTCCCGTCGTATGGTCAAGGAGAAAGGCAGCACCCATTTACGAGCGGCTTTGCGCCATTTTGTGGGTTTCCCGTGCAGTGACTACACGGTTTGATGCCAAGCTCCAAAAAGAATCATCCCTGGACACTCAGCTAAGTGCAGAACAAAGGAAGGGATTTTCTTTTAGGTAATCTTTCGCCTTGTCTGAATTAAAGTCTGTGCAGAGACGTCTCAAAAGTAGCATTAATTTACATCACGTTTCATTACCTCATGCTTTGATCCACTTCCATTATAAACATTTTATTTATGTTCATTAAACCCTGTTTATTAAGATTGCTTGTGTCTGTCTATTCGTTGTGGGTTTGAGTGTAAACTCTTGTCCTACGTCTTGGTGAATGTGTCTGGTACGTGCTTCGCCGGCTCCCGTCCCGCGCACGCCATAATCTCCAGAGAACTCTGCTGTTCGCCTGCAAGGGAGAATTGTTCGGCTATCTGTCGAGGTCGGTGTTAACCGCGCGTTTGTGAAAGGCAAGCTCATGCTCAAGCAATACAGCAGGCAGGTATGCAACAAGGCCATGAAGAACAGTGAAAATTTGGTAAAATGGACCAACTGACCCACTAGTACACTTAATGAATACATTGCTCTTATGCTTAATATTCTTAGCCACGTCATTCTCAGACTCTATTTTGGCTTGCCGAGTTATTTTGTTCACCTGCCTTTGCTCACTCCGATAGTGATACAAATCTAACTCTAGTACTGTTATTTTATACTTCAAAAATGCCTTCTGCTTCTCCTCAATAGCATTCCTCATCTCACTGCTCAACTACCCTGGCGTCTTTCTGCTTCGAGTTTTATACCTCATCGGAATGTACCTACTCTGTAACTCTACATATTTGCTCCTTGAAGGTTTCCCATTTCTCTGATGCTGATTGCCCTCTTGTTAGCCTCTTCCAATCTACATCACTGAGCTCTCTACTCACACTCTCAAGGTTTGCCTTCCTGAAATCTAATAACCTTAATCTGCCATCCTGAACTCGAACTCTTCACAGTCCGGTCAGTTAACGCATATTTGGAGAGAAATTGTGACTGGCCGGATTAAAGCATGAGACTTGTCATGAATGACGTGTGAGTCATGAACAATTATTTCATCGGGAGGGGAAGGGAGGAGGGGGTTCTCAGACGAAGTGACCTCGTTTTACAGAAATCCAAGATGGCCATCACGCATAGAAAGTCACTACGATCTACTTGATGGCTAGAATACTGGCGAAAGTGGCTAAACACAGGGTTTTGAGGTAATATAATTCAAATATATGCATCTAGTCTTCAGTTGAGCATTCATATACGAGGTGTGTTCAAAAAGTATCCAACCTTAATTTTTCGTGCGTAAACAAATGAAGCTCAGGAGGCATGGTTTGGTGCACGTATGTAGGCGATCCTAATCCGTATGCGTGAATACTTTCCCGCCTGCAGAAGCTGTCAGTCGCCGACAGACCGCCGATGAGTGAGGAAGTGTAAGTGAGCACCGTCGGATTTTCGTTTTTGACAAAATGACGGATCACTGTGGTCTCATCGCCAGTGATCACTGTGTTGAAGAAGTTGGGATCGCTGTTCACAGTCTCCAGCATGTCCTGTGCGATCTCCAAACGGAGTTGCTTCTGCACGATCGTAAGCAGCTTTGGCACGAACTTCGCTGAGATTCTCCTTAAGCCAAAATCCTCAGTCACAATGGAATGAACGGATCCAATGCTGACGCCCGCCTAGTCTGCAAGTTCTCTGATCGTGATTCGACGATCCTGCATCAGCAGGGTCCTCACTTGGTCAATGACGATCTCATTTCGGGATGTTGAGGGCCTACCAGAACGTACTTCACTTTCCACTGATGTGCGACCATCTTTGAAGCAGCTGTACCACTCTTTTATCTGTGTGCTGCCCATTGCTTCGTTCCCGAAGGCCTGTTGAATCTTGCGGATCGTTTCCACTTGGGAATCGCCAAGCTTTACACAAAATTTGTTGCAGTAGCGTTGTTCAAGTTTTTCCGTCATTTTGTCAAAAACGAAAATCCGGCGGCGCTCACTTACACTTCCTCACTCATCGGCGGTCTGTCGGCGACTGACAGCTTCTGCAGGCGGGAAAATATTCACGCATACGGATTAGGATCGCCTACATACGTGCACCAAACCACGCCTCCCTAGCTTCATTTGTTTACGCACGAAAAATTAAGGATGGATACTTTTTGAACACACCTCGTACTTCAAACGTATAGTAAGGGATTAAATGAAGAAATGATAAGTAAATATCCCCAATAACACATTTTCTTTTCTTCTTTTTTTTTGCAGATAATGGACGAGTATTGTTGCATAATTTGTGGGAAGACTGACGATAACCTGAAGTGTGCTGGGAATAAAACTTCCGAGGAGGTCTTGCAAACCTATGAAGATTCCCGAGAGAATGTAACGTCCTTTTAGGAACTTGATAAAGCGCTAGTCGATTTGGATCTTCGAGGTCATGGAGGTGCCACTGACTTTCTGAACAATAGTGCTAAGTGGCACAAAATGTGTCACCTTAAGTTCACCAGCTCGAAACGTGAAAGGAGTAGAGAGCGACGTGAAAACACACGAAGCAAGAGAAAGAATGTCAAAATGCCAGGATAAGGTCTCAAGGAGGCCACTTACGAGAAGAGAGGGAAGGGTAGTAGGAGAAAGGAGTCGCACCAGACAAAGATACCTGGAAACTTTGCTTTCTTCCCATGGGATTCCAACAATTAGGAAAAATTATTTGCTCTCCTCACTGAAGATGGGGTGGCCTGTGACTACCCAGATGGCAAATAAGTCAATATCGCCTCTGGTCAATCTGTTGTGCCGAGTGGTAGCAATCCGATGCCAAACTCCGACTACGAGAAAGCTGACACAAGAATGTGTCTCCCTGTCTAAGATGCTTTCCTAAGAGGTGCAATTCCAGGAATGGTCAGTGCAGTGGATACAGATGTTCTGGTGATCCTGTTCGGCATCTTCTCTGAGCTTACACTGCATAACCCTGATACTCAGTTGTGCGTAACTATCGGCAAAGGGAAACATTTCTGATGTCATTTCTGATGAGCATGCCAACTCCATCTGTCAAGATATTGGCAAAAAAAAGTTCCACGCCCTTCATTTTCCATGCCTTGATGGGATCCGACACCCCGTCACAATTCTGTGGAAGAGCAAAGATATCTGTGTGGAAGACAAGGAAGGCATTCGCTGCTGCAAGAGATGGATTTCTTTTTCCACAGCAGGATCCGTTTGGAACATTGGATGACAAATCAGTCCCCTTCACCTTGATAGAACAGTTCACGTGCCGCCCCATGAATGGTTCACGCACGCTTGAGAGTGTGAATGACCTGAGACAAGAGCTCTTTTGTCATAAAATAGTTTGTACAATGGAAGACCTTCCACCAACACAGGATGCACTTATCCAACACACTAACTGAAGTATCTATCAAGGCAACATCTGGTTAGTGAGCTTGAAGAGCCAGCAAAACGCACCTAGTCCAGAAGCCTCTTTTCTTTCATTCCTCTTTTTTTCTGCCTTTGGAACAAACTCCTACACACTCTTCAATTCCACTCTTCCCTGCAGGTCTTCAAAACAGCTGTTCACTACCATCTCTTATCTTCCTCCATCCAAAACCATGATCTTTTCGACTCCCGTTAATCCACCCCAAACTCACCTCCTTCGTATTCCCTGATTTCCTTCCTGAAACCCCCTGTAGTGTCCATCTTCTTTACCCCATGTACTCCGCCCCATCCCTCTCCCTTCCACAGATCTCCTCATGTGTCTACTCCCCACTGTTTTGTGCTTCTCTCTTCCATCCCCCTTGTCTCCTGCTCCCCTTATTATATGTTGTGTGTTTGCTCTGATACGAGCCTCGACATTGTTTACTTTTTTCCTTTAAAAAGCCTTTGGCTGGACAAAATCTGAGGACAGCTGGAAACTATTGTGGATGAGACTCCCAAAACAACAAAACACTGGAGGGAACTGATAAAATGTGGATGTAAGACTGAGCCCCTGTGTACACGTAAGTGTGTGTCTGCAAGAACAACCGACTGGAGTAGACAGCCCGATGCCAGTCTCATGGAAACTGTGCATAATAAACCTGTGATTGTCACTTGGCATTTAGTTGCGAAGTCTTCTGATGTGCAAGAACGATGTGTAGAATTACAGCATTAGGTAGTCGTGTAAGGTATGTAAACGAGGCTATCATAGATCGAAGTACATGATCTATAACGTGACTTGATTTGGTCAGAATTGTATTTCAGGTTTGACCCTGAAGATAAAATAGTATCAATGAATCCTCACCAAGTCAACTATTTAATGATGTTCATATCATATCGCAATGTACATGTACATAAATCACAATCTCAAAATGAATAGACGTGCACACTTTGATGTTCATTTTGGCCGCCATCTTGAATTATCACTTGTTGCATGATGGAAACTTCATTGAAAGAGTGCTATGTCAGTGTTCTACGACCAGCAAATCGTATTATTCGTGCTCTTGTGAACATTTCAGTCCAACTGAAGATCGAGATATTAATACTTTTGATATATATCATCAACAATGGTGGCCATCTTTGATTGTCATATAAAACATCAATGTATTGGTCTTGGAATGTATATTGTTGCGGTTCTCGGAAACGCATGCATCCAACAGATAGTCGTCCCAAGACAGTTATTCCATTAATATATGTATAGATAGTCCCTTCCCTTTTGTCTAGCGGGACAACAGGGGCGTGCGTTGCGATGATCTCATAGCTAGGTTTGCTTACATCATTTCTTCTTCATTTCATTTCTACTCTTCTTTTCTGATTATTATTGAGGTAAATCTGAGCCACGTGCACCCTGCGCTGTGAGATGGGTCCTCGGCAAAGGCCAAGCAGGCATTACACCCACAACCCTCCGTACAAAACACAGCCTGCTAAACGCACTCGCAGCGGTAATTTCCACCCGATGGCATTTTCCACAACACAGGAAACACACCCAGCACGACGCCCATGCTGCACAGAACACGTACCAAGGTCAATAATAGAAAGGTAACCCCACACCACATTGCATGGGATGCGAGTGTGCAAGGCACAAGCGGCGCGTTCCTTTCATCCCATTTCTGGACTAATTCTATCAATCGGGTTTCGTCCCGTGCAATCAATAGCAGAATCGGGCAAACGCGAGCGCTGGCCACATGCGTAATGGTGGATCTATGCGCACTGTACGGAATGTGCTCGAAGGCAGACCCGTGCGCCGCTCGCGACACTTATCATACAGAGCCGGGCCCGAATGAACACATCTTACTGTCTGTGCATGGGTTCGCCATAACATCTTACCTTCTCGCCTCTACGGCCAGCGAAGCTGCGTTCGGGCGGAAGCATGTTGTTAGCACACACCGAGTGGGCGCATTGGCCAGCGCTGGTCAGGGTGCCCGAGACCGACACTGCCCTCCGCCGGTCATCAGAGCATGGTCGGGGGATTCTTGCAAGGTGATTCATGGTGCGAAGTTCGGTGTGGGCGATTCGTATCATGTCGTGAGATCAGAGCAGGACATCCTTACGGCGTAGGGTCATCTTGCTGGAAATAGAATGTTGCAGTTTCCGGCCATCACGGCCAGGCCGTGCAGGGGGTCGGGGCCAATCAGAGCACCCGATTTGGGTGAGTCACCGAGTTTCGGGGTGGCCCCCCGCCCCGTTCCGCGGGGCCTATAAAGGTCGGAGCAGGTCCATTCGCTTTCTCTCTGCTGCCCTGCCTCGCCTTCCGCTCAAACTGGACCTTGACTCCACCTTCTGTCGTCATCACTGGGCTCCTCCTCCTCTTGTCATTTATTGGACATAAATATGCCTTGATATTTCTATAAATATGCCTTATCCTCCTCCTCTTCTGTCATTTATCCTCTTCTCCACTCACACGATCCTGACTCCACCCTCCCAACTCAAGCCCCTCCTTCATACCCATGGTCTCGACCTCGCCCATTGTTAATAGATTGCTATTAGAAATGTTCCCTGCTCGTTTTTGTATTTTCTTCCATTGATCCAGCATGGTCTGAATCCTAGCTTAGCTGGGACTTTGTTCCCAACAATCTATTCCTTTTAGCTGGTACGTCCTTAGCAGTGTTGCTCGGCTGCATCCGATTCGGTAAAGTGATTCGGTCCGGTAGAGTGATCTGGTTCGGACAAGGCGTACCGAGGGCATGTTCCCCGGTAATTCAATCACGTGGCTATTTTTAGGTAACCGGATTAACTATATGGAGGACCCTAAGTCACGTGGTTGAGTTATTGGCGTCCACGGTTGGTTAAGCGAACCGCCACGTTACGGAATTATCCGTGCGCGACGGCCTACAATTCCGGGGAGTCTGGTGGGAGCCGAGATAGCTCCCACCCCCCCCCCCCCTCTTAGGAGGCACCAAATTGCAACTCTTAGGAAAGCATGTTAGACAGGGAGACACACACTTCATGTTATTTTAAAACATTATTTTAACACACCATGTTATTTTAAAATAATATTTTAACACACTTCATGTTATTTTGAAACATTATTTTTACACACGATGTTATTTTAAATCATTATTTTAACACACTTCACGTTATTTTGAAACATTATTTTTACACACCATGTTATTTTAAATCATTATTTTAACACACTTCACGTTATTTTAAAACATTATTTTAACACACTTCACTTTATTTTAAAACATTATTTTAACACACTTCATGTTATTGAAAAACATTATTGTAACACACTTCACGTTATTTTAAAACATTATTTCAAAACCACGTTATTTTAAAACATTATTTTAACACACTTCATGTTATTTTAAAACACAACACGCACAAATTTTTTTTATTTTGAAATCATCTGGGATGTTTCGTTTTGACCTAACAGCCTCTTGAGCATGCTAGAATTTATGGTTTATATTATGTATATATAAACCAAGGCGAAAACACCAGGGGGTTGACTCAGCCTGCCATCCTTCCAAGATCGGCGAAATGAGTACCAGTTGTACTGGGCCCGGTGTATGCCCCGGTTAGAATAGGTGTACCATATCCCTGTGTGTCGTAAGAGGCGACCAGGGTTGCATCAGGAAGGGCATCCGGCGTAAAAACCTATGCCAAATCATTATGCGGACAACAAAACTAATTTCCATACCGGATCGGTCGAGGCCCGGGTTACCAACGACCGCCACCGGTACCGGTGGTCAGCAGGGTACCAGTGGAAATTGTGCTACTGCTAGGCGAAGGAGGAGAAGGAGACGGGGAAGGCGAGTCCGGAGGCAGTGGGAGAGGGGGAAGGGTAGAAGTGTGCAGGTGAGAATTGGAACTCTGAATGTTGGGACGATGACTGGCAAAGGGCGAGAGTTGGCTGATATGATGGAGAGAAGAAAGGTGGACATACTGTGTGTACAAGAGACCAAGTGGATGGGGAGTAAGGCTAGGAGCATTGGAGGTGGTTTCAAACTGTTCTACCATGGTGTGGATGGGAGGAGAAATGGTGTCGGGGTAATCCTGAAGGAAGATTATGTCAAGAGGGTATTGTAGGTGAGGAGAGTGTCTGACCGAGTGATGAGTGTGAAGTTGGAAATTGAAGGGGTGATGATGAATGTCATCAGTGCATATGCCCCACATATGGGGTGTGAGATGGAGTATAAAGAAGATTTCTGGAGTGAGTTAGATGAAGCGGTGGAGAGAGTATCCAAGGATGAAAGAGTGGTGATTGGAGCAGATTTCAATGGGCATGTTGGGGAAGGGACTAAAGAGGATGAGGAGGTGATGGGTAGGTACGGTCTCAACAAGAGAAATGTGGAAGGGCAAATGGTGGTAGAGTTTGCAAAAAGAATGGAAATGGCAGTGGTAAATACGTATTTCAAGAAGAAGGAGGAACACAGGGTGACATACAAGAGTGGAGGAAAGTGCACACAGGTGGATTACATCTTAAGCAGGAGATGCAACCTGAAAGAGATTAGTGACTGTAAGGTGGTGGCAGGGGAGAGTGTAGCTCGACAGCATCGATTGGTGGTCTGAAGGATGACTTTAGAGGTGAGGTTGAGGAAGAGAGTGAGGGCTGAACCAAGGACCAGATGGTGGAAGCTGAAGGAGGAAGACTGTTACGTGAAATTTAGGGAGGAGGTGAGACAGGCGTTGGATGGTGGTAAAGATGGGTGGGATGATTGGGCAACGACAGCAGAAGTTGTGAGGGAGATAGCTAGGAAGGTACTTGGTGTGACATCTGGACAGAGAAAGGAAGATAAGGAGACTTGGTGGTGGAATGAGGAAGTACAGGAAAGTATAAGAAAGAAGGAGTTGGCGAAAAAGAAGTGGGATAGTCAGAGAGATGAAGAAAGTAGGCAGGAGTACAAGGAGTGGTGGCGAAAGGCAAAAAGAAAGGTGGCAAAGGCCAAGGAAAAGGCATATGACGAGCTGTATGAGAAGTTGGATACAAAAGAAGGGGAAAAGGATTTCTACCGATTGGCAAGACAGAGGGACCGAGCTGGGAAGGATGTGCTGCAGGTTCGGGTGATAAAGGACGCAAATGGGAATGTGCTGACGAGCAAGGAGAGTGTGTTGAGAAGGTGGATGGAGTACTTTGAGGAGCTGATGAATGAAGAATATGAGAGATAAGGTTGGAAGAGGTGGAGATAATGAATCTGGAAGTGGGGTGGATCAGTAAGGATGAAGTGAGGACTGCTATGAAGAAGATGAAAAGTGGAAAGGCGGTTGGCCCAGATGGTATATCAGTGGAGGCATGAAAGTGCTTAGGAGAGATGGCAGTGGGGTTGTTAACCAGATTGTTTAATAAAGTCTTGGAAAGTGAGAGGATGCCGGAGGAGTGGAGATTAAGTGTACTGGTTCCGATTTTCAAGAATAAGGGTGATGTGCAGAGCTGTGGAAATTACAGAGGGATAAAGTTGTTAAGCCACACCATGAAGTTGTGGGAAAGAGTAGTGGAAGCTAGGTTGAGAGGAGAGGTGATGATCTGTGAGCAGCAATATGGGTTTATGCCAGGAAAGAGCACCACTGATGCGATGTTTGCTTTGAGAATGTTGATGGAGAAGTATAGGGAAGGCCAGAAGGAGTTACATTGTGTGTTTGTGGATTTAGAGAAAGCTTATGATAGGGTGCCAAGAGAGGAGTTGTGGCATTGTATGAGGAAGTCGGGAGTGGTGGAGAAGTATGTGAGGATCGTACAGGATATGTACGAGGACAGTGTGAGAGCGGTGAGGTGTGCGGTAGGAATGACGGACTGGTTTAAGGTAAAAGTGGGATTGCACCAAGGATCGACTCTGAGCCCTTTCCTGTTTGCAATGGTGATGGACAGGTTGACGGACGAGATCAGACTGGAGTCCCCATGGACTATGATGTTCGCGGATGACATCATGATCTGTAGGGAGAGTAGGGAGCAGGCTGAGGCGAGCCTCGAGAGGTGGAGGTATGCACTGGAGGGAAGGGGAATGATAGTCAGTCGGAGTAAGACGGAGTACATGTGCGTAAATGAGAGGGAGGGTGGTGGTATGGTGCGGTTGCAAGGAGTTGAGGTGGGGAAGGTGGATGGGTTTAAATACTTGGGATCAACTGTCCAAAGTAACGGAGAGTGTGGGAGAGAAGTGAAAAAGAGAGTGCAGGCAGGATGGAGTGGGTGGAGAAGAGTTGCAGGAGTGATTTGTGACAGAAGGGGAGCTTTAAGAGTGAAGGGGAAAGTATATAAGACGGTAGTGAGACCAGCTATGTTGTTTGGTTTGGGGGCGGTGGCACTAACAAAAAGAATGGAAGCGGAGCTGGAGGTGGCAGAGTTAAAGATGCTGCGATTCTCGTTGGGAGTGACGAGGATGGACAGGATAAGGAATGAGTATATTAGAGGGACAGCGCAGGTAGGACGGTTTGGAGACAAAGTGAGAGAGGCGAGATTGAGATGGTTTGGACATGTGCTCAGGAGGGAAGCGGAGTATATCGGGAGAAGGATGTTGAAGATGGAGCCGCCAGGCAGGAGGAGAAGAGGAAGGCCAAAGAAGATGTTCATGGATACGGTGAGGGCGGACATGCGCGTGGTTGGAGTGTCAATGGAAGATGTGGAGGATAGAGCGAAATGGAGACGGTTGATCCGCTGTGGCGACCCCTAACTGGAGTGAGCCGAAAGAAGAAGAAGAAGACAGGGAGACACATTCTTGTGTCAGCTTTCTCGTAGTCGGAGTCTTCTCACCTGACCCCTGGCCCGCAACAATATATATATATATATATATATATATATATATATATATATATATATATATACATATATATATATACATATACATATATATATACATATACATATATATATATATACATATACATATACATATACATATACATATATATATATATATATATATATACATATACATATATATATACATATACATATATATACATATACATATATATACATATACATATATATACATATACATATATATATATATATATATATATATATATATATATATATGTTTGTCATTCCCCCAAATACATATTTTGCAAATTCGTGTGATATTTTAGCTCCAATACCAGCCAAAATAGACACATTTGTGTTTTAGGTGGCCATCTTGGATTTCTGGTAAACCAGGTCACTCAGTGGAGGAACCAGATAAAGTGATTGTGGATCAGATAAAGTGACATAATTTGTGCCAAGTCTCATGCTTCAATCCAGCAGGTCTGGGAAAAGGACCTTTTATTAAATGCAGGCAGTCTTATGTCACATACATCAGCAATCTTGTGTCACATTCCATTCCATTTAAATAGCTAAACAAGAAAAAGAGCAATCAGTGATTCCAGACTGTCACCAGGACTTGTATTGTGTGGTGTTTGTGTGGTTTTGTGTTACGTAATTAATAATAGACATAACTAGAACTGACACTTTATAAATGATGGCAGTGATGACTGGATACCAAGATGTCCCGCTTTGATGAAGCACCACTTTAATTGGACACTTGACCCGAACCCATGACTCTTATTATTATTCAATTGAATTCAGAATGGGATTAAAATAAATTCAATTAAAATCAAATGGACAAGCCTGGTGTTGGCTTAGCGGCTTTGGCTCTTCGGGTCCTGAGTTTGAGCCCCGTTGGCCGCTGAATTAGCACAAGGTGGGGTTGACTCAGCCTGTCCTACTTAAGAGGTCAACAAAATGAGTATCAGTGTACTGGCAAAGGGGCACAGCATCAGTGGCACAGCCACACTTCTAATAAATGACAGCTACCCGGCAGCCAAGCTGCCATACACAAGAAGAAGAATCAAATGGAAGACCAAATAGGTACAGTTCTGCAGTGGAGTCATCAGAAGGACCTCAAACAAGCAAAAAGCAAAGATAAAGTCATCAGGAGGAATCTGGATAAGATTCAGGTTGCAGCTGCTACTTCTCTACCCTCAAACCCAGAGGCACAGCCAAGTGAACCTTGTTAAAAAAAAAAAATATATATATATATATATATATATATATATATATATATATATATATATATATATCAAAATGAACCTGCATCAAAAAAAGAACCAAGATTAAAAAGTTGAACAATTCAGGCTGCCAGACCATGCATCCGATCAGGTTGAAATTTAAAACATGTATTCCTAATCTCTGTGAAATTGTAAAGTTTCCCGAAGATCGATGAAGCGGTTCAAAAGAAAGTTGTGAAAAGAGTTTTGCTCAATCCAATATGGCTGCCAAACCATGTGATACATCAATTACTCCTGAATACTCTAGTAGCCACAATGCTTGGGGAACATTTGTGTGAAGTTTCCCCTCGATCTGTCCAGCCATTCTGGAGAAGAAGATTTTTATGGGTTTTAGGGTAAATCCAATATGGCTGCCAAATTATCCTCTTCATACGATGATGATGTCATATGTGCGATGATGAGGAACGATGATGTCATATGTGCGAACGCTTTGTTTATCATGGATAGGCAGTCATATGTGTAAAGTTTCACCTCAATCTGTTCAGCTGTTTCAAAGTAGAGGATTTCTGAAAGTTTAAAGCATAATAATAATATGGCTGCCGAACCACGTGACCTATGACATCAGTTTTTTTTGGTGGATCAATTTATCCCTAGATGACCCTCAAAAATTTTCATACTGATCAGATGTAGAGTTACATGTATGCAATTATGACATCATAAAAAACACACTTATTCCCCATGTGGAGTACTTGTCAGGTGCCAAGTTTCAATATTTTTCCTGGAGAGGGTTCGGAGATATAGAGGTCCAAGTTTTTTTCCTTTTTTCAATAGGGCTGCAACACCACGTGAACTGTGACATCATAATTACCATTAAAACATTCTACATGAACTGAAGGTGCACCTGTGGTGAAAATTCATCTTAATCCAACAAGCAGTTGCAGAGAAAAACACTAAAGTTCTGTGCAGACAAACGGACAAACGGACCCAAATGCAATACCCTCTACTCTGGTGAGGGTAACGAGAGAGTTCAGAGAATATTATACTCTGCTCAATCTTGAGAAAAAAGGACATGTTCTCCTAACCCTAACGGTTTACCATTGTGAATTCTCATGTGCGTTTTAAGGGTGGATGGTCGAATAAAAGATTTTACACAAACTGTGCATTTGTATGGGCGTTCTCCATTGTGAATTGCCATGTGCGTGTTCAGGGTGGATGATCGATTAAAAGATTTTCCACAACTTAAGCATTTGTATGGGCGTTCATCATTGTGAATTGTCACATGCGATTTAAGGGTGGATGACCGATTAAAAGATTTCCCACAAGTTGTGCATTTGTAGGGGCGTTTACCGTTGTGATTTGTCATATGTCTTTTCAGGGCGGGTGACCGATTAAAAGATTTTCCGCAATCTGTACATTTGTATGGGCGATCACCATTGTGAATTGTCATGTGTATTTTAAGGGTTGATGACCGATTAAAAGATTTTCCGCAATTTGTGCACTCGTATGGGCATTCTCCATTGTGAATCATCATGTGTCTTTTAAGGTGACATGACCAAATAAAAGATTTTCCACAAACAGTGCATTTGTATGGGCGTTCTCCATTGTGAATTATCGTGTGTGATTTAAGGTTGTACGACTGATTAAAAGATTTTCCACATATCGAGCATTTGTATGGGTGTTCTCCATTGTGAATTATCATGTGTGCTTTAAGGCTGTATGACTGATTAAAAGATTTTCCACAACTTGTGCATTTGTATGGGTGTTCTCCATTGTGAATCATCATGTGTGTTTTAAGGTTGGATGACCGAGTAAAAGATTTTCCACAAACGGTGCATTTGTACGGGCATTGTCCATTGTGAATTGTCATGTGTGATTTAAGGATGGATGAATGAATGAAGGATTTTTCACAAGTTGTACATTTGTACGGACGTTCTCCAATGTGAATCATCATGTGTGTTTTAAGGTTTGATGACTGATTAAACGATTTTCCACAACTTGTGCATTTGTATGGGCGTTCTCCATTGTGAACTGCCATATGCCTTTTCAGGGCGGTTGAGCGATTAAAAGATTTTCCACAAATTGTGCACTTGTATGGGCGTTCTGCATTGTGAATTCTTAGATGCATTTTCAAGCTGGATGAATGAATGAAGGATTTTTCACAAGTTGCACATTTGTACGGACGTTCTCCAATGTGAATCATCATGTGTGTTTTAAGGTTTGATGACTGATTAAACGATTTTCCACAACTTGTGCATTTGTGCGGGCGTTCTCCATTGTGAATTGCCATGTGCCTTTTCAGGGCGGGTGACCGACTAAAAGATTTTCCACAACTTGTGCATTTGTATGGGCGTTCTTCATTGTGAATTATTAAGTGTGATTTCAGGGTGGACGAACGATTGAACAATTTTCCACAAGTTTTGCATTTGTATGGATGTTCAGCTTTCTTGCCTTTGTGAGTCTTGCGAAAATTATTCTCGGCAAACATTGAATTCTTCGTTTTGTCTTGTTTGTTAAAAGCCCTCTTGCTCGTTTCAGTTGGTGGGTCCTGCTGGCATATGTCTGAACTGTTTCTACAGGTAGGTGCAGTCTCCCTTGGGGACTCAATGGATCCACCTGTAAATACAACATCACATGACCTGTTAAAAAAAAAAATAGATTCTGTACAATACTCGTAATATTCTGACAAACATACTGTCGAAGTGGATTTCCACTTTTAGTAATTTTGCAATCAATCTGCCTGAATGTGGGCATTAATAAGAACTGTAGTCTCATTTAATCTCTCATCTCTCGTCTCAGTTAATCACTGCATCTGCATATTTTAATCACTAAATAATAATTGAATTCATCTCGACATAACTTATTTTATTAGAACTTGCAATCAAATGTCATCACCAGTGTTTTTCTTAAAATAAGGTCTTACTTTGGTACTGGAGTCAAGGGACTGTCAGTACATTTTCCTTTTCTCCCGACAGCCTTTTGGACCTCCATGGTGATAAATACTTGCTCGCTGGGTTTTGAGAATGCTCCTTACCCTCTGTCTGTCCTTCGTAATTAAATGTGCTTGCCATTTGAGTTGACATGCATCTGTGAAAGGAATTGCACCCATGACTTGAAGATGTTGCATGAAATCTGGTCAACCTTGATTATATGTTATTTAACACAGTCATTTATTATTGGATTCATAGTCTGTTCGTGGATAATCTGTTCGGATTTGGAGCCCACCCACAATTAGCCTGTTTGCATTAATAGCGATTAGCTCTTCACGGCTCGGTGCGTGAAACCTCTGCCTGCTCGTGCGGTTTGTTATTGCTGCCCGGAGCGATAAGGAACACCCTCTGGTTTACATCAAGCTCTTTCCCCTGTCTTGATAAGGACTTGTTAACATTACTCTGGCTGGCCCAGCCGAGGTTACTTGTGGATCACCATGGTGGGATGCCCTCCTCCCGCTCTTTTGCCCTGCACTCAACATTATTTAATTCAACATCTATGAGAAAGTTCAAGCTGTGCTCTCAGCCCACACATCCCTCCCCTTCCTCGACCCCCCAATTATCCCTCCCCACCTCTTCCTGATTTCTATATGGAGGAAGTTCTTGTAGCTCCCATTAGTGGAGATAATTGTATGTCTTGCCATCATTGTTCCCACTCCATAATTACGTATTAAAGATTATCTTTCGATCTACTTTGCCCGAATGGAAAATTGATTTCTTGAATTCCACCACAGTACCCAAACATGTTCGACTGTACATACGATAGCATCAATGGCTCAACGAACCTTGAGCTCATTGCAGTGGGAGGTTAAAATCAGGCGATGTTCCGAATGGCTTAACTCGTGTGGAGACGTTCTGAATTAATGGCAGGCAACATGCGCACGGATCGTGAGGAGAAACACGAGAACATTAGACTCTTTTCGAACTAACGTGTTCATTCCCGAAACCACAAACAAGCAGGGGAATATTGACCTGATGAAAGGAACACTATGTCAGGTTGGGATAGAGAAAAAAGTGGGACCCAAAATCGATAATAAATAATTATGTACAATGAGAATAAAAATAGGACCACTGGACCTGTAGCTTATCTGGGCCCTATCCTATTGTTGTAACTTTGGTAGCATTCTGACTGGTGGGTCTGGAAAAGAAGATTTATGAAGGAATTTATGCAATTTTCTCAAAAGTGAACCAATTTGGCCATTTTGACACACTTCTGGTCATGTGATCCGCATGACTTCTGCACTACAATTAAAATCCCTACCCTCGCCTTATGTTACAACCCAGATTTGGTTGCATTCTGACTGGTGGGTCTAGAGAAGACAATTTTGGAAGGAATTTGCGCGACCGCTATTTTGACACAATTCCGGTGACGTTATCGGCATGGCCTCTGCAATTTAATATTAGGACCTCTGCAATCTAATGTTGTAACCCAAATATGGTTGGATTCTGACTGGTGGGTCTGGAGAAGAAGATTTTTGAAGAAATTTACATGGCTTTCACAAAAATTGAATAAGGCAGCCATTGTGACACACATCCGGTCACTTGACCAGCATGACCTCCATAATTTAGCATCAGGACCCTATCCTAATGTTGCAACTTAAATTTGGTAGCATTCTGACTGGTGGATGAGGACATTATTTTGGAAGGAATTTGCGGGACCACCATTTTTACACACTTCCGGTCATGTGATCAGAACGACAGGCAATTTAACATCCCTAACCTGGCCTAATGTTGAAACCCAAATATGGTAGCATTCTGACAGGTGGATGAGAAGAAGATTTTGGAAGGAATTTGCAGGACTGCCATTTTGACGCACTTCCGGTCATGTGATCGGTATGGCCTCCCCAATTTAACATCAAGACCCTGTCCTAATGTTGTTACCTAAATTTGGTAGCATTCTGATTAGTGCGTCTGGAGAAAAAGATTTTTGAAGAAATTTACGTGATTTTCTCAAAAATTAATGATGTTGGCCATTTTGACTTACTTCAAGTCAAGTGACCAGAACAAGCTTTGCAATTCCTGTTACCAGTAATGAAAGGAATGTTGCTGCCAAATTTCAGCCGGATCGGCCCAGCGGTTTGGCCGGCGAAGTCAAAAAAGGAGACGGACGGACAGATGGACGAATGGTGCGTGATGACAATACCTTATCTGGAATGTAAACTCCAGATAAGCTAAAAATAAATCTAAAGAAACGAAGGCGCCTCACACTAGAGTCAGTCACTGACGGGAAAAGGACAGAACGGGGAACTCGGCTGTGGTGGAGAGCAGGTGGAAGAATGTGGGCGGAGCAGCCACGAGCAGGCGAAGAGGAGGGGCACAAAGGACAACGGGCAGGGCGATGAGGAGACTGTCAGGATGACGAACAGACACAGGGTGACGAAAACAGGTGGAGGGAGGCAGGCAGGATGACCTCCTAAAAATTCTCCTCACAATTTTTCTCCTTACAAAATCATTCTCCTGAGACCAAATCCATTCTCCTCAGACTTTGACGTGCCTCGCCTCTTCAAACCCAACTGCCCGATTCAGCTCCTCCCTCTTCTCCCAGGGCAATGAAAAACTCTGCCCCCCTCTGGGCGATCCAATCTCTACCCCTTGGGAGGCGATAAAGGCTTCTCCCTTTGCTCGAGGCGATCGAAGCTCCACCCCTTTCTCTCGCCGAGTATCCTCCCACCCCTCCCCCTTCCCAGTGGAGGTTTACATCGAGGTTATACGCACAATTTCCTTCACAATATTCCCGAACTATTACCAAGCACCACACAGAGATAGGGTGCACATTCAAACATGACCATTTTTAAGCTAACGTTTCCCGAGTTATTACATCGAGATGGGTGAACTACTCAGACACGGACCATGCCACTCTATGCATTCTACTCTATGGTGATATCAAACTACCCGCAACCCCCCCCCACCCCCCACAGAAATGTGACAAAAGTCAAGGGGCATGAATACTTTCTGAAGGCACTGTAAATCTTCGCTTGAAGGTGAAGAAAGGGATGGCAGGGATTTGGCTGAGGTTGCACGAGAGGAAGTTTTGATTGTGCAATGAGATGGGAACCCAAACCGCAATATAGAGGAAGTCTAAAGGTGGCAAAAGGAGAGAATGAAGGTGTCCCCATGAAAGAGAGGTAATGACAGATTCAGAGACAAGGACCAGATGACTCAGGCCACAGAAGAAGCTGAATTGAGTGGAAAAGGCGGATGATGATGGGCAGAAAGAGAAGGCAGAGCAGCAGAATGAGGGAGAGGAGGAGGGTGAAGATGATGAAGAGCAGCAAAGATTGGAAGAAGAGTTGGCCAACAAAATGGAAGAGATAAAAATGATAAAACTTGGAGAGAGACAAAAACTCCATCGCATAGAAAATTACAAATGGACCAAAATCTTAGTGAGGCGGATCAACCTTTCAATTCAAAAAATGATTTCACAATCATCCACTTTGAAAGAAATCAATGTCGTGTGTTTCGCAGCAGCACTATTCATTCAAGAAAAAGTAATGGGCAAACAACACCAGAAGAACAAAAAAAAAACACTTGGCCCTACAAATAGAAGCCAAATCCCATCATTGAAATAGAGATTAGAGAAACAAAGAAAGCAACTAAGAAAAGAAGTTGGTCAGATACAAGAGTTCAGGAAAGGAAACAGAAGCACAAAACTAAAAAAAAAAGAATCCAAAGAATAAAAAACAAATACAAAATCAAAGACAAAGACTTCGATTGCTTGGGTGCTGAAAACAAACTCAAAATAGTAATGAAAGCAAGGGAGATTTTAAAAAAAGTAAAAAACTATGGAAGCAAACAACAGGAGAAAACAAAACCACATGTTTGAGAGTAACCAGAAGAGATTTCCCCACAAATTATGGAAAACAAAAGCAGAATATGTCAACTCTTCTTGAAAAAGGAAAGCTCGAAAAATTCTGGA
>NC_140977.1:16228907-16446576 GCF_056783735.1 Eptatretus burgeri
ATCAAGGACACTACACCAATGGATTTAAATAAATGGCAGGACTGAGCCAGACAGACAAGGATAGGTTCTGCAAGACAGAAACATAAAGTACTCATCACCTGCTTTCTGGATGCAAAAAACTATCAGAACAACTTTCACACAACGGCACAACAGAGTATGCAAAGTGATTCCTTGGAATATCTGAAAAAATTTCAACATCCCCGTTCCAGAAAACTCATGGAAGCATGAACCAAGGACAATCATTGAACATAAGGACGTCATGCTCATGTACGATTTGATGATCCCATCAAGCGTGAACACAGAAAACAAATCCTTGTGACCAGGCATTATTCTCAGGAATAAAAAGGAAATGACAACATTGCTGATTGAGATATCAGTACCCAGCGATTAGGCTTAAATAATGCAGAAATCAAGAAAATGACCAAACACCAGGACCTCAAAAATGAGATCAATAGATCTTGGAAGCTGAAGAACGTCAAAATTTCACCAGTGATAATTGGAGCAACAGGAATAAAGAACCTCATTGAGATTTTGAAAACCATCCCCAGAAATATTACCACAAACAAACTACAATTGGAGACAGTCAGTGGTTCGGTGGTGATCCTGAAAAGAGCCCTTGGAACAAAACTCTGAGAATAACAAAGTTAAACAGCTTGGTCTGAACTGTGATCCATTACTGAAGCGAATCCATCCTCCATTGGGACCACACTCTGTGCAGAGCGTTGGAGCTGCTTAAACAGTCTCCTTGGCTAATGGGCACAATCCTGGATGTGTCGCCACTCCGACACAGTATACCAGCATGCTGGCATTCATTTTGCTGACCTCGGAAGGATGACGGGTCGAGTTAACCCCACCTGGTATCTATTCAACAGCTGAGTGGAATTTGAACTCAGCACCCTGGGATTCCAAACCCACCACCCTAACCATTAAGCCAACACCAGGCATACTGAAGCAAATGTGGATACTTTTAGTCTGGAGACTCAAATCTGCAAATGGAGATAACAACCAACACACCCCAGCATAGATGTCTGAGTACTGCAAAACTGGAGGTTCTTGGAAGTATTGATAAGGCAATTTGTGTTCCACAGTGTTCAAGTATACAATTCAATTCAAATAAACTAAAGATAGTAAAAGTCAAATAAATAAATGAATTCCGGGTTTTACCACCGTTTTACCCTGTGTCTATTACATCATCCTATCTGACACTTTACATTAGTTCATGCCTGTTGTCTGTGTCCTTTATAACATCCTTACAAGCAGTAAGTTTCCTGTTTGGAATAATTTTCAATTTTTGTTGACTGCCAGGATGACAGACAGAGTAAAAATATCTCACTCCTCTCTGCACATGTGCGATTGAGACAAATTCAGAGGCAAGGTGCATTCAAACCATAAACTCATCTTCCTATTCATGTGCAAAATATAACATTCAATTATATAAAATATATAAAATATATAAAATATAACAATTATAACATTGTTCCTCGATCATAAATTGATAAGACGAATGGACAAACGGACACAAACCAATTGTTTAACCCCACTTTTCACTTTGTGTGTGTGGGGTAATAACTAGAAGAAGCAATCACATGGCAGAGCCTCGCCAGGACTTGTATTGTGTGGTGTATTTTGTGTGGCAAAAAAAGGAAGGATTGAGTAAATTAAAGTTCAACGATTGCAAACAAAAGGTGTAAATGGTCTAAAGGGCAAAGGTCAGGTGTCAAGGTCAGAAAGTGTAAAGATACAAAAGGTTCTAAAAGTCTGAAAAAAGGTTGAAAGAGCCACAATGGTCTCAATAATACAATGGAGTGTAAAGATCTGGAGGGTCGAAAGGGGTTTAAGGTATCTACAGGGTGTTGTAAATTATAATGGGTCTGAAGGGTATCAAGGGGTCGAAAAAGGTCTAAGAGTTATGCTCCAATAGTTGGGATTGAGGGGTTTGAGGTTTGAGGCTTTTGTGGTGGGGGGGGGAGGTCTAAAAAGGTTTTCACACTCTGTAGGAATTTTTCACATAAATAAATGAGTTATTGTCTCAAATGTAAAAAGAAAACCGAGAGTAAAAAATCTCATATTTTAAAAGTAAAAATAACAGGGTTATACAAAAAGGCATATGTTCGGTGTGGCTCAAAAAAGAGTGAATTCATCACCAAACATAAACAAGGGTGAGATATACAAAAGTTTTTTTTAACAGGAAGTAAATTTACAACAACTGGAATACCAGGGGAATTACATCTTCCAGGGTATTCTTTCTGTGGTCCGGGAACAAACAAATAAAAGATTAGATGAGGCTGACAATCCTAAACCGTGGAGCAAACCAATCAATAAGGTTGATGAAGTGTGCATGAAGCATGATATTGATAACGGGAATAGCACGGCGTTGGAAGAAAAACATGAAGCCGATCGAGAAATGTTGTATAATTTGTCTATGATACAAAATCCAACCTTGAGAGAAAAAGGTGATAGGTTCATCGTGAAGAAGATGATTAGTGCTAAATTGAAACTTGGGCTTGGAAATTCAAAAAACTTATCGGCTCTAATGATATCATTAAGACTGAAGAGCAATTAGTTGATGAATTACATAAACCAATATTCATAAAGTTTCGTAGAAGGAAGGTTTATTCCAAGGAAGTTGATTATACAGTGGGGAGAACAAGTATTTGATACACTGCCGATTTTGCAGATTTTCCCACTTACAAAGAACGTAGACGTCTGTAATTTTTATCAGAGGTACACTTCAACTGTGAAAGATGGAATCTAAAACAAAAATCCTGAAAATCACATTGTATGATTTTTAAATCATTAATTTTCATTTTATTGCATGAAATAAGTATTTGATCACCTACCAACTAGTAAGAATTCCGGCTCTCACAGACCTGTTAGTTTTGTCTTAAAGAAGCCCTCCCATTCTCCACTCATTACCTGCATTCACTGCACCAGTTTAAACTCGTTATCTGCATAAAAGACAGCTGTCCGCACTCAAGCAATCAGACTCCAACCTCACCAAAATGGGCAAGACCAGAGAGCTGTCTAAGGACATCAGGGCCAAAATTGTAGACTTGCACAAGGCTGGGATGGGCTACAGGACAATAGGCAAGCAGCTTCGTGAGAAGGCAACAACTGTTGGCGCAATTATTAGAAAATGGAAGAAGTTCAAGATAACAGTCAATCTCCCTCGGTCTGGGGCTCCATGCAAGATCTCACCTCGTGGAGCCTCGATGATCATGAGAGGTGAGGGATCAGCCCAGAACTACATGGCAGGACCTGGTCAATGACCTGAAGAGAGCTGGGATCACAGTATCAAAGAAAACCATAATTAACGCACTACGCCGTCATGGATTAAAATCCTGCAGCGCACGCAAGGTCCCTCTGCTCAAGCCAGCGCATGTCCAGGCTCGTCTGAAGTTTGCCAATGACCATCTGGATGATCCAGAGGAGGAATGGGAGAAGGTCATCTGGTCTGATGAGACCAAAATAGAGGTTTTTGGTTTAAACTCCACTCGCCGTGTTTGGAGGAAGAAGAAGGATGAGTACAACCCCAAGAATACCATCCCAACCGTGAAGCATGGTGGTGGAAACATCATTCTTTGGGGATGCTTTTCTGCAAAGGGGACAGGACAACTGCACCGTATTGAGGGAAGGATGGATGGGGCCATGTATCGCGAGATCTTGGCCAACAACCTCCTTCCCTCAACAAGAGCATTGAAGATGGGGCGTGGCTGGGTCTTCCAGCATGACAACGACCCGAAACACACAGCCAGGGCAACTAAGGAGTGGCTCCGTAAGAAGCATCTCAAGGTCCTGGAGTGGCCGAGCCAGTCTCCAGACCTAAACCCAATGGAAAATCTTTGGAGGGAGCTGAAAGTCTGTGAGTAGGGTAAGAATACTGATTCTGGCTCACTTTTCCCCATGTAAATGAATGGGGGATTTTCAGCGATTCATATTTTTTTTCCCTAAAAATAAACCCCCCTTTTTATCCCAAGGTATATTTATTTGTCTCCCCTTTTAACTTGGAGGTTGAACCTCATTGAATTGAACACCTGGGGGTTGAACAGCTCACTCATTGAACCTATAAAGATTTGTTCATTCTCAAATTCCTTCAATAGTTTAATTTTCTTTGCACAATAATCCCCATCTAAAATATTGACAAACAAAACATTTGAATCTTTATATTTTTTAAGATACCCCATTTGTGTCATTACGAAATGATAAACTTCTCTTAATGCTCTCATCTGACCACCTCCTGAGCCACATATCATTTTGAGATTATAGTAAATTGTTTTTTCATTGTTCAATTGATAACCATCAAAGTTTTCAGTCCATTCAAGGATATTCACTTTTTCTTTACATCCTCTAACTTACTAGTTTTTAAATTAATTCGCTTATTTGTTTTATTTACCTTTGTTTTATTTATTTTTTTCAATAAGACTTATTTGATATTTTTCACATTCATTATGTTTTCCATTTATATACCAAGACTGAGATTTTCTCCACTCTTTAGTTTGATTAATACTTGGTTTAACCATTTATATATTGTGAAAAGCCTTGTGCCCTTAGCCATAAAAACCCTAACCCATCTTCCCATCGTTAAAACATAATCTATTTTATACACTCTATCATACAATATCCATATGGAACACAATCTATTCCATTATCTAAAATAAATCTCTTATCATCAAAGGCTCCTAATGCCTTTTTATTTACTTCTTCACTATATATGTTATGTTTATAACTTCTTATTGTATTCATTTTCCTATATTCTTCTTTCTTATTCATCAAACAATTATAATAATTTCTAAAAGTTATTGATTTCTTTATTACATATTTCTTTATTCCCTTTAACCTCTTATCAATCTGTTCACCATACTTATAAGCATATGCCTTTGCTCTCAATCCAATAAACTCACTCATTACTTTTCCACCCAACTCATCCTTAAACTTACCAATAACCTTTTCATTCTTTTTGGAAAATAACTCACTCTTCTTGTTGAAATTACTTGTATCATATACTCCAATATTTTTCTTCATATCTTCATAAACATCATCAGTTTTTATATCTAGGATAAAACTATCAGTATCCATATACAACAATGAAACATTTTCACCATACTCTTTCTTTAAGTCATTATACAAATAATCAAACATCAATATCTTTGATAAATCAAGAACTGCTGTTCCAATATAAATTGGTTTATCCATTACAATACTTTCCTTTTTCATATGAATTGCAGAAAAGTTCTCTGAAAAAACCTCTTCTCTCTCAAAACTTGGTTTATTTATCAATCTCGAAGCTTCTTTCCAAGATGTTGCGAATCTAATGTTTTGCCTGTTTCTAACATCTTCCATAGTCTTTCCAAATACAGCATTATTCATTAATTTATAAAAGTCCCCTTCAAATTTTACTTTTGTATTTGCTCTCATATCTGTATTGAATTGAATATACTTTTTCACCCAAGGACTTTGTTTAAATTTTAAAACTCTATGAATTTTAGCTACTCTCAATCCTTCTCTCAAAAACTGTTTTAAGCTTCTCTGATGCAAAACATATCCCTCTTTATCATAGAATGTTGTTAATAACTTTTCTGTTGATTTACCTTTAATATTAAAACTTTTATGATAATCACTTAACCATTCTTTCTTTGGGGTTTCTTTCTCACATGCAAAAGGAAGATCTTTATGCTTATTATGAAGATCATTCGGGTACCTCAAATCAACTTCAAAATAATAACCTTCTTCTTCGTCATTCAATTCCTCTTGAGAAGAAATAACAATATTCATCAAAGCCTTTTCATAATCCTTTTCTTCCACCCACTCTAATTTACCATAAGGCAGAGATTGAGACATTGCCCATCCATACAAATTATTAGCATCAAAATACATCAAATAATTACTATCTTTTTCACTATCATAATTTGGAAGATATTTATTATTTCTTTTAGCATATCTTTTTGAACATACTTGTGATATTCCACCTCTCTTGGACTTCTCAATCATCAAAAGCATATCCACATCACTGATTAAATCTATATCTTGTTTTGTCATTTTCAACATTGCACTCCAAGCTAAACCAGGAGCTGTGAAATAGTGGGCAGGATCTAATCCATAACAATTTTTATTATGACAGAGTGATCTAAAAGCTTCAAACACATCAGCTAACAATAAAACATCTGTTTTTAGATATAAATCGTGATATTCTCCAAGGTTCTTTATCTTAAATATTTTCCATATTTCTTGTGCGTGTTTATATTCCTTATCACTTATCTCTTCTTCATAAAGGTTATTATAGAAACTTTCTTTTGAAGGAAGTTGTGTTTCTTTAAATCTCAGAAATGAATCCATATAATCATAAGGATAAATTCCCTTACTTGTAAGAATTTTCTCTTTACTTTGAATTTCATTCCTTGTTTGAATTTCCTCTCTCGTAAGAATTCCTTCTTTAATCAGAATTTCATCTTTAATCTGAATTTCCTCTTTAGTTCGAATTTTCTTTATAATTAGAATTTCATCTTCAGTTAGAATTTCTTCATTAATTAGAGTTTCCTCTTTACTTTGAATTCTCTCTTTAATCTGAATTTCCTCTTTAGTGAGAATTTCCTCTTTTGGAAAGAATGAATTAAGATTTGGAAAAGAGTCCGTGGAGCTTAGATTTGATGCGAGGTAGGCTAGTGGTGTTCCCATAAACTTGTAAGAATCTAAAAACCTAATACGAGTTAAAGGTTTTGTGAATATCATTTTTGAAAATGAAATATACTTTTGACTTGTGTTTGTTATAGCAGAAATATTCCCTGGTGTTTTTGAAAGTTCATTTATAAATAGATGTGTATCATAGTTTGAGACGCTGTGAAGAAAGACTGGAATAAAAGAAGGTAATTTATAATTAAGATTACAACAGGAATGAGCGGGACCTCTATATTTACCAGTAAGATGACAATGGTCTCTAACTTTAGACTCCTTAATTTCCCCCTCACAAATATGACAGATATTGTTCATTCTAAATTCTAATTTTTCTTCTTTGGTTAATTTCATCGGTTCATTTGTTTCTTTCATTAATTTAGTGAGTCTTATACAATCCTTTTCTAATCGTTTTACAAACTCTTGTGAAGCATTTTTTCCACGATAATGTTCAAGTTTGTTATACTTTTCTCCAACAGATGATTTGATATAATAACAGAAACCACAAGGAATATGTTTTTGATATTTATTTGTATCTGGTTCTTTTGGATTAGGAGAAGCAGTATTTATCTTTTTAAGGATACATTCAAAATCAGCGTATATCACAAATGGGTGCATGATAGATTTATTATAATCTTCAAAATAAATCTTTTCACCAGGTTTAGGCATTGTAATTACAGCTGATTTATGATTACTACAATATTTTGAATGTTGTTCTAATGGATTCTTTTGTATGAAATGAATTAAGACATAAACACAAGGATATATTTTGTTTGCTGTTCTGAATACCTGAGAAGAGATTAATCTTGATAAATTATTGATGTATGTGTAATGTGAATTCTTTCCAACACTAAAATATAAAAGGTCAATGTGTGTTTCTTCATTTTTATAGTTGTTTGAAATTTTTAATATTTGAACTTTGTTTGTATCCGTTAATCCATATACATTAATAGAAAGATTATTCTTTTTCTCAAATTTAGGAATATCTGTTAATGGCATTGGCAATTTAAAATCTTTAATGTCCAAGGTATTCTCATATTTCATATATTGTTTTACTCTTTCTGAATTACATTTTGGTGGATGTAAGTGAGCAAGAACAGACCAGAGAAAACATTTATTATCATTGTTCTTAATATTAACAACTGCCTTCTTTAGTTTTATTTCTTTTGGTAATTCAATATAAGAAGAAGCTTTAAGAGGGTTTGATTTTAGAATGTGTATATCTAAAAAGATGATTTTTTTAATATTGAATCCACTTCCTACCACTGTATTATCAACATCCTCCTCTTGTCTTGATAGTTCTTCATAAACCCCACTATTCAAAAAATCTTGAAATGATGTTATAAAATGAAGATCTGTTCTCATATAAGGAGTTTGTTCTTCATCTTGTCTTTTCATATTCATTTTCACTCCCATATAAAACTTTAAAGTTTTCATTTCTTTTAATGTCTTTTTAATAAATTTTTCAACATCGGGTTTCACTATTTCAATTGATTCAGCTATTGATGATGGACCGGGTTCTCCAAATTGAAAAACTTATTTTTATATGCCCTTTAAATGCCTCATCAGTGTTTTTAATATAATAGTCTCCCTTTACTTTAAACTCATTTTTCTTGTGTTTTTGTGATTGAAGATGTTGATTATAACTACTCTTCAAAACATCCTTTGAACAGATATCACAATGTTTTCTTTCCAACTCAAGAGGAGATATTTGATGAAATAGATTAAATGTGTGTTTGTTGGTTCGGAGGTGTTTTCTATAATGTTTATATTCGTGATTACAAACATCGCAGTACGTTGTATTCACCATATTTATAGAATAAAACTTTGCTTAAACTAAAATTTTCTTGATGAAAATTTCGTTTAATTTATAGGTGAATCTGTGCTTAAAAACATTTTATCCTCCAACTTTTCACTTAATAAATACAATGTTTCAAGACACAAAAGACAAGTTTCAATCAATCTCTTCATCTGTTAAAGATACTGAGAAATATGTCAAGGATGTAAAATTGAACAAAGATAAATATAACAACTATTGGATAAAAACTATTATGGTAAATAATATGAGTTCTTCAATTTCCTTCAGTGGAAGGGCTTTTAGTATACCTGGTAGAACATCAATTAAAGTATCTCTAACAAAAGTTTCTCCTCTCCTTCTAGTAATATATTCAAAACTAGAAAAAGCAATGAAACAAGAAAAAGTATCAAAGAACAAAAACCTTATGGATGAAGCTTTAGAAAGAAAAGATAAGACCATCTGTAATATGCAAGGAGAAATTTGTATTTTTTTCAACAACCCTAAAGATGTAAATCTTGATGAAATGAAGGATGTTAATATATCAGGTGAAATGACATTTCGTTCAATAGTAGTTAACGATAATTTTAAAATTACCTTTAATATAAAAAATGTTGTCGTTGAATCTGATAATGAAAAAAAGTATATCGATATCGATGGTAATATACAACTGAAAGTATAGATGAATTTCAGTTTAAGTAAAGTTTTACTTTATAAATATGCTAGACTTTCCTGATTCTCCATATGACAAATTTGAGAATTGTCCTGCGTGTGAAAGACGGGATTAAACACAGAGTCAAAAGCCTATAAACAATGTATATTCTGTGATTATCTTCTAATTAATGATAATAAAAAAAATATAAAAAGGAAAATAATTCTTTTAGATTTACACCAAAAATGAATTACTTTACAAGATTGATTAGAGAAATGAATGTAAGTATGAGGATGATAACACACCTTTCCTTACAAGGGAAGAAACTGAACGTATAAGAGAAATGTTCAAAGGATTGTTGTTGTATATTATTCATGGATGTAATTTTCAGGGAAATATCAACACAAGATATTGTATAAATAAAATAATGGATTATCTTGAAATTAAACCTGAACTTAGGATAAAATATAGAGTTTCTAAAAAAGCCAATAATAAATTAAATAACCTGTTTTTCAAATATATAAATGAATGATTTTTTACCTATTTGGGAAAATAAGATAAAATTTAACAACCATAAAAATCTCCCAAATTCATTAAGATGTCTCATAGTTGGTTCAAGTGGATGTGGAAAAACCTGCTTACTTTTAAAAATGCTCCTCACTCCCAACTTTTTAGATTATGATAATTTAATAATTTTCACAAAGTCGAGTTTTCAACCAGAGTATCAACTACTCTCACAAGGTTTTAATGCTGGTCTTCAAAAGAAGATATAATAGGTTTATTTAAACGTCAAAAAAACCTAAATGATTATAACATTGAAGATATAATTCAACTATTTTGTGATACACAGAGATGTAAAAAGAAATCAAATCTTATAACTTGTATTCTTAGTGATAATACGGATGATATACCGTCCCCCCAAGATTTGGATAAATCAAAAAGAACCTCGTTATCTTTGATGATTGTGTTAATGAGAGAAACCAAACGGTAATGGACAGCTACTACACAAGAGGGAGACATTCTTCTTGTAATTGTATTTATCTTAGTCAATCGTACTTTCAACTTCCTCGTCGTTCCATCAGAAACAATGCTAATACTTTTATTTTATTCAAGTTAAATTCAATAGATATCAATAATTTTTGGAGAGATAATTGTTCTACATTATGTAGTAAAAAGAAATTTGAGGATTATATGAAGCACACGACTGAAAAATATAAATATATTGTTGTGAAACAAGATGAGATATTAAGGGATATATTTTTTGTTTTATAAACAATTACATATATAAATGACAACTATTATTATAAATCTTGTGGGTAAATCTGCTTCTGGAAAAAAACTTTCATAAATCAAGGTTCTTGTGTAGTACAAATGAGAATATTGTAAATTTACTTAAAAAACACCCCGTGATACGCATTGTATCAACAACAACTAGAACAATAAGACCTGGAGAAGTAAAAGGTGAAGATTATCACTATATTTCAGTGGAGGAACATATGCGATTGAGGAATGAAGGACAAATATTTGAGGAGGTTTCTCTTGGTACAACAAAATATTCACATTGTAAGAGTGAGTTAAAGAAACTAAAATCTGGTGGTGTTGGGATATTAGAAACTAATCCAGAAGGAGCAGAGACAAATTATTAAATATCTGAGCGAGTGAAGATTTTATCATTCGGTTTTGATGTTGATGAAGAAACTCAACACAAGCGTATGAAAAGCAGAGATGCAAGGATTAGTGAAGAAGAAATTACAACTTCGCATTAATGTTAATAAAGAATTTGATGAAATATTTAAAGAAAAGGATTTATTTGAACACATCTACTTGAATGATGAAGAAAAGGAAAATTTCCCTGTTGATCTTTACAATTCATTAAATGATATTTTACAATAAATAAATGGATACAAAAGAAAGAGCAAGAAGATTTAAGGAACATCAAGAGTTGGTTTCAAAAGTTGTAAAACAACAGGAAGACATAAAGAAGAAACGCAGACAGAAACTAACGGGCGAAGAAGCATTTGAAAAAAAACAAGAGAAATTTTTTAAACCACTTTTAAAAACTTCCCAAGAAAAAATGAAAGATGTTTCCACAGTTCCCACAGTAGAATATACTCCCAGAAAGCTCCAAATGTTAAAAGATTTCAGTCAAATGACGGAGGAAGAATTAGAGCATATTGGAGAATTAGAACATGATGAAGGTTTATTTCAACAACTGGAAGAGATTAATCAACCCCCTGATTATATTGTGAATGCTGTTCAAAACAATGAATATTCAGCAGATTCAAAAACCAAAGCAGGACTCATTCCAACAGAACAACCAGCAATATTTCATCTTGTTCAAGAAAAGGTATTGATATTTAATGATGAATTAAGGTTCTTAAGTTCTGCTCAACCCCCTGTTAAACTAACTCCGAGATTAATGTTTCTTCTCACAAAAGATGGAAGGCAAGGTTCAACTGTGAGGGATGAATCAAAGTATATTGATAAACCATTGGATATGGAAAATAATGATGATAGAGTATATATTGATTTGCTGAACACTCTAAATTATAAGGTTATTCTTTCTGGTAAAAGTAGGAAGAATGAGAAGGAGAAACACATTATTCAGGCTTTAAGTATCCTTGGTTCAGGTATTAGTTTTCTTCCAAATGACCCATCGCAATTAGTTAATAGACTGTTATTGTTGTTCGGCAGTAAGAAGGCTGGAAATAACAATTGTTTTAATGAAGCATCAGCCATTTTAGACCAGTTGATGAACATGAAAATAATTAATAAATCTCAATATAAAGACATTTTATCTCATATTAAATAAGATGAGAAGCACAATCCTGAGTTTTAATTTCACAACAAGCGACCACACATCTTCATTCCCATACCCACTACAACTTGACACAACAAAAGAATATGAGGCATCTTTATTGTCCATGGAGACTTATAATACCTTATTTAATATAACCGAGAAAAAATGACAAGTTTAGTTATAATCCGGGAAGTGGATACAAAAACGATAACAGTCTCACCGAGCATACGAGATTTCTCAAATATCTTCAGAAATTGCTCGTCTTATGAAAGAACAGGGTGATGAACCAAAAAATATTGTTATAAACATTCAAAAACATACTTCAAAATCAACGATTAAAGTTAAAAATAACTACAAGGTTGATTTCACAATTGATAATTCATTTAGAGAGTTATTAGGTTTCTCCTCAAAAAGATTGAAACTAATGGGACGTTTTACAGTGATAATGTCATTCAAATATCCTCAGGAATAAATTCGGTGTTAATTCACTGTGATTTGATTGATGGTGCTTATAATGATGGATTAAAAACAAATACAATATTTTCATTCAGCGCATACTCAACCCCAATTGGTTATAAATTCAATATGGAGCCTAAAAATTTGGTTTATCTACCTGTGTCAGGAAAAACCATACACAGAGTAAATTTTAGGATAACCGACCAAGATAATCGTGTGATTTCTTTTAATGGAGAAGTTATATCCATCAGAATTCACCTACGTGAAGTTTTTCAATAAATAAATACGATGGTTATTGTGAGGAAGCACGAGTTGGGAAAATATAAAATAATTACAGGGGATGGGATGTTCCTTTCCCGTACTACAAGGGTGAAGGTATGTATCTTGGTAGAGGATACTATAAACCTAAGAGACAAAGGGGTGTCGGACATCAATTTAGAGGAGATGGGATAATTGATACTCTCATGGGTATTGGTTCAACTATTCTTAAACATAAAGACCTAATTGGTTCAACTGCTTCTGCTGTGGGAAATGTAGCAGGTGCTGTAAAGAGTATAAAAGATGCTCAGAAAGAATCTCATAAATTACAAGCAATAAAAGAAATTAAGAAAGGTAAAACTCAGTTGTCCCCCCAAGAACGACAGAAAATAATTCAAATACTTGGATCAGGGTTTCAAAAGTTTTAACATCTTTTTTCCTAAATAAATACAAGTATGGAAGCAATTGATAGTATCTATGATTTGGATGATACTATTATTATCTCAAACTCCACTAAAAAAGAAGATTACTTCAAGGTAAATGCAATAACTGGAACAGACTGGAATACAAATGGTACAAAAAGTTTTGAAATAAATAATCAACAAACCTATTTGAATCTCTCCGAAAGTTTCTTGTTGTGTAAATTTAAATTCACTAAGGCTGGGAATAACACAAACGCTACACTTGTAAATGATTTCTTCTGGAAAATGTTTGATAGTGTGCGATTGTATATTAGAACACAAGAAGTTGAAGCGGTTGATTATGTCTCTGCTGTATCTGAAATGATGAAATTTACACTCTATACATTCAGTGATAGAATGGGAAAGGGGTCTGTCGAAGGTTTTATTCCTGATATGTCAACGGGAACAAACACAGACCCTGGATATATTCAAAGGAAAGGAATGTATAATGATGATACAAAAGCAGAAAATAGTTTTACTGTGGCAGTTCCTCTTAAAGGTATATTTGGATTTTGTGATTATGATAAAGTTCTGTATGGTCTTAAAATTAGATTTCAACTACAAAGGAATGATAATGAAAATAGATTGCTTTTTGGTGTTGGTAATGCTTTTGGTGATCAGAATAAATTTGTAATTGAGGAGATGAGTTGGTATATCAGTGAATATACTCTAATCTTAAAACAGAAGAGATGTTGAATCGAAGACTTAACTCAAAAAACCACTCAGTGTATCATACCTCAAAGAAGTTGTCAACACGTTAAACTCAATCAAACTACTTACACGTGGAATTTGGGTGTTCTGGAAGGAAAGCCACGATATCTGTGGATGATTTTTAAAAAGCCAGATGGTGATACTGCGACTGATAAGAATAATGCATTGAGTGATAATGCTAAGGTGAAACAACTTCGCGTTTCTCTAGATGGAACATTTTATCCACGAGATAGATTGGAAATTAATTGGGAAAAAAATGATTTTGCTGAAGCATACAAGTCTTACCAAAAGGTGTGTGAAAGTAATGGAAATAAAGAACCTATTTTGGATATGACAGCATTTAAAAGTTTGTATACAATCTATACGTTTGACCTGAGCGCTCAAAAAGAAACTATAAAGTCTAATCGAGTGGATACTTCCCTATACATTGAAAGAGGAGAGAGTGAAGAAGTTGATACATATTGTTTGCTTTTGGAAGAAACAGAATTGCAGATTAATACAGATAATGGTGTGATGATTAGTCTCACATAATTTTTTTGTTAAATAAATGAGTGGCAAAGTACCAACTGGGGTATATGTTAATCAAATCAATCTTCATAAACTATCATCTTGTGTTCAAAATCAAAAGCCTTGTACGATTAACGTTAATACAATTCAGAGAAAAGGAGCAGTAAGAATTGATGTTTTGCTCACAAGAGAACAGGTTAAAATCTTGAATGACACTGGCTCACTTAAAATTAAAATGACAAAACCAATGTTGAAAAAATATTCAATAAGAGAGACGAGTGGAGGATTTCTCCCATTTCTAATTCCTTTATTTGCTGGTTTAAGTGCGGTTGGAGCATTGACGGGTGGTATTTCAACAGCGGTCAAAACTGCCATTGAAAGGAGGCTCAACTCCAGGCTCAAAAAGAATTGGAAAGACATAACAAAGAGTTGGAGAAACAAATTAGTGGAAGTGGTGTAATTGTAGATTTTGCTGAAAAACTTGAAGGTCTGCCTGATAAAGCGAGATTGTTAGTTGGAGATATGCTTTCTTCTATAGCACAAGCAGGTGTAAAATTAACGAAAAGAGGTAATGGATTATATCTTTCTAATAAATAAATGAGCATTGATGAGTGGTTGAAAGAATTTGGAAAGAATACAACATCAAATTTACAACTTGCCAAATATTGTAAGAAATTAAAAATTCATAATGTGGTTATTTGTATGAGAGATGAATTAACAAATGTGTCGAAACATACAAAGAATATTATTATGAACTTAGAAGATAATGATGGGAACGGTTCTCATTGGGTTTGTATTTTTTAATAGTCAAGACAAATATTATTTTGATAGTTTTGGTCTTCCACCACCTGTTGAAGTCATAAAATTCTTACAGAATGGTGTTTATCAAACATTTCAAGTCCAAGAATTAGAATTCCAAGTGTTGTGGTCAATTATGTCTATATGTGTTATTTCAACTCAACAAAAATAAAAAATTTTATGATATTATTTTTAATCTAATATAAATGACTTATGTTGGTAAAGATGGTTCTATCTTTGGTGTATCTCAAGAACTGGATATTGATTTATCAAATTATTACACAAAGGCACAGGCTGAGCGACATAAATATAATATAAACAAAAATATTAACATGAAAAATGCTTATAAATTAAAAAATTATCCAAGCCCGACTGGCCTTGCGAATGACTTGGTGAGATTAAGCGATTTATCACAATATATATATATACTTAAATAAAACGGCTGTGTATTCTAAAGATACAGAAGTGTTGATATTATCTCAGGTCATACAGAATTCACAGTTCGAATTAAAATAATTTTTTTATAAAGAAGGGCGTATCGTTTGTATGAGAATAGAACAATGAGGGGTATGATATGAATGATTTAGGGTATAATTGGTCATTTAAAATTAACCTCGAAGACCTGGAACAATTAAATCAGTCTCGTAAGGAAGAATATTATCCACTTGGTATCGAGAATGAGTTTTGTGGAGCCACGATTAGTAAACAACAAATAAAAGAATTTAATAAGGGTAAATATAATAATGGTTTTGCCCTTGTTTATCTCATGAAAACAAAAAAAACAGGATTATATATAATAAGTAAGGAAATACAAAATGATTTAACTATGGGAAGATGGGGAGGTGTTTCGTGCCATAATATTATTCTAACATATATTTCTAATACATAAATGACAGCAAGAAGGCTTCAAGAAAATTATCATTTCTGTGTTCAAGCATACCTTCAAGAAAAGGGTATTCGGTATTTTAATAAATATGTTCTACAACATAAGAATGAGGTATTTTCAATAAAAGATTGGCATTATGCTGATGTTGATAAACCGACAACTTTAGATTTAATTAGAATGTTAAATAATGAAAAAATTATAAGGTTAAGAAAAGGTAAGGCTCTTTTAGAAATTCAAAAGAAATTTTATTGGTTTCCTGTTGTAAAAAAAATTATTTTGGATACAGGAATAACAAGAAATCCTGATGAATATATGTATAATATTCTATGGGGTGTAAACGATTCAAGTATAGTAAGGGATGAGGAAGGAGTTGAAGAAGAGAGGGAAGAGGAGGAAAAGGAGAAGGAGGAGAGAGAGAGAAGGAGGAAAGAGAGAATAGAGAGAGGGAGGAAAGAGAGAAGAGAGAGGGAGAAGAAAGAGAAGGAGGAAAAGAAGAGAGAGAGGGAGGAGAGGGAGAGGGAGGAAAGAGAGAGAGAATAAATAAATATTATAGTATGGAAACCAGTGAGATTCAAAAAGAATAGAGGTATTACAGAAAATAACTCAACCCACCAGGAAGGAATACAAAAGAATTAACAAGTCTATTTGCAATACTTTCAACAAAACTATTAGCATCGTCAAGCTATTCATTTTAATTCAAGTTTTTCTTAAATAAATGGAGGAGAGAGTGAAGGCATTTCTAAGGATTCTTTACGTTTTAAAAATTAAGATTCAAATGTGCATGTTGGAAACTAAAAAGGTTTTTGCACTCTGCAGAAATTTTTCTCATAAATAAATGAGTTATTGTCTCAAATGTAAAAAAGAAAACTAATACTAAAAATATTTCATATATTAAAAGTAAAAATAACAGGGTTATACAAAAAGGTATATGTTCGGTGTGTGGTTCAAAAAAAATCAATTTATCTCCAAACACAAACTCGGAGGAGATATACAAAAGTTTTTATCAGGAAGTAAATTTACAACTACTGGAATACCAGGGGAATTACATCTTCCAGGTTATTCTTTCTGTGGTCCAGGCACAAACTTGGATAAAAGATTAGATGAGGCAGACAATCCTAAATCCTGGAGTAAACCAATCAATAGAGTTGATGAAGTGTGCATGAGACACGATATTGATTATGGGAATACCACAACGTTGGAAGAAAAGCATGAAGCCGATAGAGAAATGTTGTATAATTTGTCTCTGATACAAAATCCAACCTTGAGAGAAAAAGTTGATAGGTTCATCGTGAAGAAGATGATTAGTGCTAAATTGAAACTTGGACTTGGAAATTCAAAAAACTTATAGGCTCTAATGATGCCATTAAGACTGAAGAGCAATTAGCTGATGAATTACATAAACCAATATTCACAAAGTTTCAGAGAAGGAAAGTTTATTCCAAGGAAGTTGATTATATCTGGTCTGCTGATTTGATTGAACTCAATAATGATAAGGGGTACAAGTATGCTTTAACCGTTATTGATTTGAGGGGTAGATATGCGTGGGTTGTCCCTTTAAAAAACAAAACAGGTAATACTCTTATGTTAGCTTTTCAACAGATATTTAATAAAAGTAAGAGAAAACCTAAGAAATTGTGGACTGATGAGGGTAGAGAGTTTTATAACAAGACATTTATGAATTTTCTAAAAAATAACAGTATTACATTATACAGTACCTTTAATGAAGGGAAGGCAGTTGTTGTTGAACGTTTTAATCGTACCTTAAAAGAGAGACTATATAAAAAATTCACACAACTCGGTTCACAACAATGGTCATCTTTTATTCAGGATATTGTGGATAAGTATAATGACACGATTCACACGTCAACGAATATGAAGCCATCAGAAACATTTACAAAATTAAAATATGAAAAAGAGATTAATGTCAGAAAACCTAAGTTCAAAGTTGGTGATATCGTAAGAATATATAGGTGGAAATCTCATTTTGAAAAGGGTTTTACTGAACGATGGACGAAAGAACTTTTTAAAATTGTTGATGTAATAGATACAGTTCCTTGGACTTATAAAATATATGATTTGGAAGGGGAAGAGATTTTAGGTTCATTTTATTCACAGGAATTACAAAAGACAAAACTGAGCAGATAATACACCTTTGTGGACACTCGAGGCCAAATCCGAGGTGTATAACAGTATATAATGCGTGTCAAGGGGGACGTTCTTAGATCTGTGAACCCCAAACACAGAATCCTCAACTGAATAGTCAAGGCTTAACTTTTGTTTGTGTGTGTGTGTGTGTGTGCAATGGGAGCAATAGGTTGGCGCTTCACTCCCTCCTACTATACACCGTTGTGGACACTCGAGGGCCAAGTCCGAGGTGTATAACAGTATATAATGTGTGTCAAGGGGGACGTTCTTAGATCTGTGAACCCCAAACACAGAATCCTCAACTGAATAGTCAAGGCTTAACTTTTGTTTGTTGATGTGTATGTGTGTGTGTCCCAACCCTCACATTCAAAATCTCAACCCCAACCCTCACATTCAAAATCTCAACCCCAACTCAATCCTCGCCCAACACAATGTCTTTTTCAAAATGAGATTTCCACCTATATATATATATTTTTTACGTTTTTTTTTTCTTCTTCCAATTCTGTCTTTTAAGGCTTTCAGGTTTGATGACGTAGAAAGGGGGAGTAAGCCTGCACTTTCTTCCCAGAACTTTCTTGATCTTGCTCCCATCAAGCACCATCCGACAAAGAACTACATCGATAGGTTTAGATCCCAAAGAGTGATAGCAACTCCAAAAGTCTCCAAAATATAAATAAATAAAATAATAATAATAATAAATAAATAAATAAATAAATAAAAGCCCCCAAAAAGTTTCAAGTGTCCAACATAAACCCAACTTTCCAAGTCTTCAAGGTATAACCACATTCCCATTGAGTTTCCAAGATATGTATCACATTGTGAGTTATCAATCCAGAACCCACATTTCAAGTATTCAAAGTAAAACCAACTTCCAAAGTCTCTTAAGGATAACTCATTTACTGATTTTTTCAAAATTTGTGAGTCTCCAAGGTAGGACCCATATTTAGAACCATCTTGGCAGAACCCTTTTCCTGAGTCTCCAAGGTAGTTATTTAAACCATCAAGGCAGAACTCATTTACTGATTTTTCAAAATTTGTGAGTCTCCAAGGTAGGCCCCATATTTAGAACCATCTTGGCAGAACCCTTTTCCTGAGTCTCCAAGGTAGTTATTTAAACCATCAAGGCAGAACTCATTTACTGATTTTTTCAAAATTTGTGAGTCTCCAAGGTAGGCCCCATATTTAGAACCATCTTGGCAGAACCCTTTTCCTGAGTCTCCAAGGTAGTTATTTAAACCATCAAGGCAGAACTCATTTACTGATTTTTTCAAAATTTGTGAGTCTCAAGGTAAAACTTGTATTCTGGCTCATCAAGGTATAACTTATTCAGTGGGTATTGTCTTGATAACTCACAATGAGTACTATTGCTGTAAAACTCTTTTTCAGGATTTTGTTGGTCTCAAGGTATAACTCTTTGGTTGGGTCATCAAGGAGACGAACTCGTTCTGTGGGTCTTGGTCGCTCATAAGGTCTTCAACCAAGCCAACAATTTCGCCCCAAGTTGTAGCAAAAGCAGTATTTTCATTTCGTATTTCAGACACAATTTCCTGTGAGAGAAAATAATAATGTATTAATTAAGTTATTTAATTATTAAATGAGTATGCTTCAATCAAAGTTTGAAAATAGGAAAATAAAAAATCTTACCTCAATAGATAAGAGGTTTGAATCCAGTTCATCAACTTGAAGGTTTAGTTCCATAGAAGACAGAGAGTTCCAAGGAACACCAAAGTCATCCCACTCAAGGTCTTCAACCAAGCCAACAATTTCCCCCAAGTTGTAGCAAAAGCAGTATTTTCATTTCGTATTTCAGACACAATTTCCTGTGAGAGAAAATAATAATGTATTAATTAAGTTATTTAATTATTAAATGAGTATGCTTCAATCAAAGTTTGAAAATAGGAAAATAAAAAATCTTACCTCAATAGATAAGAGGTTTGAATCCAGTTCATCAACTTGAAGGTTTAGTTCCATAGAAGACAGACAGTTCGAGACAAGCACACAGAACACCATTGCCAGCAAAAACAAATGTTTAAAATGGAGCCTGGGTTTGAAGCTTTTATAGAGAAAGACTGGTGGGTGTGGTTTCCTTTGGAAATTCCCTGGGCAAGCCTAGGCAAGCCTTCATTGGGAAATTTTTCAAAACCATAACATCCTGTAATTTTCTAGTGATTTCTTTGTGAGTCAGAGATGAACTGGAAATGATGTAAGAGTGGGCGGGGCTTAGCAAAAGTAGGCGGAGCTTAGGAAAAGTGGGCGTGGCTTAGAAAAAATACCTTATGAAAAGTGGGCGGAGCTTAGCAAAAGTGGGCGGGGCTTAGGAAAAGTGGGCGTGGGTTAGAAAAATACCTCATGAAAAGTGGGCGGAGCTTAGCAAAAGTGGGCGGGGCTTAGGAAAAGTGGGCGTGGCTTAGAAAAATACCTTATGAAAAGTGGGCGGAGCTTAACAAAAGTGGGCGGGGCTTAGCAAAAGTAGGCGGGGCTTAAAGAAAATACCTTATGAAAAGTGGGCGGAGCTTAACAAAAGTGGGCGGGGCTTAGCAAAAGTGGGCAGGGCTTAAAGAAAAGTGGGCGGGGCTTATTGAATACCTTGTGGAAAGTGGGCGGGGCTTAACAAAAGTGGGCGGGGCTTAAAGAAAAGTGGGCGGGGCTTAACAAAAAATAACCTGTGGCTCAGGAGGTGGTCAAACAAGAGCATTAAGAGAAGTTTATCATTTCGTAATGGCACAAATGGGGTATCTTAAAAAATATAAAGATTCAAATGTTTTGTTTGTCAATATTTTAGATGGGGATTATTGTGCAAAGAAAATTAAGCTATTGAAGGAATTTGAGAATGAACAAATCTTTATAGGTTCAATGAGTGAGCTGTTCAACCCCCAGGTGTTCAATTCAATGAGGTTCAACCTCCAGGTTAAAAGGGGAGACAAATAAATATACCTTGGGATAAAAAGGGGATTTATTTTTAGGGAAAAAAAATATGAATCGCTGAAAATCCCCCATTCATTTACATGGGGAAAAGTGAGCCAGAATCAGTATTCTTACCCTACTTCTGTGTTGCCCAGCGACAGCCCCGAAACCTGAAGGATCTGGAGAAGATATGTATGGAAGAGTGGGCCAAAATCCCTGCTGCAGTCTGTGCAAACCTGGTTAAGAACTACAGGAAACGTCTGATCTCTGTAATTGCAAACAAAGGTTTCTGTACCAAATATTAAGTTCTGTTTTTCTGATGTATCAAATACTTATTTCATGCAATAAAATGCAAATTAATTATTTAAAAATCATACAATGTGATTTTCAGGATTTTTGTTTAAGATTCCGTCTTTCACAGTTGAAGTGTACCTATGATGAAAACTACAGACCTCTACGTGCTTTGTAAGTGGGAAAACCTGCAAAATCGGCAGTGTATCAAATACTTGTTCTCCCCACTGTATCTGGTCTGCTGATTTGATTGAACTCAATAATGATAAGGGGTACAAGTATGCTTTAACTGTTATTGATTTGAGGAGTAGATACGCATGGGTTGTCCCTTTAAAAAACAAAACAGGTAATACTCTTATGTTAGCCTTTCAACAGATATTTAATAAAAGCAAGAGAAAACCTAAAAAATTGTGGATTGATGAGGGGAGAGAGTTCTATAACAAGACATTTATGAATTCTCTAAAAAATAACAGCATTACATTATACAGTACCTTTCATGAAGGAAAAGCGGTTGTTATTGAGCGCTTCAATCGCACTTTAAAAGAGAGACTATATAAAAAAATTCACCCAACTCAGTTCTTAACAATGATCATCTTTTATTCAGGATATTGTAGATAAGTATAATGATACGATTCACACCTCAACGAATACCAAACCATCAAAAACATTTCCAAAATTTGAATATGAAAAAGAGATTAATGTCAGAAAACCTAAGTTCAAAGTTGGTGATATGGTAAGAATATATAGTATAGGTGGAAATCTCATTTTGAAAAAGGTTATACAAAGCGGTGGACAAATGAACTTTTTAAAATTGTTGATGTGATAGAAACAGTTCCTTGGACTGACAAATTATGTGATTTAAAGGGGGAAGAGATTTTCAGTTCATTTTATTCACAGGAATTACAAAAGACAAAGATAAATTGAAAATTTTTTGACTCCACCCCTTTAACTCCACCCCTTTTTGACTCCGCCCACACAAGCCCCACCCACGCAAACCCAACCCACAAAAGCCACATCCAAGCAAGCCACATCCACACAAGCCCCACCCACATAAGCCACATCCATGCAAACCCCACCCACATAAGCCACATCCATGCAAACCACACCCACGCAAACCCCATCCACATAAGCTAAATCCACATCCATCATATCCACATAATTCATGATTAGTTTATTAGTTCCCACGCACAACATGTTTATTTAATTCAAAAAAATTGCTCCACCCACACATGCCACATCCACATAAGCCCCACCTACCCACACAAGCCCCACCCTCACAAGCCCCACCCTCACAAGCTTCACCCACACAAGCTTCACCCACCCACGCAAGCCCCACCCTCACAAGCTCCACCCACCCACACAAGCCCCACCCCCTGTGCACCCCCACCTTTGACCCACCACCCCCCTCATCCCACCCCCCACACACACACACACGGGGAGGGGAGGGGAGGGGAGAGGGATGAGGGGGGTGGTGGGTCGTTGGGGGAGCGCACTTACCCCCCAACCTTAACCCTACCCCCTCCCCATTTATATTTCCTTTATTCTTTTTTTGTAATTCAAAATCAGATAATTATACGGAAAGCATATACAGGTAGTCGTCGACTTACGACCTATGCGACTTACGACTGTTCGACTTTACGACCACTTTACGACCATGTAAAGTAGCCCTTTTTTGTGTATGTAAAATATACGTTGTTCGACTTATGACCAAGTCGACTTACGACCGATTGGTCAGAACCAATTGCGGTCGCAAGTCGACGACTACCTGTATAATAAAACAAGATTACAAACATTGAACAGTCTTCTTTCGCAGCAGTCTGATGGTTTGTGATTTTGAAACTCGGTCAACATGTTCTGTTCAAAACAAAAAGGGAAGAACAATTAGGGTATATAAAGATGATTATATTATGATATTAATAAAATAATAAATATAATACTTACCTTCAGAAGATTGAGTGTCATGTCAGATTCCTCCAGAAGATTAAGTTGTGTGTTTGGTTCATCCAGACAGGTGTTCAAACTGAAAAAAATAATAATAATAATAATAATAATAATAATAATAATAATAATAATGAGTCAACACTCAAGAGAGATATAGACAGAGACATAGAGACAGAGATAGAGATAGCGACAGAGGGAGAGAGAGAGACAGAGAGACAAAGACAGAGACAGAGAGACAAAGACAGAGACAGAGAGACACACACACAAACACACACAAAGACACACGCATACACATGCACACACACACACACACACACACACACACACACACACACACACACACACACACACACACACACACACACACACACACACACACACACACACACACACAGAGAGACAGAGGGATAATTTCTCACCTTTGACTCGACTCATTCAAGGTCAGAGGACGTGAGAGGACTTCTTTCCAGCCAACAATAATGTCATTCAATTCTCTTCTGAACGATTGAATCTCTTTAAGGAAGTCATTCATTTTTTGCCACTCGTCATGATATGCAAAGGCCTCAGTTTCCAGATCAGTTATCAACGATGTTCTTATTGGGGACAACCTATTAGAAAAAAATATATATTGTTACGAATTCGTGCCCGCCGGCGTGCGATCGGCCGCTCGACTCGAATGGCGGCCGCCTCGCCCACCGGAACGGACAATTCAGTCGTGACCCTCTCGGAACAACGCCGGGAGCTAGTCACGGGTGGGGGTTTAACCTCACCACGATCGTGCCAATTGCCCACCCACGCAGGATAGTGTTGCTCGCCAAATTCGATCAACCTAAGTACCTGCGCGAGTGGTCGACCAGGCGATCGTACCACGCCACAGGCTGACTCCAGACATGAACCGCTTAAGCGGTCCGTTCCGTGCTACAGTGATAACCGAGCGGTGTTATCGTCGGCCTTGACGGTTCCGATTAATTACCGGGCGTTTTAAACCCACTACGAACCCCTTACGTGATGCAAGATAGAAATTCAAACGAAGGAAAGGACGCAGCGAAACGGGGAACAAGTTCACACAAGCACGTTTAATTGCACACGCAGACCAGCACGGAAGGCACGTATACAGTCACAATCATCATGTACAATAAAGCAAAAGCAAGTCAAGAAATGGCACGTATACACAATCACAGGCAAAAGAGATGTCTCGACAAAACCCGACACACGGCAACACTTAACCAGTTTTACTTCAAGGACAGGCGCCACCCACGGTCATTTACACGAACCCAAAGGAAAAGAGAAAGTTGCAACTTCCCTGCACGCGTCGTCCAGCGTCGCATCCTTGACCTCGAATCCGAGCCTCCCCCGATGTGGTCTGCGACTCGCACCTCGCGCCGGCACGTGCAGCCGCTCCGCGCCACGAACGGGGCTTCTGGCACCTGGCAGAAGGCTCGCCCTCTCCCGCTGTAGACGGCGACAGGGCCCAGGACGAGGATGCGCCGACTCGACTCCCTCCAGCTGGACTCGTAGGAAAACTATCTGAAGAACTTGGAGACGAACTAACCACCAACAGCAACAACCACATGCAGACGAGCGAAGAGGAAGAGGAGGAGGAGGAGGAAGAGAGTGGAGGAAGAAAGAGGAGGAAGAGAGAGAACGCTCCGCCCGTGTCCGTCTTTTATAGCGCGGGGCTCTGCCCTTCGCTCCGCCCCGTTCTCGGCTCCACCCTCCTTCGAGGAGGTTCTTGAAAAGGGGCGTTCCCTCACCCCGACCGCCTCACGCTGTTCATCCACCAATCGGTGGCGAGCTGCCCTTCCCCCTTCCGTCACACCAAGCGCGGGGAACTCAAACGGGAGAAACAGGCGGGAAAAGCCCACCATCATCGTTGGTGGTTTTTGTTTGTTTGAAATAAAAGATGGAGAAAGAAAAACGACTAACTGAAGGATCGCAGCCCGAATGAATCAAATAAATTCCCTCTATACAACGGGTTTGGGCTAACTACACAAGTACCTACAGAGATATCTCACCTGAGGACCCTTTATGGTGTAATGCGAATTTCCACAGCCGTAACAATATATACATATACAGTAGACTAGGCGTAAGTCGTCACCATCCGCACCGAGAAAAAAGTGACGACTTAGACATGTGACGACTTATGCGTATGCGAACATTCATGATGACTGTGGGGTGAAGGATGAAGTCGCGCGTGGCCTGGACACGTACGTGTGAGAGGGCGCAACAATCTCGAAGCCGGATATTGTACCAAAAGGGAAACACAATCCTCGGGGGCATAAGTGGGGGTTCATTTGTGAGTTGGAAAGTGATCAAGCAAAGATGGAATTCATGAATCACTTTATCAAAAGTAAAGATAATGAACAACTGTAAGACAACTCATACCATCAGTGATGGTATATGACCATCGACAAATGTGGAATGAATGGCTGTTAGAATTCATTCATTGGAATTAATGTAGAATGAGTTTTCATATGGAATGAAAACTCATACACCATCAACAAATTACATGACACACAGTCATTGTGATGACTACCACTCAATACCTATGTGAAAGTGAGTGTGGTGATGTACAGAACAAGTCAAAAGTGACCATGGTCGGACTTCAACACGAAGCTCGATCGATCCTTTACTCCTTCGCCAGAGACTGCATTGCGCAGCCTGTCTACCTCTTCAGATGCATGTGGGACGGCACGCTGACTGAGCTGAACGCAGCGCAGTTATAAATAGCCTATCACTGGCAGTGTAAACCAATGAGCGCGAATCACGATTCCATGAAATCGGGATTCTCACGAGGTAGAAGTTCCGTGTGACGAGTTAGGCGTGGTAATTTACCTGAGTTTGCATTACGCGGGAACGGACAACATCTGATGACTTAGACGAAGTGACAACTTAGAGATGACGACTTACAGACTTTATTCAAAGTCTGTAAGTCGATTTAACATGAGATAAATTCGGGACTTTTTGACGCTGCCGAATTAGGCAAAGCGACGAGTTACACGCTGCCGACTTACGCCTAGTCTACTGTATATGTGTATATATATATATATATATATATATATATATATATATATATATATATATATATATATATATATATATATATATTGTTGTGGTTGACGAAATTCGCAAACCACCATTCAGGTCCCTTAGGTGAGATATCTCTGTAAGTATATGTGTAGTTAGGCCCAAACCCGTTGTTTAGAGGGAATAAATGTCATTCATTCGGGCTGCGACCCTTCTAGATAGCCGTTTTTCTTTTACTATCTTTATTTTGGACCAGCCGCCATTACTACCATTACTACCACCACCAACCACGTCTCAACAGCCATCACACAACAACCACCAACCGCAACGCCACTTCACAACAACAGCCACGACCCTTGCCGTCACATCTCGCTCTCGCAACCATCGCATCACCGCCATTCCCGCGCCGCTTGTGGGCGCCGATCCTGGACTCGTGCAGGGCACGCACCGAGCAGCGGGTGCAAAAACACCAGCCTTTCCGAAGCAATCGGATCAAAAACGACTCACGCCCACTTCTGTTCCGTCCTATCGGCGAGCGTGGGGCGATTTGGCCCCGCCTCCAGGTGCGTCGGAGTATAATCGCTATATACAGATTCATGGATCAAAAAGCATTCACGCCCACTTTTCCTCTATCCAATGGGGAGCCAGCCATAGGTAAAGGGTCGAAGGTGAAGGAGCGAGGCCCCGGGGGCTATAAAGGGCCGCGTTCGCTCGCCAAAAAGGCAGTTGAGTTGGGAAGAGTCAGTCAAGAGAAGAGTCGGAGAAAGCAGTTGGACGGAGCTGTGGAGAGTGGGAGAGTTGGAGAGGTGGCGGCGGCGAAGGCAGTCGAGAGGGCGCTCGTGTCAGAGTCGGGGAGCTGCGGAGAGGAGAGGCCGGTAACGCGACCGAGGTCGCGGTGGAGACGCTCGTCGCGGGACCCGAGCCAGCGAGATATCCTCCTTCCCCCGAGCATCAACAACCCCCTCCTGTTTCCCCCCGCGCTGAGATAGTGCGAGAAAGGGGCCCCGTTCCCACCCCATACCAGACACTGTCCGCGAGGCCCGCGGAATCGGGGCGCCACCGCCATTTTGCGGCTCATCACCAGACGGGTAGGCTCGACGCGGTCTCGGCCCCAGGCCCGTCTGCCCCCTCATAGTGGAGGGTGGTCCCTTTTTCTTTTGCTTTGAGTATATGTGTTGTCGGCGCCGTCTGTGAAGTAAAACTGTATAAGTGTTGCCGTGTGCTCGGTAGTCGGTGGTAGATCTGCATGGTGTTTTGCTTTTACATTTGCTTTTTGTGCATTATTGTGTGTTTCTTCTTCTTTTACATTTGCTTTTGGTGTATAATTGTATATGTGTGCTTTCCGTTTGCCGCGGAATAAATGTGCTTTATGTTGAACTGTTTTCCCGTTTCGCTTCGTCTTTTCCTTTATTGAATCTCCATCTTACTTCACGTAAAGGGTTGGTCGTGGGCTAAATACGCCCAATAATTAATCGGAACCGTCGAGGCCGACGATAACACCGCTCGGTTATCCCGATAGTACGGAACGGGTCGCTTAAAGTGGCCCGTGTCCGAAGTCGACCTGCGGCGAGTTGCGATCGCCCGGTCTACCCTCCGTGTGAGTACTGAGGGAGGTCGAATTTGGCGAGCAACCCTATCCCACGCGGGGGGCCGATTGGCACGATCGTGGTGAGGCCGAAAGGCCCACCCGTGACTAGTTCCCGGCGTTAGTCCGAGAGGGTCACGACGGGATTGTCCGTCCGGTGGGCGACGTTCCGCGATTCGAGTTACGTGGCCGTTCGCACGCCGGCGGGCGCGAATCCGCAACTATATATATATATATATATATATATATATATATATATATATATATATATATATATATATATATATATATATATATATATACATACATATATATATATATATACAGTCGACTACTCGTAAGTCGTCACCATCGGGACCGAGAAAAAAGTGACGACTTAGACGTGTGATGACTTACGCGTATGCGAACATTCCTGATGACTGTGGGGTGAAGGATGAAGTCGCGCGTGGCCTGGACACGTACGTGTGAGAGGGCGCAACAATCTCTAAGCCGGCTATTGCACCTAAACGCAAACACAATCCTCGGGGCATAGGTTGGGGTTCATTGGTGAGTTGGAAAGTGATCAAGCAAAGATGGAATTTGCTGAAACCAGATGATGAGCACGTCATCGACATCTTCAAAGGACACACATTTCACGCATTTCACACTTACCACCGGCCTCGCGATCTTCTCCACTTGTCCAAATATCTTGCCCTTATTCTTCAAGATATCGTTCAATGTCTGGCGTTTGATGTCGAACTTTTCAGCTATGGCTGTTTTCTTCATCAGTTGGTTTGCCTCGCAAAACTTGATAATGTCATATTTTTATTGGTAGGTTTTAGTTGTAAGCTTACGCTTAGTTGCCATCGTCTTGCCTGCAGTGCGATCAACGTGTGTACATATCCAAAGTAGAATGACAACTGTCGTCACGACGACCACGGCTTATGACCCCGTCTTGCGTAATACCCAATACAGTACTCAATACCCAGCTTCATGGCCTAGCCTGGCCACACACTGAGCCAGCGACCACCATGGTCGCTGACTGAGCTGAACGCAGCAGTTATAAATAGCCTATCACTGGCGGTGTAAACCAATGAGCGCACATCACGATTCCATGAAATTGGGCTTCTCACGAGGCAGCAGTTCCGTGTGACGAGTTTGGCGTGGTAATTTACATGAGTTTCCATTACGTGGGAACGGACAACATCTGACAACTTAGACGAAGTGACGACTTACAAACTTTATTCAAAGGGATTTAACTTTAGATAAATTCAGGACTTTTTGACGCTGCCAGCTAAGGCAAAGTGATGAGTTACACACTGCCGACTTACGAGTAGTCTACTGTTTCTATATTGTTACGAATTCTGGCCCGCCTGGCGTGCGATCGGCCACGTAACTCTAATCGTGACCACGTCACCCACCGGACGGACAATTCAGTCGTGACCCTCCTGGAACTACCGCCAGGAGCCAGTCACGGGTGGGGGTTTAACCTCACCACAACCCAGTCCGCATTCTACCCGTGCGAAATAGGGTGAATCGCTGAATGTCGATATACCTAAATACCCGCGCGGGTAACCTACCGAGGGGTTGCACCACGCCGCAGGTCGGCTTAGGACACGAACCGCTTAAGCGGTTCATTCCGTACTACAGGGATAACCGAGCGGTGTTATCGCCAACCTTGACGGATCAGATTCTTCTTGACCGGGTGTTTGAAACCCTCTACTAATTTATTCCGCGACTCAAGATGGCACTTTCAAAAGGGAAAAAGACGACGAACGGGATACCTTTCACACAAGGATATTTATTTAAAGCACATATTGCACACACAACACAAGCAAGGAATCATGCACTTTACAAGCAAGAAATAAAAAACAAAAGCAATACGACCGACCATAAGCAAGGATCAATTTACATGCACAATTACTTACACAGTTTCTACTTGGCGGGACACGGCGCCACAGCATGCATACAAAACAACAGGAAAACCCTCCCCATAGGCAGGGAGGTAGACGGGGTTCGTAAACCTTTATGGCATGGCACCTGGAGGACCGAACGGGCCCCGTGAGACCGAAGGGTCTTACCCGCGCCCTCGTGGCGCGATGGTGGGCAGGTCGCGACGTCGACTCCACACGGCCTTGCGTAGCCGCGCCTGACCTCGGGCCCCTGGCGTGGTCAGCGAGCTCTCTCCGGCGTTGCTGCTGGTGCTTCCACGACCCATGACCAAACAAGCAAAAGACCGAAGGGCAGAAGGGGCTTCAGGACCAGAGAGAGAGAAGCCCAAAACGAAGAGTCCAAACGAAGAGGTCCAAACGAAGGGAGGGAGAAGAGAAGCCCAAGGGGTGACCAACGCCACGAGACCACGAACGAACGAGCCAGCATGAACCGAGAAGAGACCCCGAGCCTCGCGTCTGTTCGCCTTTTGTAAAGCGGGGCTCCGCCCTTTGCCCCGCCCCATTTCTGGCTCCACCTCCCTTCTGGAAGCCTCCCAAAAAGGGGCGTGCTTTCTCGCTCCCCCCTCCCCGTGCCGTGCGAGGGACGAGGAAGTCAGTTTTGGCTCGGGGCCAGGGAATTATTCCCCCAAAATCAGACCCCTCCTTCACATGACCTTTGACCCCCGCTCGGATCACACCTCCCCCATACCAAGCGCGGGGAAGAACAGGCAGGAGAATCAGGCGGGAAAAAAACCCCACAGGCTTCACGAGTGCTTTTTGTTCTGCCATTCGGAAGCGGTTGTTGAGAGCGACGTTGGTGGTGGTGGTTGTGGGGGTGGTGTGAGCGTGTTTGGCGTTGTGGCATAGTTAGTGGTGGCGGTTGTTTGTGTGGAGGTTTGTTGCAATGGTGGCTCAAAATAATGATAGAAAAGAAAAACGGCTATCTCAAAGAGTCGCAGCCCGGTGAACACGAAGGATCCCCTTTAAGCAATGGTGGGGACCTATCTGCACATAAACTTAGCGTCATAACTGATCTAAGGAACCTTTATGGTGTATTGCGAATTTCCACTGCCGTAACAAAATATATATATATATATATATATATATATATATATATATATATATATATATATATATATATATCTTCTTCTTCTTCTTCTTTCGGCTGCTCCCGTTAGGGGTCGCCACAGCGGATCATCCATATGATCCGCATAGTGATTTGGCACATGTTTTACGCCGGATGCCCTTCCTGACGCAACCCTGGTCGCCTCTTACGACACAGGGATATGGTACACCTATTTTAACCGGGGTATACACCGGCCCAGTACACTGGTACTAATTTCGCCGACCTCGGAAGGATGACAGGCTGAGTCAACCCCCTGGTGTATTAATTCAGTGGCCCAACAGGGCTTGAACTCAGGACCTTTTGGATCCCAAGCCACTGCCCTATCCACTGCGCCAACACCAGGTATATATATATATATATATATATATATATATATATATATATATATATATATATATATATATATATATATATATATATATATATATATATATATATATATATATATATATATATATATACACACAATAAATATTAGTCGTATAGTGATTTCATTCTGTATAAAACAACAAATAATGAATGTATAAAATTCAATATAAAACAAGTATCTCACCTCTCATCTTGTGAAAACGATTGATCTGCAAGGTTGTAGTAAAAATCTGAATGCTCCATATTCAAAATAAAACATATGAGGCAAGTTGGTATTAAATAGGCAAGTTGATGACGTCAATGAAATGTGAAAACAATGGGTTTTTCAGGGTGTGTCTCATAAAAGAAATGACTGAGATTTTTTTGGCTGGGTTTGGGTGTGAGGGCTGAAATAAAGATTTTATCATTTCTTTTATATAAAACTTACGTTTAAAATATATTCTTTTTATTAAAAGTTGTTTTTGCTTGCTTTCCACGAAACTTTGTTCTGTTCGTGTTCTGATGATTTAAGATATAACCATGAGAGACATGGGCACAGAATACTTCCTCATTTTCACAGCAAGACTGTGCTCTTAAAGGCACTTCCCAATTTTACAGAACCGGTTAAAACGCTCGGCTGCCCTAATTAAAATCTAATCAGATAATATTGGTGCTTTGCCGAGGGTGCGCTCCCCGTTCAGGTAACCACGTGACCTCCAGTTAAATGGCATAATTCGACAGTGGACACGAGAACTCGTGGTTAACTGGGTGGCATTCGTGGTTCTAAAGCAACTCACCGTACCACAAAGTTAATTGTGAGCGATGGCCCCAAGTCAGGCTCTTCCGAGGACAAACGGGGATTAAACCTCCTGAGTAACAAACTAGTGTCTCAGTACCCGTGGCCGTAACAATACAATGAAAATTTACCGTCGAGTGGACAATTTGATCCTCGATGATCTTTACAAATCCCCCCTGTTTTCTGACCGGAGCAGGGGCACCATCGGTTGTCACAGAAAGTATATTTTCCGATGTCAATTCCTCTTTCTTCAAAATGATTTACAAACGTCTCCACTACATCCTCCCCTTTTGTTGTGCCGTGCATGGGTATTAGGCAACATACCTCTTCTCTGTCTGAATCACAGTATCTCACAACTGCTAACCATCGTGTCATTGAAATCCACACTCTCAAGCATGACACAAAATAGCATTGCACCTTTTAATGTCACAGTCTGTTGTTTGATGTTTTCTGCCACTTCGCTTGTGCGCTTCTCCACTGATTTGGAAGACACAGATACATCTTTAATTCTGAAGATGATTGTGTCTTTACTGGGCAAACCATTGAACAAAACATCGAAACAGCTGAAAAAGACTCATATATTCCTGGTCTATAAATGGCTTTCCATGTTTTCATGTTTTTGCGTGTGTGTGTGAGTGTGTGTGTGTGTGTGTGTGTGTGTGTGTGTGTGTGTGTGTGTGTGTGTGTGTGTGTGTGTGTGTGTGTGTGTGTGTGTGTGTGTGTGTGTGTGTGTGTGTGTGTGTGTGTGTGTGTGTGTGTGTGTGTGTGTGTGTGTGTGTGTGTGTGTGTGTGTGTGTGTGCGTGCGTGCGTGTGTGTGTGTGTGTGTGTGTGTGTGTGTGTGTGTGTGTGTGTGTGTGTGTGTGTGTGTGTGTGTGTGTTCAGAGAGACAGACAGAGAGAAAATTTTGTGTGTGTGGGGGTGTTAGAAAAGTCAGCGGAGGAGGTAGGGTTTGCAAAGAGAATGAATATGTCATGCTCAATGAATTTATTTATTATTAAATACATTAACTACATTAAAATCAAATTTTTAAAATGAATTTATTACATTAAATACCCAGCGATTTTGGCCAAAAACAACATATAAATCAAGAAAATGACCAAATACCAAGATCGCAATAATGAAGTGAAAAGGTCCTGGAAGTTGAAGAGATCCGAAATTTGCTTGTCAATTTGTTGCCGTATTTTTCTGTCACCCCACTATCCCACGAGCCAAGTTCACAAACAAACTTGTAAAATAAATCAACCAAAAGTGTCCAATAAAAGCTCAATGAGAATTAACAATCGTACAAATTTAGGATAACAAAATAAAACAAGGTACATTATTGTTGACTAAAATATTTCACCGAATGATGAAAGGGACAATGGATGTTTGAGAAGTTGATTTACAATCGTGGTTATTTCTGAAAGCAATAAAATCAAAACGTAGGGGGGTTTTTTTTTCTTCTTCACAACAGAGTCCATCATCAAAATGTCTGAAACAACATGTGGAGGTATTGACAGAAACCTTCATAGGGATGGCTCTTGCAGAAAGAAGCTTCAGAGTCATTTGGTTCTGGGAGATCAAGGTGGGCATCAATGTCGTGCTCGGTTTTCACTTCAACTTTCACAAATACATCTGGGAAAAAGAACTTTTATTAAATGCAAGCAGTATTGTGTTTCATACATTGGCAATCTTGTGTCACATTCCATACTATTAAAAAGGGAAATAAATATTGCATTAAAATCACTGATTTGAGGTTTTCCTTAAAGAGAGAAAATAAAACATTTCTCCATGGAAACAGTGTTGTGTCAAAGCATTACATTCGGAACAAGCTGCCTCGATGTTACAAGACGCTTCTTACCCGAACATAACTTCAGAGGGAATTTCACCATTACCAAAAATCACAACAAACAAAATAGAGAAGGCAAGAAAAATGTAGAGCACCTAAAATAGAGAATGTTTTCTCCCAAAACTGCATTTTTAATTTTTATTTATATTTTTGCATACATTGTCAAGGCTCATACGAGAGCTAACACACAACGCAGAGCAAGGGGGGCATGAGACAAGAGGGGCGGGAGAAGGAAGGACAAAACAGTGGGGAACTAAGACATTAGGAGATCTGTGGAAAGGAGAGGGATGGGGTGGGGAACATGGGGTGTACAAGATGGTCATTACAGGGACTTTCAGGAAGGAAAGCAGGGAATTTGAAGGAGGTGGGTTTGGGGTGGATCAATGGGGGAAGGAAGGATCGAGGTTTTGGATGGGCGAAGATAAGAGGTGGTTGTGAACAGCTGTTTTGAAGGCCTGGAGGGAAGAATGGGATTGAAAAGAGTGTGGAAATTTATTCCAGAGGCAGGAAAACAGAGGAATGAAAGAGTGAAGGTCAGCAGCGATTCATGATTTTGGTAGTTTTATCAGAAAGGGGTTGCTGGCGGAAATTAAGTGCCCTGCGAAAAAGATGGGGTGGACATATCGTAGACAGAACGTGGGGGGGGGGGGTGAGACCGGAGAGGAGACGGTGGAAGACAGAAAGACCACTGACCTGCCTGCGGTGAGAGAGTGAGAGACCCAAACACTCAGCCTCACCGTGGGAGATACCAATGATCCTAAATGCCTTGATTTCCACAGCGTGAAGCCGAGAAAGCTGAGAGGCAGGAGCACCAGTCCAGAGGGGAGAGCAGTACTCCACCAGGCTGCGGATGAAAGTTTTGTATGTGGTCAGGAGCTCAGGTGGGCCAAGGAAGGACTTTGCACGATGGAGGATTCCCAGTCGGCGACTGGCCTTGGAGGCCAGGTTGGAAATGTGGCTTTCACAGAAAAGATAATGGCAGATAGTGAGACCCAGAAGCTTGAATAAAAGGACTTCTTCCAGCTGATTGTTGAGAAAGTAGATGTGGTTGGGGGGGGGGTTCCAAATGGTCCTTTCGGAGAGACATAATGAGAGTGTGACATTTGTCAGGATTGAAAGACATGTTCCACGTGTTAGCCCAGTTGGTGATTTTACCCAGAACTGCAGAGAGCGAAGCAGCTGCTGCTTGCCAGTCTGAGGGATGACAGATGGTACGGCAGAGGGTGGAGTCATCAGCAAAGAGATAAAGAGGATTTTCCAGAGAGTTGGAGAGATCATTGATGAAAACCATAAAAAGAACAGGACCCAGAACACTGCCTTGAGGAACTTCAGCCTGGACCGGAAGAGTGGATGAGAGAACTCCATTTAGGGCCACACGTTGGCTGCGACAGGAGAGGAAGTCTGCGAGTCATGAGTGGAGATGGCCGTGGATACCATAGGAAGAGAGTTTGGTGAGCAGGGCGGGGTGCCAGACATCAAAAGCACACAATAAGTCCAGGGATATGGCTGTGATTTCATGTTTGGCATTGAGTACCTCCATCCATTGTTTGGAGAGCAGAAGCAGCATATCCAGAGGAGAGTGACCTGGTCTGAAAACAAATTGATGATCGGAAATCAAGCCATTGGAGAAGAGGAAGGATTTAATGTCTGAAACGATGATGGATTCCATAACCTTGCTGATGATTGAGAGAAGGCTGATTGGTCTTTTTTTGCAGGGATCTGTTTTTGTACCTTTTTTATGCATGTCGGTAATGTTTGCTGATTTCCAAAAAGATGGCAGATGACCTTGAGGAAATGAGAGGGTGAATAGAACAGAGAGAGTGAGCAAGAGCAGAGGAGCAGGTTTTTAGGCCATGTTGGGTGATGCCGTCTGGACCGGTTGTAGAATCTGGGGCAAAGTTTGACAGCAAGCCTCCACTTTATCAGAAGAAAAGGACACAGAGTCCAGGGACAGTTGGGTGCGACTGGGTAAGGTGTGTACAGAAAGTGAAGGGTTTCGGTCACAGGATTTCGATGCAAACACCGAGTTTAGGCATTTAGCCTTTTCACGTGCGGTGTCAACAGTGCGGCCATTTGAGGTAAGGAAGGGGAAGGAGGGGGAACACACCAGAAACAGATCTGATTAGACGCCACCAGGATTTGGAAGAGGGAGCGAGGTTTAAGAGTTCATACTTGAGCTTCAAAAGATGATATTTTCTTGCTCTCCTGAGGGTAGACACACACTTGTTCCGAGCTTCATGGAAGGAACTGAGATTACCCTCAGTTGGATTTGCTTTCCATGAAGCAAAGGAAAGTTGTTTCAGGACAATTGCCTCAACACAAGCTTCAGTGAACCATGTGCGGGAGGAAGGGTAGGGCAACTGAAGACAAGAGGGGATAAATCTGTGCATGAGAGAGAGCAAGTTTCTTTGAAAGAATTCCCAGGATGAGTTGTTGAAGAAAGTAGCAATGGGAGACCAGTCTAGAAGTTTGATGGCTGCTTGGAGACCCTGCCAGTCGGCCTAAGTGAAATGCCAGACTCAGTGGCGTTGAGGTGGTTCTCTGATAACAGCCAGGGAGATGTCTACTTTGAAAAGCATGTGGTCAGAAAAACCGATTGGAGCGGAGGAAGAACAGCAGATATTTTCAGGGAAATTTGTCAAAATCAGATCCAGAAGAGATGGAGTTTGAGAAGTTGCACGTAGAGGTTGGTTGAGATTCGGGTCGAGAAGTTGACCAATTGAGTCAATCCCAATGAGTGGCAGAAGTCTTTTGCTGAAAGGCCATGGCACATGGAGAGGTACCCATGCCCAGCCAATTGGCATGATGACAATTGAAGTCACCACATATGAGGAAGAGAGAGTTCAGATGAGAAGATAGAGGTTGGTCCATGTTTTTGGACAGTGAGATGTAAATAGAGTCATCTCTGTTTGGTGGACGGTACAGTACACATATAAACATGAGGTGGGAGTGGAGGGGAAGCCATAGCCAGAGGTATTCCTGGGGTGTGGGGGAGTGAGGGCAGTGCATAGAGAGTGAGGAATAGAGTCTTTAATGAAGAGAGCAACTCCTCCACCAGGATGAGGATCAGGTCTGTCATACCAGGGAGAGATACGAGGGAGTCAGAGACATTCTTGCGGGAGGAAAGTTTCTGTTAGACAGATTATGTCTGTTTTGTCAGTGGCAACCTGTATGGAAAGATCTGTAAGGTTTGAGCGAAGGCCCCAGATATTTGAGGTCCACACTATTAATGAAGAGGGATGGGAGGAGGCTTTGGGTGCAGGGGATGGGAGGGGAGGGGAAGGGGAGGACAAGGGAGGAGGGGGTGGGGGGAAGTTAGGAGAGTTGTTGAAAGAGTGTGGGGGATTGCAGAAAAGCGAGGGAGGGAGGCGGATGAAGAGGAGAAAAGGCTCTGTGGTGCTGGGTTGAGGTGCAGTGGGGGGTAATATGAGAGGGGGCAGAAGGCAGTTGAGGATTTGAGTGGGTGGAGGGATGAGATGGGGTGAGAGGGCAGCGGAAGGAGGAAGCTTTGTGGATGTGAGTGGTGGGGGGGGGGAACTTTGAGAAGGGTGAGTGAGGGGGGTGAATGGCGGGAGAAGGGTGAGCGGGGAGAGTTGAGGGAGAAAGGTGAGGGGGGATTTTTTGAGAAAGTTGGGAGGGAAGCTTGGAGGGAGAAGAGTGTGATGGTTGCTTTGAGAGGGAGGGGTGAGAGGGGTGAATTAGCACTGAAGTTGGAAAAAAAAATGGTTGATTGAAAGCGAACAAGCATAGCAAATTGCGGTTTTTACAATTTTTCGTTTGGAAATGCGATTGAAGACATTTCTTGAGGGATGCAATGAAGGCGAGTTAAGAGAATGGAAAGAAGAAATGTTGTAACAGTTGGATTTTTTTAGACATGGTATGAAGGAGAGGTCGAATTGAGAGCAGTCTGTTGAAGTAGAAAAAGAGTCGTGAATTATGATACGGTATTGAATGTCACACGTGTGAAAGAGGAAGATGAAGCATGATAAAAGATCGTTTTTATTTTTACTATAATTATTTTTTGAAAGAGTTTTCCTCCGATTAGGTAAAGGAAAGGTTGAAGAAAAAATTATGAGGTGAATGGTGAATTTGGATCAGTAAACGCAGAATGTGGAAACAGATCATGTGGTTACGGGAGAAGAACGTGGTTGTGGGAGGTGTTTCGTAAAAAGTGAATATATTTATTTCTTTGTTTATTTTTAATAAGGATTGCATAAGATTCGGAAAAGGAAAGGTTGAAGTAAATTTGTGGAGGTGTATGGTGAATTTGGAACGGTAAACGAGGAATGAAGCTGATGGATCGATGAAAAGTATCGGGAAGAGGGTAGAGAGACACGTGGTTACAAGAGGTGTATACAGTTAGGAAGGATACAGGGAAATTATTATTTTTTTGATGGATTTTTGAAGATTAGGTAAGATTCGGGAATGTGAGGTTGTAGGAAGAAATTGTGAAGGTGGTGGTGAGAGTGGGTCAGCTCAAGTAGAAGAAAGATGGTGTGCCGGCAGAAGGAGGAAGAAGAAGAAGAAGAAGAATCGGGACTTGTGCGTATGTCGGGAGAAAGGTTGCTGTTTTATTTATTTATTTATTTTAATTTAAGACAAGGATGATTGTTTTTCTTTTCCAATGGTTCATCAAAATACTTTGATTCATCCCTCACAGTTGAAGCTTGTCTTCCATCTTTTGTGAGAAGAAACATTAATCTCGGAGTTAGTTTAACAGGGACCTCAAGAACCTTAATTCATCATTCAATATCAATACCTTTTCTTGAACAAGATGAAATATTGCTGGCTGTTCTGTTGAAATGAGTCTTGCTTTGGTTTTTGATTCCGCTGAATATTCATTGTTTTGAAGAGCATTAACAATATAATCAGGGGGTGATTAATCTCTCCCAGTTGTTGAAATAATCCTTCATAATCATATTCTAATTCTCCTATATGCTCTCATTCTTCCTCCGTCATTTGACTAAAATCTTTTAACATTTGAAGTTTTCTAGGAGTATCTTATATTGTGGGAACTGTGGAAACATGTACAATTTTTTTCTTGGGAAGTTTTTAAAAGTGGTTTAAAAAATTTCTCTTGTTTTCTTTCAAATGCTTCTTCACCCGTTAGTTTCTGTCTGCGTTTCTTCTTTCTCTCTTGCCGTTGTTTTACAACTTTTGAAACCAACTCTTGATGTTCCTTAAATCTTCTTGCTCTTTCTTTCGCATCCATTTATTTATTGGAAAATATCATTTCATGAATTGTAAAGATCAACAGGGAAATTTTCATTTTCTTCATCATCCAAGTATATGTGTTCAAATAAATCCTTTTCTTTAAATATTTCATCAAATTCTTTATTAACATTAATATGAGTTGTCATTTCTTCTTCACTAATACTTGCATCTCTGCTTTTCATACGTTTGCGTTGAGTTTCTTCATCAACATCAAAACCGAATGATAAAATCTTCACCCCGCTCAGATGTTTAATAATTTGTCTCGTTCCTTCTGGATTAGTTTCTAATATCCCAAGACCACCAGATTTTAGTTTCTTTAACTCACTCTTACAATGTGAATATTTTGTTGTACCAAGAGAAACCTCCTCAAATATTTTACCTTCATTCCTCAATCGCATATGTTCCTCCACTGAAATATAGTGATAATCTTTACCTTTTACTTCTCCAGGTCTTATTGCTCTCGTTGTTGTTGATACAATGCGTATCACGGGGTGTTTTTTTAAGTAAATTTACAATATTCTCATTTGTACTATACAAGAATCTTGATTGATGAAAGTTTTTTTCCAGAAGCAGATTTACCCACAATATTTATAATAATAGTTGTCACATATATGTAATTGTTTATAAAACAAAAAAATATATCCCTTAATATCACATCTTGTTTCACAACAATATATTTTTATTTTTCAGTCGTGTGCTTCATATAATCCCCAAATTCCTTTTTACTGCATAATGTAGAACAATTATTGAATCTATTGAATTTAACTTGAATAAAATAAAAGTATTAGCATTGTTTCTGATGGAACGACGAGAAAGTTGAAAGTACGATTGACTAAGATAAATACAATTACAAAAAGAATGTCTCCCTCTTGTGTAGTAGCTGTCCATTACCGTTTGGTTTCTCTCATGAACACAATCATCAAAGATAACAAGGTTCTTTTTTGATTTATCCAAATCTTGGGGAGACGGTATATCATCCGTATTATCACTAAGAATACAAGTTATCGGTTTTGATTTCTTCATACATCTCTGTGTATCACAAAATACTTGTATTATATCTTCAATGTTATAATCATTTAGGTTTTTTTGAAGTTTAAATAAACCGATTATATCTTCTTTTTGAAGACCAGCATTAAAACCTTGTGAAAGTAGTTGATACTATGGTTGAAAACTCGACTTTGTGAAAATTATTGAATTATCATAATCTAAAAAGTTGGGAGTGAGGAGCATCTTCAAAAGTAAGCAGGTTTTTCCACATCTGCTTGAACCAACTTTGAGGCATCTTAATGAATTTTGAAGATTTTTATGATTGTTAAATTTTATCCTATTTTCCCAAATGGGTAAGAAATCATTCATTTATATATTTGGAAAACAGGTTATTTAATTTATTATTGGCTTTTTTAGAAACTCGATATTTTATCCTAAGTTCAGGTTTAATTTCAAGTTAATCCATTATTTTATTTATGCAATATCTTGTGTTGATATTTCCCTGAAAATCACATCCATGAATAATATATAACAACAATCCCTTGAACATTTCTCTAATATGTTCAGTTTCTTCCCTTGTAAGGAAAGGTGTGTTATCACCCTCATACTTTACATTCATTTCTCTAATCAATTTTGTAAAGTAATTCATTTTTGGTGTAAATCTAAATGAATTATTTTCCTTTTTATATTTATTATTATCATTAATTAGAAGAAAATCACAGAATATACATTGTGTATAGGCTTTTGACTCTGTGTTTAATCGCCGTCTTTCACACGCAGGACAAATCTCAAATTTGTCATTTGGAGAATCAGGGAATTCAATAGGCTCAAAATCGATCATATTTATAAAGTAAAACTTTACTTAAACTAAAATTCATCTTCGGAATCATCTATAAAACTACTTTCATAACGATCATAATCACTCTCATAATCTTTAAAATCTTCAGTTGAATACTGACTCATATTTCATCAGTAGAAACAACATTACCATTGATATCGATATACTTTTTTTCATTACCAGATTCAACTATAACATTTTTTATATTAAAGGGAATTTTAAAATGATCTGAAACTGCTATTGAACGAAATGTCATTATACCTGATATATTAACATCCTTTATTTCATCAGGATTTACATCTTTCGGGTTTTTGAAAAAAATACAAATTTCTCCTTGCATATTACAGATGGTCTTATCTTTTCTTTCTAAAGCTTCATCCATAGGGTTTTTATTTTTTGATACTTTTTCTTGTTTCATTGCTTTTTCTAGTTTTGAATATATTTCCAGAAGGAGAGGAGAAACTTTTGTTAGAGATACATTAATTGATGTTCTTCCAGATACACTAAAAGCTCTTCCACTGAAGGAAATTGAAGAACTCATATTATTCACCAGAATTGTTTTTATCCAATAGTTGTTATATTTATCTTTGTTCAATTTTACATCCTTGACATATTTCTCAGAATCTTTAACAAATGAAGAGATTGATTGAAACTTGTCTTTTGTGTCTTGAAGCATTGTATTTATTAAGTGAAAAAAGTTGGAGGATAAAATGGTTTTAAGCACAGTTCACCTATAACTTAAACGAAATTTTCATCAAGAAAATTTGTTTAAGCAAAGTTTTATTATATAAATATGGTGAATACAACGTACTGCAATGATTTTAATCACGAATATTAATATTATAAAAAACACCTTCAAACCAACAAACACACATTTAATCTATTTCATCAAATATCTCCACTTGACCAAGAAACAAAACATTGTGATAGATGTGATAATGATATTCTTAAAAATAATTATAATAGACATCTTCAATCACGTAAACACAAGAACAATGAAAAAAGGGAAGCTAAATTCTCCATTGAAAACATTGATGGGGCATTTAAAGGGCATATAAAAATAAGATTGTTTCATTTTCAAGACCCTGGATCATCTTCAATCATGGAAGCTGTTGATATGGTTCAACAAAGTATTGAAACTATAATTAAAAACACATTAAGTGAAATGAAAACTTTTAAGTTTTATATGGGGGTAAAATTGAAAATGGTAAGACAAGACGATGAAACTTCTCCCGAAATGAGGACAAACCCACACTTTATCTCATCATTTCCAGATTTTGTAAGATGTGATGTTTACGATGATGTCCAGAGACAAGAACAAGATGTTGATAACACTGTAGCAGGTTCGTGGATTTACTATCACAAAAATAATCTTTTCAGATATACACATCTTAAAATCAGATCCTCTTCAAGCTTCTTCTTATTTTGATTTACCAAAAGAGATAAAACTCAAGAGAGCGGTTGTTAATATTCAAAACAAAGATAATAAATGTTTTCTATGGTCTGTTCTTGCTCACTTTCATCCTCCACAATGGAATTCTGAAAGGGTTGAACATTATAAGAAATATGAGAATACATTAAATGTTAAAGATTTCAAGTTTCCAATGTCATTGAGAGATAATCCTAAATTTGAGAAAATGAATAACCTATCTGTTAATGTATATGGATTAACGGATACAAACAAAGTTCAGATATTAAAAATTTCAAACAACTATAAAAATGATGAAACACACATTGACCTTCTCCACTTTACTTTAAAGGAAAAATCACATTATGCTTTCATCAAAAATTTCTCAAGATTAACCAAATAACAAATATTTGAGAGAAAATGTAAAACGTATCCTTGTAAGAGATGTCTCAACTCCTTTCACACAAAAGAACGATTAAATAAACATTCGATATATTGTAGTAATCATAAATAAACCGTAATCAATTTACTAAAAGCAGGTTCAAACATATCATTCAAAGATTTTAACAAATCTATAAAACATCCGTTTGTGATATATGCTGATTTTGAAAGTATCCTTGAAAAGATAGATACTGTTTCTCCAAATCCAAATAAATCATACACAAATATATACCAAAAACATACTCCTTGTGGTTTCTGTTATTATATAAAATCTTTTTTTCCAACTTCAGTGCCAACTCACCCCCCTCACCCCTCACTCTCACTCTCAAAGCAACCATCCCACTCTTCTCCCTCCAAGCCTCCCTCTCACCTCTTTCAAAAATTCCCCCCTCACCTTTCTCCCACCTTTCATCCCCCTCACTCTTCCTTCTCTAAGTTGCCCCCCCTCTCATCCACCAACCTGCCTCCCTCCACTGCCCTCTCACCTCCATCTCTTCACTCCACCTTCTCAAATCCTCAACTGCCATCTTCCTTGTCTCTTGTCCCCCCTCTCTCACAGCACCACAGAGCCTTTTCCTCCTCATTCGGCCCCTCCCTCGCTATTCTGCAATACCCCACACTCCTTCAGCAACCCTCCTTACCTCCCCCCTCGTCCCTCGTCCGACCCTCCCCCGCCCCCTCCACCTCCTGCACCAAAAGCCTCCTCCCCTACCTCTTCATTAAAAGTGTGGACCTCAAATATCCGGGGCCTTCGCTCAAACCTTTCAGATCTTTCCATGCAGGTTGCCACTGACAAACCAGACATTATCTGCCTAACAGAAACTTTCCTCTCCCAAGACGTGTCTGACTCCCAAGTATCTCTCCCTGGTTACTCCCTCTTACGGTATGACAGACCTGAGCCTCGTCCTGGTGGAGGTGTTGCTCTCTTCATCAAAGACTCTATTCCTCACTCTCCCTGCACTGCTCTCACTCCCCCACACCCCCAGGAATACCTCTGGCTTCGGCTTCCCCTCCACTCCCACCTCATGTTTATATGTGTACTGTACCGTCCACCGAACAGTGATGACTCCATCTACACCTCACTCTCCGAAAACATGGACCATCTTCTATCTTCTCATCCAAACTCTCTCTTCCTCTTATGTGGCGACTTCAATTGTCATCACGCCAGTTGGCTAGGTGTGGGTACCTCTCTCACCTGCCATGGGACATCAGCAAAAGCTTTCTGTGACTCATTGGGACTGACTCAATCGGTCAACTTCCCGACCCGGATCTCAACCAATGGTACTCCATCTCTTCTGGATCTGATTTTGACAAATTTCCCTGACAATATCTGCTGCTCTTCCTTCGCTCCAATTGGTTCTTCTGACCACGTCCTTATTAAAGTGGACATCTCTCTGGCTGTTATCAGAGAACCACCTCACCGCCGTCGAGTCTGGCATTTCACTCAAGCCGACTGGCAGGGTCTCCGAGCAGCCATCAAACTTACAGACTGGTCTCCTATCACTACTTTCTCAAACATCAACTCATCCTGGGAATTCTTTCAAAGAAACTTGCTCTCCCTCATGCACAGATTTATCCCCTCTCGTGTTCAGTTGTCTTACCCTTCCTCCCGCCCTTGGTTTACTGAAGCTTGTGGCGAGGCAGTTGTCCTGAAACAACTTGCCTTTGCCTCATGGAAAGCAAACCCAACTGAGGGCAATCTCAGTTCTTTCCACAAAGCTCGGAACAAGTGTGTAGCTACCCTCAGGAGAGCCAGAAAACAACATCTTTCTCATCTCAAGTCTGAACTCTCAAACCTCTCTCCCTCCTCAAAATCCTGGTGGCGTTTAATCAAATCTGTTTCTGGTGTATGTTCCCCCTCCATCCCCTCCCTTACCTCAAATGGCCGCACTGCTGATTCCACACGTGATAAAGCTGAATGTCTAAACTCGGTGTTTGCAGCTAAATCTTGTGTCCCAAACCCATCACTATCTCTACCCACTTTACCCAGTCGCACCCAACTGTCCCTGGACTCTGTATCCTTTTCTCCTGACAAGGTGGAGAGCTTGCTTTCAAACCTCAAGTCAGATTCTGCAACCGGTCCAGACGGCATCAGCCCACGTGTCCTCAAAGCCTGCTCTTCTGCTCTTGCTCACCCTCTCTCTGTTCTATTCACCCTCTCATTTTCCCAAGGTCATCTGCCATCTGCTTGGAAATCTGCTAACATCACTGCCCTGCATAAAAAAGGTGCAAAAACAGATCCCTGTAACTATAGACCAATCAGCCTTCTCCCAATCATCAGCAAGGTTATGGAATCCATCATCGCTCCAGACATGAAATCCTTCCTCTTCTCCAATGGCTTGATTTCCAATCATCAATTTGGTTTCAGACCAGGTCACTCTACCCTAGATATGCTGCTACTGCTCTCCCATCAATGGATGGAGGTCCTCAATGCCAGACAGGAAATCCGAGCCGTATCCCTGGACATATCACGTGCTTTTGACACAGTCTGGCACCCTGCCCTACTCACCAAACTCTCTGCCCATGGTATTCAAGGCCATCTCCACTCATGGCTCGCAGACTTCCTCTCCTGTCGCAGTCAACGTGTGGCCCTAAATGGAGTTCTTTCATCTCCTCTTCCTGTGCAGGCTGGAGTTCCTCAAGGTAGCGTTCTGGGCCCTGTTCTTTTTCTGGTTTTCATCAATGATCTCTCGGACTCTCTGGAAAATCCTCTATTTCTCTTTGCCGATGACTCAACCCTCTGCCGTACCATCTGTCATCCCTCAGCCCGGCAAGCAGCAGCTTCTTCACTCACTGCAGATCTGGATAAAATCACAAACTGGTCCAACACGTGGAACATGTCTTTCAATCCAGACAAATCTCACACTCTCACTATGTCTCTTCGAAAGGACCGTTTACAAAACCCCCCATCCACTTTCTCAACAATCCTCTGGAAGAAGTCTTTTCTTTCAAGCTTCTGGGTCTCACTATCTGCCATGACCTTTCCTGGGAAAGTCACATTTCCAACCTTGCCTCAAAAGCCAGTCGCCGACTGGGAATCCTCCGTCGTGCAAAGTCCTTCCTCGGCCCTCTTGAGCTCCTGACCACTTACAAAGCTTTTGTCCGTAGCCTGATGGAGTACTGCTCTCCCTCTGGGCTGGTGCTCCTGCCTCCCACCTTTCTCGACTTCACGCTGTCGAAACCAGGGCTTTTAAGATCATTGGCATCTCCCGCAATGAAGCTGAGTCTTTGGGCCTCTCACTCAATCACCGCAGGTTGGTCGGTGGTCTTTCTGTCTTCTACCGACTCCTCTCCAGCCTTGCCCCCCCTGCTCTCTCTGCGATTTGTCCCAACCACATTTCCGCAGGGCGCTCAAGGTCCGCCAACAACCCCCTTCTGGTAAAACTACCAAAATCACGAATCACTGCTCATCTTCACTCTTTCATTCCTCTTTTTTTCCCGCCTTTGGAATAAACTTCCTCACTCTATTCTTTCCCATTCTTCCCTTCAGGCTTTCAAAACAGCTGTTCACCACCACCTCTTATCTTCCCCCATCCAAATCCTCGATCTTTTCTACCCCCGATAATCCACCCAAGCCCACTTCCTTCAATTCTCCTGCTTTCCTTCCTGAAAGTCCCTTTAATGTCCATCTTCCCCTCGCCATGTTCCCCGTCCCATCCCCATCCCTCTCCCTTCCACAGTTCACCTGTGTCTGTTCCCCAATGTTTTGTCCCTTCCACTCCCGCCCCTCTTGTCTCATGCCTCCTTGCTGTGAGTTGTGTGTTAGCTCTCATACGAGCCTCGACCAAGGTATACAAAAAAAACAAAAAAAAAAAAAAATCAGCTGTTGGTGATGAGTCCAACAAGTTATAACTTTATAGGGGGGAAGATGCCTCAGAGGAGATTGTAAGACGATTGGAAAAAGATTGTATGAGACTAAGAGAAATAATGGTGAAAACCTATAAACCAATGCCATTAACAAAGGAAGAGAAAAAGGAATTTAGACAGAACAGTACCTGTCATATTTGTGATGAGGAAATTGAGGGAGGGGTCAATGTTCGGGATCACTCTCATCTTACTGTTAAATATAGAGGTCCGCTCATTCCCATTGTAATCTTAATTTAGAAGCCTCCAAATTTTATTCCTGTCTTTCTTCACAACAACGCTCACTATGACACACATCTATATATTAATACTGAAGGACCAATTTTGTGCTCCTCCTTGCGGTCGCGTCACATTTTTCTCGGTACTGTGACCTGGACTGAAAGAAACTTCGTACCTGCAAGAGTGCATCGCACATAGTGGCAATAGTCAACCTTCAACTCTGAAGCAGAATAAACACTTTTCGTTTTACATTCGTTTACATGGCGACGTGTGACGTCACAGCTGAGAGGCGTCAGGACGTCATGACATCATCGGTCATTCGCTGACGTCATTACGTCTGTCGTCGACAGACCGTTACCGCTGAGAGGTGTAATTCCACTCCTCGAAAATAGCGTCTGCAATGTAAAACCCTCTTCTGCACATGCTGACTACCTCAGAATGTGAACTTGACACAAAAAATGTAACAAGAAACATTGTATCTTCTATATCAGGCCCCCCTAACAAACGGACGCCAACGTTGTCAGACGGAATGAAAACCCGTCATTCTTTTTACAAAAACAGCTAAAATTGATGAAAAAGTGGCCAAAATTGAAACCAACACAGTAATTATGGTCGCAATAGCAGATATAACCGAAACCAACACGTTTATTCTACACGCAAGAACGGTCGTGACGGACAAAAGAACGGTCAATCCCGAAATAGAACGGTGGAGAATGGAAGCAACATCGGTTATTTCCGTCGCGAAACGGCAGAGACCGAAGCGAAAGCGATTCATTCCGGTTACCATAACGTGGAAAACATGGCGGCTTGAAAAGCTCTTGAAGTTATGGTAAGTTAACTTTAACGTAGTCTGCCTTGAATATATGATGTATGTTAATGAAAACCGGTTTGTGGAACGGGATATTATACAAGCAGCGATAAATGCGCCCTCTTGACTTAATGTGTGGCTGATATTTCGTGTAATTCGTGCCCCCATGCTGCAGCGATCAGTGATGATTGATCGTTTATATTTGCAAGAGGTAAAATTTGATAGTAATAATAAATTGCAAATTCCAATAAAATAACAAAGTTAATATGAAGTAAAAACTGTAAAAAAAATCCCATACACGATCCTTCACTCGGCAGCTGGAAATACAGGCAAACCAAACATTATCATCACAACAAAATTCGGTTTAATAAATTGTTAAAACAACATCAGGTACTACCCACTATATATTATCTATATTACATTTATGTTCGAGGCACAAGCACTAAAAATTTACATACCGTAACAGGTCGTTCTAATGCATCCGCCATCTTGTTCGCACTACAGTAACCGGAATGAACCGCTTTTGTTTCGCTCTCAGACGTTTCGCGACGTAAATAACCAATCTATTTCGGGATCGACCATTCTTGTTTCCGTCACGACCGTTCTTGTGTGTAGAATAAACATGTCGGTTTCCATTATATCTGCTATTGCGACCGTAATTACTGTGTTGGTTTCAATTTCGGCCGCTTTTTCATCAATTTTAGCTGTTTTTGTAACAAGAATGACGGGTTTTCATTCCGTCTGACAATGTTGGCGTCCGTTTGTTAGGGGGGCCTGTATATATTAATACTGAAGGACCAATTTTGTCCTTGCGGTCGCGTCACGTTTTTCTCAGTAGTGTGACCTGGATTGAAAGAAACTTCGTACCTGTAAGAGTGCATAGCACATAGTGGCAATAGTCAACTTTCAACTCTGAAGCAGAATAAACACTTTTCGTTGGGGCGGGGGCGGAGGATGAAGAGACGGGGGCAGGGAGTGAAGAGGCGGGGGCGGGGGAGGAAGAGGCGGGGGCAGGGAGTGAAGAGGCGGGGGGCAAGGTAAGCAAATTTTTGGGCGGGCGTAAGCAAATTGAAAGCAGGAGACGGGGGAAATGGGGCGGGGGCTGGGGTGAATTAGGTGGGGTTGAGTGTGAGGGAGTGGACAAGGGCCCAGGGGCAAGTGGGCGGGGAACCAAGAGACGGGGGGTGGGGAGTGAAGAGGCGGGGGCGGGGCCGGGGTAATTCAATTTTTGGGCAGGGGTAAGCAAATTGAAGGCGGGGGGTGGGAGGCAGGGGGGAATGGGGCAGGGGCGGGGGATGAGTTGGCGGGGGCAAGCACGCCCTGTCCAGTCCATGTCCCTCGAGTGTGGGTGAGCTGGTGAGGGTGGTTGAATGAACGGAATCCATCTGTGATGGGGTTTCGGCTAGTCTATTTATAAATGAACTTTCAAAGACATTCGGAAATATTTTCGCCATTCCAAACACAGATCAAAAATACATCTCATTCACAAAAACAATTTATACATCCCCCATAACCCATATCAGATTTCTTGACACATACAAGTTAATGGGAGATTCATTTTCTGAGTTAGCATCAAATATTAAAAACTTCCCGAGTCTTAAATCATATTTCTCAAATCAAGAAGAGATTGATCTCCTATCACAAAGGGAATATATCCGTATGACTATATGGATTCATTTATATTCATACATACATACGGATATATTCATTATAGCCTGGTGTTGGCGCAGTGGTTAGGGCAGCGGCTTGGGATCCAAAAGGTCCTGAGTTCAAGCCCCGTTGGGCCACTGAATTAATACACCAGGGGGTTGACTCAGCCTGTCATCCTTCCGAGGTCGGCGAAGTGAGTACCAGTGTACTGGGCCGGTGTATACCCCGGTTAAAATAGGTGTACCATATCCCTGTGTCGTAAGAGGCGACCAGGGTTGCGTCAGGAAGGGCATCCGGCGTAAAACATGTGCCAAATCACTATGCGGATCATACGGATGATCCGCTGTGGCGACCCCTAACGGGAGCAGCCGAAAGAAGAAGAAAGAAAAAGACTATATGGATTCATTTGAAAGGTTTAAAGAAACACAACTTCCTTCAATGGAGAGTTTCTATGGTAAGTTGAATAATACTCATTTTTCTGATGAAGATTATACACAAGCTAAAAATGTTTGGGAGAAGTTTAATATAAAGAATTTCGGGGAATATCATGATTTATATCTTAAAACTGATGTACTGTTATTAAGTGATGTGTTTAAAACTTTTAGAACAGTCTGTCATAATAAAAATATTATGGATTAGACCCCGCTCACTATTACACAGCTCCGGGTTTGGCTTGGAGTGCTATGTTAAAAATGACAAAACAAAATTTGGAATTAATCAGTGATATAGATATGCTTTTAATGATAGAGAAGGCTAAAAGAGGAGGAATATCTCAAGTATGTTCCAAGAGATATGCTAAAGCAAATAACAAATATCTTCCTGATTATAATAAGAATGAGGACAACTCTTACCTGATGTATTATGATGCTAACAATTTATATGGGTGGGCCATGTCTCAATCTTTACCTTATGGGAAACTTAAATGGGTTAAAGATAAACATTATGAAAAAGTTTTACTTGATATTGTTATCGCCTCTCAAAAATAATTGGATGAGACTGAAGTTGGATATTATTTTGAGGTTGATTTAAAATACCCTGAAGAACCTCATAATAAACATAAAGACCTACCCTATGCCTCCGATAAAGAAAGTCCAAGAAAAGAATGGTTAAGTGATTACCAACAGTCATTTAATATTAAGGGTAAATCTTCAAGAAAAACAACTTCCTACATTAGATGATAAAGAAAGTTGTTTTACATTAAAGGAACTTGAGACAATATTTATCTGCGGGGTTGAAAGTGAGGAAAATTCACAGGATTTTGAAATTTAAACAAAGTCCATGGTTAAAGGACTAAATTGATTTTAATACAAAAAGTAGAAAAAAATGCAGAAACAGATTTTGAGAAGGACTTTTATAAATTAATGAATAATGCTGTATTTGCAAAACTATGGAAAAATGTTAGGAATCGAGAAAACATAAGACTTGCTACATCTTGGAAACAGGCCTCAAAGTTAATTAACAAACCAAGTTTTGAGCGGGTGGGGATATTTTCAGAGAACTTTTGTGCTATTCATTTGAAAAAAGAGAGTATTGAAATGGATAAACCTATTTATATAGGAACATCAATTCTTGATTTGTCAAAGTTGTTTATGTATGACTATTACTATAATAATTTAAAATTAAAGTATAAGGGTAATGTGTCATTGTTATATATGGATACAGATAGTTTTATATTAGAAATAAAGACTGGAGATGTATATGAGGATATGATTGATAATATTGATATATATGATACAAGTAATTATAAATCTGGTGATGTGTTGTTTTCATCAAATAACGAAAAGATTATTGGTAAGTTTAAAGATGAATTGGGTGGAAAGGTTATGAGTAGATTTATAGGATTGACATCAAAGGCTTATGCTTTTACATATATTGAAAATAATATTGAAAGGTGTAAAAATAAGTTAAAGGAAATAAAGGAGAAAATAAGAAATGAAACAATAAACTTAAAACATTATTACAACTGTTTAATCTTCAAGAAGGAAGAGTATAGAAAAATGAATAAAATAAGAAGTTATAAACATCAATTATTTTCAGAAGAAATAAATAAGAAAGTATTAGGAGCTTTTGATGATAAAAGATATATTTTAGAGAATGGAATTAATAGTCTCCTTTATGGTTATAAGTATAAGTGCTGAGGAACTACTATCGTCTTTTACTGATTTATAAATGATAGAACCAAGAAATAACCAAACCAAAGAGTGGAGATGCAATCAACCTTGGTACTTAAATGGAAAACATAAAGAATGTGAGAAATATCAAATAAGTCTTATTGAAGAAATAACCGGGGTAAAAGTAGATAAAAGAAATAAATGGATCAATTTAATTACAAATAAGTTAGAGGATGTAAAGAAAAAAATGAATATCCTTGAATGGACTGAAAACTTTTATGGTTATCAATTAAACAATGAAAAAACAACTTACTATAATCTCAAAATGATATGTGGCTCAGGAGGTTGTCAAACAAGAACATTAAGAGAAGTTTATCATTTTATCTCTGCTCAACAAAGATATTTAGACCAAGAACTAAGCTCTAAAATAATATTTGTGAACATACTCGATGGTGATGAATGTAATAGGAAAATTAATTTATTACCTTAAATAGAACATGATCAAATATTCATTGGCTCACTCTTTGAGTGGAGTTAGAGAAATCATTCTCCTCTTTTGACCAAATAAGCCTTGATAAAGAAAATTGCCGTATTAATTTGTATGAGGTTTTTTGGGGCCCTGAGACAGTCTCAATTTAACATGAGCTTGTATGACAGAAAATCATACTTCTCTTTTTGTCCTGATGGGTCTCGAGTCAGAGAGTTCTCCCTATACATTTGTATGGCAGAAAATCATACTTCTCTTTTTGTCCTGATGGGTCTCGAGTCAGAGAGTTCTCCCTATACATTTGTATGGGAGGAATTACCCTGCTGTTTAGGGGTTTTCGGGGATCAATTCATAGTTTTCCCCATTCATTTGCATGGGTGCCTCAGAAACCCCATTAATCTACTACTCATGACCATATGATAAGGGGAGTGGAAAGGATCAAAAGTCAGCAAGTGGAGAAAAGCTGAGGAGGGGGTTTGGAAAAATCATCTGTTGATGAGCAATTGCATTGAAGGACTGAAGCTGCAAGATACCCAAGGAGGTATGCACACACGTCTTTGGGCTACCTTGTCTCAGTTCAAATCTCGACCCACTTTTAACTGCCATCCTGGTTTTTCACATGGAGTGAATTCATCCGTGTATCCTTTACCGTCCCTTGGATGAATATTGTCATGTCCAGGGGGTTTAGCCCAACATGGACGGATGACAAAGCTTCTCCCTTGAAGGCTACAACTGGGATTCAGAGATTAATTAGCGCACGTTAATGGCGCGAAATGACAGAGAGGCGATCCACCCAGGAGGAGCACAGCACAGGGGCACTGCACCAGGACAGTACATGGCTACACTTTCTTAAAAGGAATACATTTAATGAAAATAGATAAATATTTACAACTGACAATAATTCAAAAAGATAATGAAAATAATAATAAAGTAAATAAATCCTACAGTCGAGGCACCTCCCACACAGACTCGAATACCGACAAGTGGGACATTAAATGAAAAGAAAAACCTTCCCTTCTAACTATTCCTGAACTTAGCTTGGTCCAGACCTGATACTGGAATGGAGGCACTTCTCTTGTAGCAGTACGAATGCACACCAGGCAATCCACAAGCGGCACTCCACATCAAGGCTCAAAGCCCCAGTATAACGGTTTGGTGTGCTCCGATCGTCCTCACCGACCCGACAAAAAGCAAAAGGCCAGCGTCATACTTCACCACGTGAGCCAAATCGCCTCAACATGAATTCAATGGCCACGTTGTCATCCTCGGCTTCTGCTCAACCTTTGCTCTTATCTCTCCAACCATGCACCTCGTGCCTCCACTCTGATCACGGCTCTCCCAAAATGCGCAAGCCAACTCCTTCCTCTTCTTAAAAATGCGCAACATGCCTTCCTTTCACTTCGATCACGCTGATCGATATTCTCCTCCACCTCCGGAGAATGGCCTGCATGCACCAAACCCGGGGGTTCTCCTGCTCGGCTTGCTTCTGACGTCACACCGATCAATCGTCCCTCGGGGGCATGACTTCGCTTGTTGTCAACCTTTGAAGGTAGGGCTTTCTGCCCATTTGTTGTGGTTTCAGGGACACGTGCCCCAAATTTATTGCTGATCTTGAAATATAAAACGGGGAAAAAAATCACCGAGGGCAATCACATACTGGGGAACTTATTGTTACGGTTCTTGGAACCGTATGCATACAACATGCAGTTGTCCTGAGTCAGTTATTCCATTAATATACGTGTAGTTAGGTCCCTACCTATTGTTTAGTGGGAAAGCAAGGGAGTGCGTTGCGATGGGCTATTAGTTAGGATTAATAAATCATTTTTCCCCTTTTATTTTATTCCCTCCTTTTATGATCCACGGTGCCTTCATCTCGCTTGCTACCCTCGTCTCGCTTACCACAGTGTGACGATCCACGGCGCCATCATCTCGCTTGCTACCCTTTCGCTGGCCACAGCGTACCACCGTCTACCCAGCGACTCATTTTCAGAGGCAAAATCCCGACGTTCGGCTGGACAAACGCTAAAGCTGCACCACCATCCACCTACCAAAGGCCAGACATGCGCGGCGTGGGCAGACCATATCGTAGTCTGGCTGAAACCCAGTCCAGAAAGGCGGACCACGTGAGGGGCCGGTCCAATCGGCATGCTCGGCTCGGACAATGACATCAGATTTCGGCAAGGCTCCTCCCCGACCTCCGGGTTCTAAAAAGCGCGGACCTCTGTGTAGTTGGTTGGTTGGGAAGAGAATTGCAAATTGGTTGGGAAGAGAATTGCAAGTTGGTTGGAAGGAGAATTGAGAGAGGTTTTTGAGTATTGAAGGAGTAAGGAGAATTGAAGGAGAGAAGGAGTCATTGAGAGTGAGTGTTCCTGCCACTTGTCTCCGCCAACACGACGTCGAACCGCCCCTTGCTTCTCGATCAAGCCTGTCTGGCTCTGCTTTCTGTTCCTTTCTCCGACCTCACGACCTCGACGAATGGCCTTTTGCCTGGTTCTACCTGCTGCTCATCTCTCACCCCCCCCTCCCTTTGGACTCCCCTCTTCTCCACTCGAGCCCCTCCTGCAGACATGATCTCCACACGTACGGTAGTGGCCGAACAACTCAACCATTGTCGGGTGCCGCACCATGGAGCATCCCTCCCCCGAAACACTCAGGTACCGAGAAACTGTAACCTCAACTCCCTCCCTGGCTGCAAAAGTCCCTTTCACAATTGGGTTTACTTTGTCTGAGTGTGTATCTGAGTGTGTTGGCGCCTGTCTGATAAGTAAGCCTGTATAAGATCTTTTATTGTTGTGATTGTTGATTTATTAATCTCGCGTCAAGTCTGCACTGTGTCTGCTTTGTAAGTTGCTTGTATAATTTCCGCACCCCACACCTCTCTTATCTTTCCCTGCATTACACACCCAATAAACCTTTGTTGTGCCACATGCTTTTCCTCGCTTACTTGTAAATAAATAATTGTTGTAGAAATGTTCCCAGGTCGCCTTTGTCTTCTTATCTCCCTCATTGGTCCAGCATGGTTCGGATCTAAGTATAGCCGGGTCTTTACTCCCAACAATCCATTCCTTCTAGCCGGTACGTCCTTGGCAGTGCCGCTCGGCTGTATCCGATCCGGAAAGGAGATCCGATCCGGTAGAGTGATCTGGTTCGGACAAAGCATACAGAGGGCGTGGTTCCCCAGTGGTTAAACGGCATGGTTAATGAGGCAACCTGATTCACCCATAGAAGGGAGGACCCTAGGTCACGCGGTTGAGTTATTGGCGTCTACGGTCGATTGAGCGACCGCCGCATCATGGAATTATCCGTGAGCAACGGCCTACAATTCCGGGGAGTCTGGAGGGAATCGACGTAGTTTCCCCCACCTAGTGGTCTTCTCACCCGACCCCGCCGGCCCACAACATTATTCTTACTCCCGAGGATAATTAACATGGCACCAACCCTCGTGTGGTGACATGTAACACTTAAGCTCACAGATTCTACTTACTCACATCGAGATGCCTTCTACTCGTCCACGTACCAAGCAACTCTACACAATGCCATATTCCTTATTCGATTCTTCCATCTTCCCCCACAATGATTACAATATTAACCGTGACCCATTTGTGAGCAGTGGTGATGCTTAATTATCTTTTTTTCTGTCCACCGAGCCACCTCAAAGGAGTTTTGATGGCCCGCATATTATTTGATGATGAACGAGTTCATAAAAATCAGTATACATGTTTAAGTTACTATTTCTCACAACATATCGATCAAATTTCAGTGCTTTCACGCCAGCAACCTCGTAACTCATGATCACAGAACACTGCCGTCTGCTATTCAATAATCTACCCACTAAGTCAGAGCAAAATAATTTGGACGGCAGTTTCTTGCTATCACATGAGCGTTTTGGAATAGATGCTTCAGTTTATACACTGTTTGTTCATTCGTTCATTTATTTTTGTTGTCATTTTTCCTGCTGTCGATGTTCCAGGCTCTGCCTCTCTCGTCTTCTTCTTTGCCATTGTGTGCTGGTGATTTTCACTTTCCTGGTGCTTTTGTGTACTGCACTTCTTGAAGTTGGTACACCTGGTATGAAACACATTTTACTTCCTTCCTGCCTCCGATCCTCTCACATCCTCCCGACACACTTTGTAGAACATCACGTCCCAATCTTTCTCATAACTAAGCCACAGAAACTCTCTCTCTCATTCCGGTCGACACTTCCTCATCCTTTTCTAAAGTTTGTATTCCTGTTTGACCCGCTTCCTTTTTTCTGCTCGCTTCCTTTTCGGATTCGATATATTTTGTAAATTTGATGGAAAGCTCAGTCCACGTCTTCTCTGAGATGGAGTCTCAGTACCATGTGATCATATGGGTCCTTCCAGTCTCTCCTAAAATTAGACAGCTAAGAAGAAGTCGTGCACGATACACCGATTTCTGACACTATATCCATGGGTTCACACAACTGGTACACACAACTGGTACACAGGTGCTCATGCATGGTGAAAACAAGGACAAATGTGTCCAAGAGCAGCGTCCTAAAGATTTTGTCGGCTAAAAAAAAACAAAAAAACAACTTCCGATATTTCGTCACATGCCTTGATTAAGCCAATAGCGAGACCCGTCATAGTGTATTTACGTATTTATGAAATATCGTGTATTTACGAAATAAATAATGTATTTACGAAATTACAATATATTAAATGGAATAATCTTTAAATAGTAACATGAACTTTTCGAAACTTTAAAGCAAATGTCCAAATATATTTAAAAGTTCATGATAGACACTCTCAAAAGACACCCTTAATGCGAGGATGTGTACAAGTGCTTAGTATTTAAGGAGATCCGGATCGTGTATATAAAGGAGCCAAGTCCTAATATAAAGGTTTTGTCTTCACAAGAAGAACAAGAAGAAGAAGAAGAAGAACAAGAAGAAGAAGAAGAAGAAGAAGAACAACAACAACAACAACAACAACAACAACAACAACAACAACGCCGAGCTCTCTATGAGCAGCGTTCGCTATGCAAGACGCTGCTAAAAAACAACACAAAACACAAAAACTAGAGGGGGAGCACTCGGGAGAGTGCAAAACCTCCGCCGCCAATACTGCTGGGTCACTCAAGTGAACCTTATATCTTATTCATTAAATATGATGTCAACAGTGCTGACAGTTATAGTTCTTTTCTCCAACATTATTTTTTTTTTTGGGGGGGGGGGGGTGGGGGTAGGAAATCACTTAAAACATGTAGAAATGCAAAAAAAAAAAATCGAAATTTTGTTGAAAAAAAGTTGTAAAAAAAAATTTTTTCTCCAACAATTATTTTGGGGGGGTTGGAAATCACTTAAAACATGTAGAAATGCAAAAAAACATTTTTTTCTTTTTTTGGGGGGGGGGTAACAATTTTTTGGGGAGGGGGTTGGAAATCACTTAAAACATGTAGAAATGCAAAAAAAAAAAAATTCTTTTTGGGGGAGGTAACAATTTTTGGGGGAGTTGGAAATTACTTAAAACATCTAGAAATGCAAAAAAAATTTCCCTTTTTTGGGGGGGGTAACAATTTTTGGAGGGGTTGGAAATCACTTAAAACATGTAGATATGCAAAAAAAAAAATTGGGGGGGTAACAATTTTGTTGGGGGGGTTGGAAATCACAAAACATGTAGAAATGCAAAAAAAAAATTATCTTTTTTGGGGGGGGGTTGGAAATCACTTAAAACATGCAGAAATGCAAGAAAAAAATTCTCTCACAATTTTTTTTTGGGGGGGGGGACCAAGTCCAAAATTTAATGGCATGATCCTTGGACCATACCTAACTCCCCCCACCAAGTTTCGTCGAAATCCGTCCAGGAGTTTTTCCGTAATACTGTTCACAAACAAACAAACAAACAAACAAACAAACAAACAGAAAGGGGTGAAAACAGTAACCTCCATCCATCTTCGAAGATGGCGGAGGTTAAAAATTGTACTTCAAAAATGCTAAGACAGCTCAAAAGCGTATTACTACTACCACAACAGAAGCTTTTGATGGAAGGTTTCCTCAGCTCATGCAAGTAAGTAATGCTCTCCATGATAATTATGCAAACTAATATACTAGGGTTTCAAAATTTAAGTGTACAAAATTACATTTATAAACAATAACTTATAAGATTTAACAAAAATAGATCTAAGGAAAACAAATGAGTGAAGAGGAAGAAGAGGTGTTTTCATCAGCCAGTATTTTTAGTTCAAACAAAACCACTTCTACAGATACTCATTAAACATGACCGTTTTTACAGCCATTTTTCCCTGCTGTGCAGGGGTTTGGCTTTTTCTTGAGGCAATGTTTTTATGGCCGGATGCCCTTCCTGACGCCAACCCTGGTCGCCTCTTACGACTCACAGGGATATGGTACACCTATTCTAACCGGGGCATACACCGGGACCAGTACACTGGCACTCATTTCGCCGACCTCGGAAGGATGACAGGTTGAGTCAACCCCCTGGTGTTAATTCAGCAGCCAACGGGGCTTGAACTCAGGACCCTGGGATCCCAAGCCGCCACCCTAACCACTAAGCCAACACCAGGCTTAGATACTCATTGGAGAAGAATTTTTTTTTTTTAATTGTGCGAATCCCTACCTATAATCACTGTATATTTGGGCATTGCACAATTGCACCACAAGCATGCTCTCAGTAGATTTAGCATGTGGTCAACAATGTGATGCATGCATATTGCAAGCTTGCGGCCTTGCTTCCGTATCAAAGTTCCATTCTGTGTTGTTGTAGCAAGCCAAGCCAGTGGTCTGACGGAGTTTTTGGTTGTCATTGGCAACAGGGCCACCACTTATTTCGAACCCTGGCTATGGACGATCATAATGGACATTTATGATCCCATGGTGTCTTTCACAAAGAGTATGCGAGTTTATCCCAAAACTATAAACAATGTATTTTTTTTAAATATGAAGTACCTGAGTTCCTCCACAGAACAGCGTTGCGTCTCCGCTGTTGCTAACAATTCACCAATAAGTAATGAAACCAATCCAGCAGCTGAGGTGAGGATGTAGCATTGGGGTTTTCATACTTGTGCTCCCTCAAAATGGGAGAAGAACTCAGGTTGAGCTGGAAACAGCAAAGGACTTATCTTGTGTAACTTTTCTTGGTTCCTTTATTCAGCTTTCTTGACTAGAAGAGCTGAGTATTGAATAGCTATCTCGTCATAGTCGCAGCTGGGAATGATTGATGGGATGTGAGCCAATTGGTTGTTTCCTCCATTGACAGGAGAGAGATGTTATTTGAGCTTTTGATACAAGTGAATTGTAACAGACTGGAACTCCAAACAGCAGCATGAGAGCACTGGAGACGAAACATCTCCCAAGACACCGAGCGAAGGTGAATGTGCATGCATGAATAATCCATCATGCTATGATTGTACTAATTCCACCACTTGGCCATTTCACTGCCTGCAGTTGACCTCACGACAGAAATTGTCTTTCACTGGAGGATAGACCCACAGCTGAAAATACGAAGTAACTCAAGCAGTTGGCCTAACGAGGGGAGGAATTTTCTTGCACTGGAAGATGCAATCACGGCCAAAAATACACAGCAACTCGTTTAAAAGTTCAGATTGCGACTGGGTCACTAGAACCTGAACACACTGCTTATGCTCTCCTAACTGAGGATGGAGGTCCTCAATGCTACATAAGAGATCACGGCTGTCTCACAGATCACAGACACATCTTGAGCTTTATATCCAGCCTGGCACACCAACTTGCTCTTCAAACTCTCTGCCGATGGCATCCAAGTCCACCTCCACGCAGGGCTTACTGACATACTCTCATAGCAAACATGTGCCTCCCAATGGAATCCTTTTATCTCCTCTCCCTGTCAAGGATGGAGTGCCCCAAGGCAGAGTGTTGGGTCCAGTCCTATTATATTCACCAACATTCTCTCTGACTCTCTGACCAACAAATCCTCATTATCTCTTTGCAGATGACTCCACCCTCACCGTGGCATCCTTCAGAGAAAAGTATCAGCCTCTTCCCTCTCTTCAGACATTGAAAGAATCACAAGCTGCTAAAAGACTTGGAACATGTCCTTCAATTCTAGCAAATAAAAAAAAAAATATATATATATATATATATATATATATATATATATATATATATATATATATATATATATATATATATCTGCAAGAACCATCTGGAAACCCCTTTTATCTTCTTTTTTAACAATCCTCATGAAGAAGTTCAGCAAATGAAACTTGTGGGTCTCACTATCAGCTGTGATCTTTCTTGGAGAAACCACATTTGAGTTGGCTTTGAGAGCCAGTTGCCCTTCAAAGCCAGAGTGGGCATCCTTCAATGTGCAAAGTACTTCCTGAGTCCACCTGAACTGTATCTAACAACAAGGCCTTCATTGGCAACATGACGAAATACTGCTCTCCATTTTGGGCAGGCACCCCTTCCTTACATGATGATCAGCTTGACACTGAGGAAACCAAGGCCTTCAAGATCAATGGAATCTCCCGGAATGACCGATCCTTTTCACATCACAGAAAAGTTTGTGGTATCCCTTTCATCTCCTGCCTCCTTTTTGGTCTTATTCCCTCAAATCTTTCCATTCTCCCCCCTACCCACCCCCCGGCACCCCCACCCCGAGGTTTCTGCAGGGAACACATAGTCCACCAGCAACACCCTTCTGGTGAAACTCCCAAAATCCAGAATCACTCGTCACCTCCACACTTTCGTCCCTCTTTTTTCCTGCCTGTGGATAAAACTTCCACCTTCTCTTCAATCTTATTCTTCCCTCCAAGTCTTCAAGACAGCTGTTCACCACCATCTAAGATTATCCCCCCATCAAACCATGATATTTTCCACCCCAAATGACCCCAATCGAAAGCAATCCCTTTTTCCAGAACATTGTGATTTTTCCCCTTCTCACTCACCTCTTTACATTTTAGATGGTCATTTTGTTACTTTTCCGTTTCATCCCCACTTTTCTGTTCCTCCTCTTTTGTTTCATTCCACTTGTGTACAGCTTGTTCACCCCAATGTGTCCTTCCACCCCACTCCCCGATCCCTTAATCTCACTTCCACTTCTACTCTGCTATTGTTGTTTCCCCCATTCCATTCTGCTCTTTATCTTTCATGACCCTCTATCATGTGTACAAAAAATAAAACATTTGGCACTAAACAAACACAGATCCCATCAGAAGTGATGAAGGTAATACAACTCACCATTCAGCTGGTCGCTTTGCTCCTCTTCCAGACCAAAGGAGTTCACATCCTCTACTTTTATCTGCAGAATCTCAGGAAATCCTTCCAGCTCCTCAACCTTCATTTCACACCCGATCACAGTCGGCTGTTCCAATTCCGGCTGCACACGACAGGAATCCTTCAATCAACCAACTTGAGTGTACAGTACACGGTGGGTGAACCTTTAAAGAGGCAGTAAACATACCACTCTTCCTGATATTTGCTCCACCCCGAGTGCCTTAATCCCACACAGTACCGACATTTGAACTACCTCTGTACTTGAGAAATTATCTTTTGCCCAAATGGGTTAGAGCACATCAAACGTTCACCACACACAAACACACACCTTTTAATACCCCTAAAATAAATTGTACATGTTGCAGGTTCTTAAGACAATTCTGTAATTGTATTACATGTTGATGTAAATTTTGATCTGGCCACATATAAAATATGCAAATGTTTTGATATTGACATAAAATCTGAGCTTGTTCAGCAATTTTATGATGAAGACATTCAATAGTGAGAAGGCCTTACACACAAGCACAGGGGATGTGTATGAAGGAGTATTTATCCTCAGTTGAAATGCATGCAGCACATATGGTAATATGTCGACAGTTTCCCCACATCACTGGGTTTCAGGTAATAAATCATGAACAACTTTAAAGAAAATCTGATGGCACGACAACACCTGGTGAGTGTTCACTCGAGTTCACCTCCTTGGTATTTTTATGTTATTATTTCTGCTCTCCCAATTTCTGAGCTGAATCACTTTCCAAGCTCCATCTTGGAGCCGGCTGGGACTTCAATAATTACATTTTACATTAATAAAAGGGTATAAAAGTATGCTGCGTTGGCACAATAATTTTTTAATCTTGGCCAAATTTAAGTTAATGAGCCAATTATATAAATTTAAACATTTTTCAGCAAAACTTGATCAAGGCTTGGCCGATTCGAATGGAATTGCCCTCCCTCGAAAACATAGTAACGTGTATTTACGCTTAATTTACATTACTAGTGCGTGCCCGTACGTGCGTGGCCGTACGTGCAAAAAAAAAAAACTTTTAAACCACGTGCCAGAAACAACCACACAGGCCGTTCCTTCGCTCTCACGTGCCCGTACGTGCGTGGCCGTACGTGCAAAAATAAAGTAAAAAATACATAAATAAATTTTCAAACCGCGATATCAAACCTTGAAAAGGCACATACTCAGGTCCCCAGCATCATTTGCGATGTCATATCAAACGAAGAAGAAGAATTGTGACGTCAATTGTGATGTCATAGCACCGTGTCCTGTCATTGGTTTGGAAAATAAATGGCTATAACTTGGGAACCACTTGTCCGATTAATATCAAACCTTGAAAAGGCACATATTCAGGTCCCCAGCAATACACCTGGCAAGTTTCAATTAGATCGGACCAGTGGTTGTCAAGAAACAGCGGTCACCGACACAGACACACACACACACACACACACACACACACACACACACACACACACACACACACACACACACACACACACACACACACACACACACACACACAGATTGCTGGAATTATAGATAGATACCCATCTGAGTTAAAGGTTAGGGAAGAATGTCACGGTTTTAGTTTTTTATTAGTCATCGCTCAATTTGCCATTGGGGAATCTGAAAGACCGCTTGGCCTTGCAAGATGTTCTTCCATCGTATTTGTGTACCTGCATTCAAGTTGCGCACCTGATATTTGATTAGAGTCCTTGACCTACTTTTTCAGATTGTGACCTAATTAACATAAAACACCTCTTTATCACAACTTGAAATAAAACAATTTCATGATGTTGAGTTTCATGGATAGATTGTGCACGGAGACACATTTTCTTAATTTACATTCCATCCATAAATTAATGAAGGTCAAGGTGATATGCAGCAGCATCGTTAAGGCCGTGCAACCCATGCAATTACACGGGCCCCAGAGGGAAAAAGAGCACCCCCCACCCCACGTGACCGATCAGGGTTCACAACCTTTGGAGGTGGGAGGGGGGGTGGTGGTCGTGGTCGGTGTCACTTCGCTGATAAAATACAGCAACTTGTGAGTAGTATTTAATACAGCACAAAAGATGACAGGGCCTCCACCGGTCCATCATTGTGATGCATGAGATCCACAAAAGACGACAGGGCCTCCACCGGTAGTCACTGCCGTACTCGCCAGGGGTGCTGCGGTCAAAATAGTGACGTCAAGATGCTATTGCAAAATGTGACTGTTTTATACGTTGCGTTTTATTATATATTTACAAATTGGCGGTAATGCAAAGAAATAGCGTATAAGATGTTAAAAAAAAAAACATAATATGATGCGATTCCGAATTATTTTCAACCATCACTGACTGTGTCACTCTGAAGTCGATTTGCATATTCCAAGATGACGGGGCACCCTCACGAAAATGTGGTATATCGCATATTCCTTGAAAGCAGCACGTAAAACATAAAGACCAGCATAAAAGTGAATACTCACTGGTCATTTTGATATATGGTTTATAGGGGGAGGGTCAGGTCCAAGGGGAGAAAATTGCGGTCCAAAATCGGCATCTTTATTTAGGCGTGAAAAAAACCGATTTATTTGTATTGTTCACAATATTTTTTGTGTTATTTTTACACAATTTCCTAATGGGAGTAATGGGTATTGGACACAACTCGTTACATAAAATGTTAATTTACATATTGTCCCCAAATACAGCCGATACTGAATATATCAAATTCGAATATCTCGAAAAATATTCAGTCATTTTCACAAATTCCAAAAGCTATGAGTTCATATTAATCAACGCTATTAGAAAATAACATAAAATAAATATATATATATATAGGGTTTTGAAATTTTAATGATAGTGCCGACCACCAGTCTACCATTGTGATCCATGAGGTTCACAAATAACGACAGCCGCCACTGGTCACGTGACGCTCCGACATCACAGGTGACGTCACGTGGTTACCCTTGGCGATCGCTGAGATCTCGTCAACGAACACGTTATAATCTGTACCGCTACCTCAGTGTTACTCACGAAGATGTTTAAAAACCAGAAATCTTCACAACACTTTCCTCTACTCACAATTCGCTTTGTTAAATTTCTTTGGCCTGTTCGTGTCCTGGCAACACGGATCCACGCTTGATCAACACACGACTCTTCTTCTTCTCTCTTTCTTCTTCTTCTTCTTCTTCTCTTTCCTGTTTTACGTGACGTCTCTCCAATTCCTCTCGATCCTTATCTCATCCCCACTAAAGTCCATTTCCAGAGAATTTCTTCCGGATTAGAATCTCCAAAACAATAAATAATTCCCCACAAAAATATCTGACTGTTAAAAACCGAGGAAAAAGAAGGTTCGACAAGCCAAGCTAGAAGATGCACCCCCGTTGGTATTTTAAGAGTTCAAACGGCACAGAAAGGTTGTTGCTGTTGCTGTTGCTGTTGCTGTTGCTGTTGCTGTTGCTGTTGCTGTTGCTGTTGCTGTTGCTGTTGCTGTTGCTGTTGCTGTTGCTGTTGCTGTTGCTGTTGCTGTTGTAGTAGTAGTAGTAGTAGTAGTCGTGGTAGTAGTAGTAATAGTAGTAGTAGTAGTAGTAGTAGTAGTAGTAGTAGTAGTAGTAGTAGTAGTAGTAGTAGTAGTAGTAGTAGTAGTAGTAGTAATAGTATTGGGCTCCTGGAGAGGGCAACACCCAGTGGTTGACATAAAAAGGAGGGGTCACAGCTTTTAACTTCCTGGACACAGGTGCTCAGATTATCACAACCACTGAAAAATTCTTTCAAGAACACTGACTGGGTCCACATCAAGGTGCCTCAGGATCACAGCATCAAATGGTCTGGAGATTCCCAACTCTGTCTGCAGTTGAGTTACTTCTTATTAGGAGGTTGGTGGCAGGATTTGCACTCCGGCCACCGTAAAACCCTTCATTCGGCAAAACATACAAAAAGCACAAAAAAAATCTGAAAGCCCACTCCGTGGGAGTACCTCCTGTGCAGGTTCCCTTCGCAGGTCAGCTCACCGGATGAAGGGATTGGGGCAAAGTCTTCGGGCCTTCTTTGATGATAGCAGGGAAACCAAGGGGTAACCTTCCAGGGTCAGATTGTGGTAGTGTGTGTCGGGGTGCTGATGAGGTGTCGTGACGTCCACCAGACGGCGGTCTCCTTGGGTTAACCTGAGGCGGCCCCTTCGGGTGGGTGCCTGGAATGTCCTATCCCTAAGAGAGGATGATCACCTGTCTCTGTTATCATCTGAGCTCAAGCGTTTGGACATCGGTATTGCAGCTCTCTCTGAGGTTCGGAGACCGGATAGTGGCGAGATCATGACGGGTGGTTACACCTACTATTGGTCTGGTCGCTGCGATGGTTAACATGCCCAAGGAGTTCCTGTAGCTGTGTCCAATAAGCTGACTCCAATGATAATTGAGGTAACACCAGTCAACGAGCGTATAATGAGACTAAGGACTCGTCACCCCTTAGGTGTCATTTCTCTGGTCTCTGGTTTATGCTCCGACTGAGGCGAGTGATCTCACCGTGAAGGATGCATTCTACGCCGCGCTCGAGTCTGTGGTTGATCAGTGGCCCAGGCCAGATACTCTTCTCGTCTTCGGGGATTTCATTGCATCTACTGGAATGATAGGGATGGTTATGGGACGTGTGTTGGTCCCCATGGGTCAGGAACTGTGAACTAGAATAGCACCAAGTTCCTTGCCTTTGCAAGAAGTCATGGAGTTAGGGTGGCCGGTTTACGGTTTGAGTGCCCACAAGCTCATCGCTGGTCTTGATATTCCAATGCTGGTGGTGTGGCAAAGGAGATTGACCACGTGCTCGTTGATGGTCACTGGAGGATGATTCAGAACTGCAGGGTCGACCGGAGTGCTCAGTTCCTCAATACTGACCACAGGCTTACTGTAGCAACTTTGAAGTTGCACCTCAAATCCAGGAGAATGGTACCATCCCAGCCTAGGCTGGATGTTGGCAAGCTCAAGGATCAGAGGGTAGCTGAGGAGATTGCGAACAGGCTGAGTGGAGATTTGGGGGGCCTGGGTGCTTTTGGGGATCCTGAAGAGTTGTGGAGTGCCTCCAAAACCACCGTCCTTGATGTTGTCGGTGGATGTCTTGGAACTCACCATAGGGTGAAGAAGAATATTGTCTCTCCAGCGACACTGGACACCATTGACCAGAGACACAGGGCCAGGCTGAATGGCAGAGCTGACCTGTTCAGGGAGCTGAGATGTAAACCTGTATGTTGGCTAATGGTGGACAAGGAGGCCTTTGTGTGAGGAATCTGTGAGGGGGTAGAGCATCACCTGTGGTCAAGTGATTCTGATCCCGCTTACAGGGGAATTCACGCATTGCGTTCATCCAAGCCCATCCCGTTACTTTGAGCGGCTGTTACTTTTCATCCCAACCGACTGGAAGAGGGATCTTGTTGTCCCTCTCTGAAAAGGGAATGGTGATCGCCAAGACTGGAACAACCACTGAGAGGTGATGATGCTCTCAGTGCCGGGCAAGCTCTTTGCTCAGATCATTCTTGATAGAGTTTGTCACTATCTGCTTGAACACCTGCGTCCCAAACAGTCAGGCTTTACTCCAAAGAGGTCAACGATTGACAGTATCCTTGCTCTTCGTGTCCTCACCGAACGCAGACGAGAGTTGCAGGAGGGGCTCCTTGCAGCCGATACTGATCTCTGTAAAGCGTTTGATTCGGTGAATCGGGATGCCCTCTGGAGGAATCTTGATCTTCGTAGGTGCTTCCAAAACTTATCAATCTGATGTCTGAACTCTACTCTGGTACTGAGATCATCATGGATGTGCACTTGCCCCCACACTTTTCAGCGATTGTATGGACTGGATTCTTGGGAGGATGTCGGAGAGATTAAGCTGTGGTTCATCATTTGGGAATGTCAAAATCTCTGTCTCTGACTTTGTGTCCAATGAGCGGTTGCTGAGAGAGACTCAAATGAGATCTATTACCTAGATAGTCCATGAGCATCAGCTGCGGCTGTATGGACATGTGGCTCGTTTTTCTGATGCCGATCCTGCTCACTGGATTCTCTCAGCGAGGAATCCTCGTGAGTGGAGGAGGCCAATAGGCCGAGCACGTGCCTCGTGGTTGCAGCAGGTTAACCAACATCTCTAGGAAATGGGAATGGGCCAGACATCTGCCTGGGGGATGGCCAAACGGAGGCCCCTGGAGTCCCGGCAGAAAGTGGACACAGCGACTCGCTGCTCCAGTGCATGCTCCCATACCTGACCTGACCCACATCTCAAAAAGCACGGATCCGGATGAAATTTGGTGGGCAGGTTCGTTGTGTGACAATAACAAACTGATTAGATTTTGGTGAAGATCTGGATCCGGATCCGACTGCTAGATTTTTAAAAGTGATTCTTCACCATTGAGAGATAGGGCCAAAAATGATATAGTGCTGTATGGCATGATATTTCAAAAATGTAACACCGATATGTTCTCATGGGTCAGGCATTGCATGGCGGAGGTATGCGCTCTACCGAGTGCCCTTCTTGTTCTATATAAAACTGGGTGGGATCATTTAAACCCCACGCTATCTGCAGAAAAAGGAGGTCAAGGATACTAATCAAATATTAGGTGCACAACTTGAATGCTGGTATACTATTACCATGGAAGAACATGTTGGATGACCGAGTGGTCTTTTAGATTCGGCATTGGAAAAAAATTGAGCAATAACATAAACGAGTGACATTCTTTTTAAGACCGCCGTTTGACACTGACCTTGAACTCGGAGGGATATGATGTAAATTAAGTGTCACGACCCCATCTGGAGAGGGCAATTCCGTTCTGATCGGACAGACCTCAGTTGAGTTTTGGTAAAAAATAAAAATAAAAAAATGTTGATATGCATATAATTGGCTCATGACCTTAAAAATTAGGTCAAGAGTAAAAAAAATTGTGTCAACGCTACATATTAATGCGAAATTCTGATCTCGAAGTCCCAGCCTGCTCCAAAATACAGCTTGGAAAGTGATTCAGCTCAGAAATTGGGAGAGCCGGAAAAAGAAAACAAGAATGAAAATAAAAATAAAAACGGCCGAGCGGTCCTTATTAACAGGAGGTGGACACATTGATCCTCGGAGATTTGAACACGTACTCGAAGGGCATGGGGCGAAATGATGGACGGGCGGAAGAGCATGGGGAATGAAACAGATGCACAACGGGTTTAACCTCGAACCCACTACCAATACATGAGTACAGATTCTTCAAAATGAACACATTTGATGAAAATAAGACAAATATTTACAAAGGATGATAATTCAAAAGGACGTGATTATAAGATGAAATTCAATAAATCCTACAGTCGAGGAACCTCTCACACAGACTCAAATACAGACAACGGGAAACAAAATAAAAAGAAATACCCTTCCTTTCAACTATTCTTGGACTTAACTTGGCCCAAAGCTAATCTTTTTGGGATTTGGAATCGAGGCGTTTCCACCAGCATGTACATACACGTGCAAATGGTGCCGTCACTTCTCTCGTAGCAGGATAAAACGTGTGCGAGGCAATCCGTGAGCGGCACTCAACACGAAGGCTCAGAGCCCCCGTGCAGCTGCTTATGATATACACGAGGCTCGGGGTCCGTTTCTCATGACTCGACCGAGAGCCAAAGGCCAGCGTCTTCCTTCACCATTCGAGCCAAATCGCCTCAACATGAATTCAAGGGCTGTGTCGTCCTCTTCGGCGTGCTCTAGCCTCTCCAAACAATGCGCCTCGTGCGTCCGCTCTGATCACGGCTCTCCAAAAATGCGCAAGCCCTGAACTCCCGCCTCTGATTCTCTTCCGAATTAACGCTGCCTCGTGCATTCCCCACACTGACCTCGTCCTATACAGTTGGAAGCCTCCCACAATGTGCAACCAACCTTCCTCTCGATCACACCTTTATCCTCCACCTCCAGGTCGTGGCCTACTCAGGTGAAACCCGGGAAGGTGGGACTTCTGCCTGCTCGGCACGCCTGCTTGTTTCTCCTCATGGTTTTGGTTACAAAGACATCGGGAAAAGTCACAGAGGTGTGTGGGAGAAAATAATTATATTAATGTACTCCCAATTATAATTGTTGCTGGTGTTTTATAAATTTAATTTTTATGCTATAATGTCAGTTATGCTTCCTTTTAGCCAAGAGTCTTTTGACCTAAATGTTAATAAAAGGAATGTCTTGCTGTGGAACAAAGTGACCTGGTTGATAACGCTGAAACTTTTGCCATGATTACGTCATTCGCTTTTCACCTAGGAGATACGTATTGCAATTGGAGTTATTTTGCCGAAGGCTTATCAGCCCCCTCCACTCCCTGCTAAGAACATATAAATGCCAACAAATGTAATCTTGGTTTAGTGCAAATCATTGTGGATGCTTACATCTCAGTGTTTTGGACTCCATAGTACTATGTTAATAAAATTATCTGATGTAATGTACTTTCCGTTGTGGACAATGAATTAATTGTGGCTTTCATTTGAGTAACAGGATTTACATTGAGTCGGTTAAACAACGTTAAAAAACAAAATTCTACAACAGGTGTGATTACATACTGGGGAAGCTTATTCTTAAATCCCAGCTAATTAACATGACACCTCCCCCTCATGTTTTAGCACGTAACACTTAAGCTCACAGGTTCCCTACTTCGTTACATCGAGATGCCTTCGGCACATCCACAGACCAAACTACTCTACACAATGCCTTTTTACCGATTAAATACCTCCATCTACCCCCCCACAACCGTAACAATAGCTCTTGGCCACATCTCTCAATTATGAAGAATCACTGAAAAAATTCTCGTATCTGGATCCGTATTTGAATCTTCACCAAAATCGAATCAATTAGTCCTTGTCACTCACCCAACATGTCCAAGTTTCCAAACATGTCCAAACCCCATAAACTCCTTCCGTAGATCCCCTCAGACCCAAATTTCTTTAATGCTGTGAACAAACTTTTGGTACATCCTGGGTGCTGAAGGTTGTGGTGAAGTGTAAGCGAAATTTTGTGGGTGGTTTCGGAGAAGAAAGCAAAACAAACATCTCATTTGCTTTTATATAGAAGACTAGAAGAGTATTCGGTGGCACGCATACCTCCGCCATGTCATGCCTAATCCACGAGAAACTATTGGGCCCAATAACTTTTTGAAATATCATGCGATATAATCGTTTTGAGCCTTACCTCTCAATGTTGAACAACAATCACTTAAAAAATTAAATAATATGTCGTGGTCACACACCCAACCTGTCCACTAAGGTTCATCCAAATCCGTCCACAACTTTTTGAGATATCTTGCTATGTATCATTTTTGGCCTGATCTCTCAATGATGAAGAATAACTTAAAAAATTCTCGTAGCGGATCCGGATCCAGATCCAGATCTTCACCAAAACCTAATCAGTTCGTCCTTGTCACACAATCAACCTGCCCACAAAATTTCATCCGGATCTGTCTGCAACTTTTTGAGATATCCTGCACACAAACAGACAGACAAACAAGAAGACGTCGTGCAGAGCACGACACTTGAAAAATCCATAAAACAAATTTAACCTCAAAAATAATTGGTGGTTGAATTCAATGACCAAGTATGCAACTCCTCTTGAAATTTCAAATGAATCGGATGAAAATAGACAATTTTAGAAATCCGGCCTATGTTAACCTTTTGGCCGATGTGAACCTCCAAAATAATTGGTGGTTGAATTCAGTAACCTGAAATATATATCCTCTTCGAATTTCAAGTCAATCGGATGAAAATTGAGGATTTTAGAAATATCACCTTACTTTTGACCTTGGGAGCATGTTGACCTTTTGACGTCAAAAACAATAGGCTTCTTTCTTTTGACAAACTCTATCATATGGTGAAGTTTCGTAACTATCAGTTTAAAATTGTGAACTGGAGGCGACAGACAAACAGACAAAATGACAGAAAGAATACCAAAATCGACTGACCAATATACTTGAAAAATCTTTGATTTTGCAAGTAACAAACAAACCATCCATCCATTGGGACCATACTCTGTGCAGAGCATTGGTGCTGCCTAAGCAGTCTCCTTGGCTAGTGGGCACATTCCTGGATGGGTCACCACTCCGACACAGGATACCAGCATACTGGCACTCATTTTGCCGACCTCGGAAGGATGACAGGCCGAGTTAACCCCACCTGGCATTAATTCAACAGCTGAGTGGGATTTGAACTCAGGATCCTAGGATCCCTAGCCCACTACCATAAAAATTATGCCAATACCAGGCCTGATGCTAATCATGCCAATCACATGACCAGAAATGTGCCAAAATGGCGACTTAGTAAAAGTTTTGGAAAATTGCATAAAACCCTTCAAAAGTCTTCCTCAACTCACCCACCAATCAGAATTCTACCAAATTTGGGTTCCAGAATTAGGGCAGGGCCCAGATAAGCTACAGGTCCAGTGGTCCTATTTTTATTATTTTTAATGTCATGAACAAACTTTAGTACATCACGGGTGATGAAGGCTGTGGTCGAGTTTCATCGGAATTGCATGTGTACTTTCTCAAAAGAAAGCAAATACCTCCTTTTGGGGCAATCCCTCTGTAAACTACCTCCGTAGACCTCCTCAGACCGTGATTTTTTTTAATGCCGTGAACAAACTTTGGTACATCACAGGTGATGAAGGTTGCAGTCAAGTTTCATTTGTTGCATGTGTAGTTTCTATGAAGAAAGCAAATATCTCTTTTGGGGGGCAACCCCCCATTGAACCCCTCTCCCCCCCCTCCCCAACGATTTCTTTTTCATGCCTGAACAAACTTTGGTACATGCTGGGTGATGAAGGTTGTGGTGTAGTTTCATCGAAATTGTGTGTGCAGTTTCAGAGAAGAAGTTGGAGTGTTTGTGGACGGAGGGACGAACGGCACACCATCCCATATGCTCCTTGGAACTATGTTCCAGAAGAGCTAAATATGAGATGTGTGTGGAATGTTTTTGTGGAGTTCTCCTGTGGTGTTCTGATGTGGAGTGTGATCTACCGAAATGATCATGACCTCCTGAGTTGATTAGGCGAATTAACTCAGGAGAACCCGGAATAATTCCCATATTTTAAACGCATGCCATGTTAAGTTGTATTGAGCAGCTTAATATGCCCTTTCACAGCACGGCATTCCAATCTATACAAATAAAAGGCAATGTGTGTGTGTGTGTGTGTGTGTGTGTGTGTGTGTATGTATCAGAGTGTGTGTCAGTGTGTCTCCTCCATAACTCCAAAACCATCAAACCTAGCAGCCTGAAACCTTGCATGCATGCGAAGAAAATTCCAAGGAAGTGCTAGAGTGAAAATTGGGTGTTTGGATTAGTTCAAACACCCCTTTTGAAGACAATTAACGACATTATTTAATTATATAATTCATCGGGCGATCCTTGGCCACCTCGCTCTCTCTCTAGGCCTTAAGGCGTTCCAGGGTAACATCGCTGGGGTCTGAAGCCGCCATGTTTCTTGGACTGCTCAACCATGCTTTGACTTGGACCAGGCCGCAACGATTTCTAAACGACAGTTGTTTTTTTTTTGCTCACTTTCCTCACTTATTGAATACCTGTTCATCGTAGCTATTAGTCGTTTTGTTCATCACTTTTGAAAGTAATGTAGTTTTCAAATTTGGAGCTTGGAGCGATTTCATGCATTATCTGATATGATTTTCCACTATCTGCTGTCATGGACTAATTAAATTATATCATCGAAATATTATTTCGGTTTTGAGGATCGGATATAATCCAGACTAAAGCAGTATCAAACTAGAGGGGGAGCACTCGGTAGAGTGCAAAACCTCTGCCACCAATACTGCTCGGTCACTCAAGTGAACCCGATATCCTATGCATTCAAATTAATGTCAACAGTGCTCACAGGGTTATAGTTTGCAACTTTCCCTTTTACTTTTAACTTTTACATACTCAATTCATTCGTCATAACTTGATTCCTTGAGACAGAAATTGATTTTACCTGGGGAATATCCACCTGAAGTTCCAAAATCAGCCGCAATTATAATTTTGGGATGTTTTTTTTTGTTGGAAATCACTTATAACATGTAGAAATGCCAAAAAAAATCGAAATTTTGTTGAAAAAATTTGCAATTTTTTTTTGTCTAACAATTTCTATTTTTTTGGGGGGGGGGGGGGTTGGAAATCACTTACATGTAGAAATGCAAAAAACGAAATCGAAATTTTGTTGGAAAAAAAGTTGCAAATTTTTTTTTTCTCTAACAATTTTTTGGGGGGGTTGGAAATCATTTAAAACATGAAGAAATGCAAAAAATTTTTTTTAATATTTTTTCAAATTGGCCACCAGAGCGGCCATATTGGATTTAGGAACAAGTCCAAAATCTAATGGCATGATCCTTGGACCAGACCTTACCCCCCCCCCCACCACCAAGTTTCTTCGAAATCCGTCGAGAAGTTTTTCCGTAATACTGTTCACAAACAAACAAACACACAAACAAACAGAATGGGGTGAAAACAGTAACCTCCATCCATCTTCGATGGCGGAAGTTAACTTGAGGGGGAGCACTCGGTAGAGTGCAAAACCTCCGCCGCCAATACTGCTGGGTCACTCAAGTGAACCTTATATCTTATTCATTAAATGTGTCAACAGTGCTGACAGAGTTATAGGTCTTTTCTCCATTTTTTGTTGGGGGGGGGGGGGTTGGAAATCACTTGAAACATGTAGAAATGCAAAAAAAAGAAATCAAAATTGTTGAAAAAAAGTTGCAAAAATTTTTTTTCTCTAACAATTTTTTTTTGGGGGGGGGTTGGAAATCACTTAAAACATGTAGAAATGGAAAAAAAATTTCTCTAACAATTTTTTTGGTGGGGTTGGAAATCACTTAAAACATGTAGGAATGCAAAAAAAAATTCTATTTTTTTTTGGGGGGGGGGGGTTGGAAATCACAAAACATGCAGAAATGCAAAAAAAAAATTCCTCCAACAATTTTGGGGGGGGGCAAGTCCAAAATTTAATGGCATGATCCTTGGGCCATACCTAACCCCCCCACCAAGTTTCGTCGAAATCCATCCAGGAGTTTTTTCCGTAATAGTGTTCACAAACAAACAAACAGAAAGGGGTGAAAACAGTAACCTCCATCCATCTTCAAAGATGGCAGAGGTTAACAAACAAACAAACAAACAAACAAACAAACAGAAAGGGGTGAAAACAGTAACCTCCATCCATCTTTAAAGATGGCGGTTAAAAATCGAAATTTTGTTGAAAAAAAAGTTACAAAATTTTTTTTCTCTAACAATTTTTTTTGGGGGGGGGTTGGAAATCACTTAAAATATGTAGAAATGCAAAAAAAAAAATTTTTCTCTAACAATTTTTGGGGGGGGTTGGAAATCATTTAAAACATGAAGAAATGCAAAAAAAAATTCAAATATTTTTTCAAATTGGCCGCCAGAGCGGCCATATTGGATTTAGGACCAAGTCCAAAATCTAATGGCATGATCCTTGGACCAGACCTTACCCCCCCCCCCACCAAGTTTCGTCGAAATCCGTCGAGAAGTTTTTCCGTAATACTGTTCACAAACAAACAAACAAACAAACAGAATGAGGTGAAAACAGTAACCTCCATCCATCTTTGATGGTGGAAGTTAACTTGAGGGGGAGCACTCGGGAGAGTGCAAAACCTCCGCCGCCAATACTGCTGGGTCACTCAAGTGAACCTTATATCTTATTCATTAAATATGTCAACAGTGCTGACAGAGTTATAGGTCTTTTCTCCATTTTTTTTTTGGGGGGGGGGGGTTGGAAATCACTTGAAACATGTAGAAATGCAAAAAAAAGAAATCAAAATTGTTGAAAAAAAGTTGCAAAAAAATTTTTTCTCTAATAATTTTTTTTGGGGGGGGGATTGGAAATCACTTAAAACATGTAGAAATGCAAAAAAAAAAATTTTTCTCTAACAATTTTTTTGGTGGGGTTGGAAATCACTTAAAACATGTAGAAATGCAAAAAAAAAACTTTCTATTTTTTTTTTGGGGGGGGTGGGTTGGAAATCACAAAACATGTAGAAATGCAAAAAAATTTCCTCCAACAATTTGGGGGGGGGCAAGTCCAAAATTTAATGGCATGATCCTTGGGCCATACCTAACCCCCCCACCAAGTTTCGTCGAAATCCGTCCAGGAGTTTTTCCGTAATAGTGTTCACAAACAAACAAACAGAAAGGGGTGAAAACAGTAACCTCCATCCATCTTCGAAGATGGCGGAGGTTAACAAACAAACAAACAGAAAGGGGTGAAAACAGTAACCTCCATCCATCTTTAAAGATGGCGGTTAAAAATCGAAATTTTGTTGAAAAAAAAGTTACAAAATTTTTTTTCTCTAACAATTTTTTTTGGGGGGGGGGGTTGGAAATCACTTAAAACATGTAGAAATGCAAAAAAAAAAACTTTCTATTTTTTTTGGGGGGGGTGGGTTGGAAATCACAAAACATGTAGAAATGCAAAAAAAAATTCTATTTTTTTTTTGGGGGGGGGGGGGTTGGAAATCACAAAACATGCAGAAATGCAAAAAAAAAATTTCCTCCAACAATTTGGGGGGGGGCAAGTCCAAAATGTAATGGCATGATCCTTGGGCCATACCTAACCCCCCCACCAAGTTTCGTCGAAATCCATCCAGGAGTTTTTCCGTAATAGTGTTCACAAACAAACAGAAAGGGGTGAAAACAGTAACCTCCATCCATCTTCAAAGATGGCGGAGGTTAACAAACAAACAAACAAACAAACAGAAAGGGGTGAAAACAGTAACCTCCATCCATCTTTAAAGATGGCGGTTAAAAATCGAAATTTTGTTGAAAAAAAAGTTACAAAATTTTTTTTCTCTAACAATTTTTTTTTGGGGGGGGGGTTGGAAATCACTTAAAACATTTAGAAATGCAAAAAAAAAATCTTTTTTGGGGGGGGTAACAATTTTTTGGGGGGGGTTAGAAATCACTTAAAACATGTAAAAATGCAAAAAAAAAAAAATTCTCAAACAATTTTTTTGGGGGGGGGGTTGGAAATCACTTAAAATATGTAGAAATGCAAAAAAAAAAAATTTTTCTCTAACAATTTTTTGGGGGGGTTGGAAATCATTTAAAACATGAAGAAATGCAAAAAAAAATTCAAATATTTTTTCAAATTGGCCGCCAGAGCGGCCATATTGGATTTAGGAACAAGTCCAAAATCTAATGGCATGATCCTTGGACCAGACCTTACCCCCCCCCCCCACCAAGTTTCGTCGAAATCCGTCGATAAGTTTTTCCGTAATACTGTTCACAAACAAACAAACAAACAAACAGTATGAGGTGAAAACAGTAACCTCCATCCATCTTTGATGGCGGAAGTTAACTTGAGGGGGAGCACTCGGGAGAGTGCAAAACCTCCGCCGCCAATACTGCTGGGTCACTCAAGTGAACCTTATATCTTATTCATTAAATATGTCAACAGTGCTGACAGAGTTATAGGTCTTTTCTCCATTTTTTTTTTGGGGGGGGTTGGAAATCACTTGAAACATGTAGAAATGCAAAAAAAAGAAATCAAAATTGTTGAAAAAAAGTTGCAAAAATTTTTTTTCTCTAATAATTTTTTTTGGGGGGGGATTGAAATCACTTAAAACATGTAGAAATGCAAAAAAAAAACTTTCTATTTATTTTTTTGGGGGGGTGGGTTGGAAATCACAAAACATGTAGAAATGCAAAAAATTTTCCTCCAACAATTCTTGGGGGGGGGGCAAGTCCAAAATTTAATGGCATGATTCTTGGGCCATACCTAACCCCCCCACCAAGTTTCGTCGAAATCCGTCCAGGAGTTTTTCCGTAATAGTGTTCACAAACAGACAAACAGAAAGGGGTGAAAACAGTAACCTCCATCCATCTTCAAAGATGGCGGAGGTTAACAAACAAACAAACAAACAAACAGAAAGGGGTGAAAACAGTAACCTCCATCCATCTTTAAAGATGGCGGTTAAAAATCGAAATTTTGTTGAAAAAAAAGTTACAAAATTTTTTTTCTCTAACAATTTTTTTTGGGGGGGTTGGAAATCACTTAAAACATTTAGAAATGCAAAAAAAAACTTTTTTGGGGGGGGTAACAATTTTTTTGGGGGGGGGGTTAGAAATCACTTAAAACATGTAAAAATGCAAAAAAAAAAAAAATTCTCAAACAATTTTTTTTGGGGGGGGGGTTGGAAATCACTTAAAATATGTAGAAATGCAAAAAAAAAATTTTTTTCTCTAACAATTTTTTGGGGGGGTTGGAAATCATTTAAAACATGAAGAAATGCAAAAAAAAATTCAAATATTTTTTCAAATTGGCCGCCAGAGCGGCCATATTGGATTTAGGACCAAGTCCAAAATCTAATGGCATGATCCTTGGACCAGACCTTACCCCCCCCCCCACCAAGTTTCGTCGAAATCCGTCGAGAAGTTTTTCCGTAATACTGTTCACAAACAAACAAACAAACAAACAAACAGAATGAGGTGAAAACAGTAACCTCCATCCATCTTTGATGGCGGAAGTTAACTTGAGGGGGAGCACTCGGGAGAGTGCAAAACCTCCGCCGCCAATACTGCTGGGTCACTCAAGTGAACCTTATATCTTATTCATTAAATATGTCAACAGTGCTGACAGAGTTATAGGTCTTTTCTCCATTTTTTTTTGGGGGGGGGGGGGTTGGAAATCACTTGAAACATGTAGAAATGCAAAAAAAAGAAATCAAAATTGTTGAAAAAAAGTTGCAAAAATTTTTTTCTCTAATAATTTTTTTTGGGGGGGGGGATTGGAAATCACTTAAAACATGTAGAAATGCAAAAAAAAAACTTTCTATTTTTTTTTTGGGGGGGGGGTGGGTTGGAAATCACAAAACATGTAGAAATGCAAAAAAATTTCCTCCAACAATTTGGGGGGGGGGCAAGTCCAAAATTTAATGGCATGATCCTTGGGCCATACCTAACCCCCCCACCAAGTTTCGTCGAAATCCGTCCAGGAGTTTTTCCGTAATAGTGTTCACAAACAAACAAACAGAAAGGGGTGAAAACAGTAACCTCCATCCATCTTCGAAGATGGCGGAGGTTAACAAACAAACAAACAGAAAGGGGTGAAAACAGTAACCTCCATCCATCTTTAAAGATGGCGGTTAAAAATCGAAATTTTGTTGAAAAAAAAGTTACAAAATTTTTTTTCTCTAACAATTTTTTTTTGGGGGGGGGTTGGAAATCACTTAAAACATGTAGAAATGCAAAAAAAAAACTTTCTATTTTTTTTGGGGGGGGGGGTGGGTTGGAAATCACAAAACATGTAGAAATGCAAAAAATTTTCCTCCAACAATTCTTGGGGGGGGGCAAGTCCAAAATTTAATGGCATGATTCTTGGGCCATACCTAACCCCCCCACCAAGTTTCGTCGAAATCCGTCCAGGAGTTTTTCCGCAATAGTGTTCACAAACAGACAAACAGAAAGGGGTGAAAACAGTAACCTCCATCCATCTTCGAAGATGGCGGAGGTTAACAAACAAACAAACAAACAGAAAGGGGTGAAAACAGTTACCTCCATCCATCTTTAAAGATGGCGGTTAAAAATCGAAATTTTGTTGAAAAAAAGTTACAAATTTTTTTTTCTCTAACAATTTTTTTTGGGGGGGTGGGGAGGTTGGAAATCACTTAAAACATGTAGAAATGCAAAAAAAAATTTCTTTTTTTGGGGGGGGTAACAATTTTTTTGGGGGGGTTAGAAATCACTTAAAACATGTAAAAATGCAAAAAAAAATTTTTCTCAAACAATTTTTTTGGGGGGGGGGTTGGAAATCACTTAAAATATGTAGAAATGCAAAAAAAAAAAAATTTTTCTCTAACAATTTTTTGGGGGGTTGGAAATCACTTAAAATATGTAGAAATGCAAAAGAAAATTCTCTATTTTTTGGGGGGGTAACAATTTTTTTGGGGGGGGAACAATTTTTTGGGGGGGTTGGAAATCACTTAAGACATGTAGAAATGCAAAAAAATTCTCTATTTTTTGGGGTGGGGGTAAAAAAAAATTGGGGGGGGGGTTGGAAATCACTTAAAACATGTAGAAATGCAAAAAAAATTTTTTTTTTCTCTAACAATTTTTTTTTTCAGGGGGGGGGGACCAAGTCCAAAATTTAATGGCATGATCCTTGGACCATACCTAACACCCCCCCCCCATCATCTTCGAAGATGGTGGAGGTTAAATATGTTGTGAATTCTGATAATTTAAAGAAATATCGAGTCTAATAACTAAGCAATGTTCCCTCCTTCTCCAGAGATACACAAGAAAATGTGAAATTTCCAAAGCATTAAACTTATCTTTTTCTACTGTTTGGAGAATTATATGGAGTAAACAAAAAATTTAGGAATGTAGCAAAATTAACGACCTTCATTGAGCAATATGATTTAATGCATTCACTGCTAGACCTCGTGCCCTGTCCCCCAGAGGGCCACCCTATCCATCATGTCTGCCACATCTGTGTCAATATTTTCGGATGTTTCACGATGTGCTCTACATGGAATCAAAGCAGATCTGGTAAAACCAGACGTTTTAAGATGAAGTTAAAATATTTGCATGGACCCTGAACCGATGTATCACGTGACACATGCACAGATCGAACAAGCAAAATGGCGGATTATCTGCAACGTTTATTTCACGGACGATTGAACTTTGCGATGTCTCCAGGGTTGCTCTGCATTAAGCTGCAACTCTTTTGTGTATGGTCATTTTATTTCATTAATTCATTTTATTTCATTAACTGCTGCGTGCGCGGGGTAGATGGGCTTTAAAGTTTAAGGGATCCTTCATGGTATGCAGCGACAGCCTGGCAAACCATTCCTTATCAACCATTTAATTGAAGTGCTTGCATGAGTGGGCATCGTCAGATGCGTCTGGACAGTGTTTGTCTCCGGACGTTTCCAGGCGGTATTTCTATCTGGACTCGTCTGGGCGGTGTTTGTCTCCAGCCAGCTTGGCTCCTGACGCACTTGCCAAGCACCTTTTGTCGATAGTGGTACTGCGCTACATCATTCTGAGTGAATCGTTCCCTCTCTGCAGATGCTTTTGCGTGTTAGTCTCTGGATGCGTCTTGGCGGTGTTTGTGTCTGGACGCGTCCGGGCGCTGCTTGTCTCCGGACTCGTCCAGGCGGTGTTTGTCTCCGGACGCATCTGGGCTGTGTGTGTCTCTGGCCAGCATGGCTCTGGACGCGTCTGAGGGGTGTTGTCTCCGGACAAGTCCAGGCGGTGTTTGTTTCTGGACGCATCCGGGTGGTGTTTGTCTCAGGACTTGTACAAGCAGTGTTTGTCTTCAGACGCATCTGGGCAGTGTTTGTTTCCAGACGCGTCTGGGCAGTGTTTGTCTCCAGACAAGTCCAGGCGGTGTTTGTCTCTGGACTCGTCCAGGCAGTGTTCGTCTCCAGATGCATCTGGGTGGAGCTTGTCTCCGGACTCATCCGGGCGGTGTTTGTCGCCAGCCAACTTGGCTCCTGACGCACCCGGGCTGTGCTTTTTTCCGGACGCTTCTGGGCAATGTTTGTCTCCAGACTCATCTGGGCGGTGTTTGTCTCTGGACGCGTCCAGGTGGTGTTTCTCTCCAGACTAGTCCGGGCAGTGTTTGTCTCCGGACTTGTCCGAGCGGTGTTTGTCTCCGGACTTGTCCGAGCGGTGTTTGTCTCCAGACGCGTCAATGCCGTGTTTGTCTCCGGATGCGTCCTGATGTTGTTTGTCTCCAGACAGCTTGGTTCTGGACGCATCCGGGCGGTATTTACAGTATGTCTGGATGGGAGTTTGTCTCCGTGCCATGTTGATCATATTGAAGTATTCAACCCCCTGAGGCAATACTTTGTCGAAGTGCCTATGGCAGCGATTACAGCTTTGAATCTTCACAGGTGTCTGCATCAGCTTTGCACATCTGGATTTGGGGATTTTCTCCAATTCTTCCTTGCAGACATGCTCAAGATCTTTAAAATTGGATGGGGAGTGTAAGTGGACAGCAACACTAAAATATTTTACCACAGATTCTCAATGGCATTCAAGTATGGACTTTGGCTGGGCCACTCACGGACTTCCACGTTCTTGTTCTGAACCAATTTCAGTGTTGCTTTGGCTTTATCCTTGGGGTCATTGTCCTGTTAGAATGTAAGTCTTCACCAAAGTCTGGGATCTTTTGCACTCTGAAGCAGGTTCTCAAGGATTTGCATGTATTTGGCTCCATTCATTGTTCCCTCTGTCCTTACAAGTCTCCCCATTCCTGCAATTGAAAAACATCCCCATAGCATGATCCAGCCACCTCCATGCTTCACGCTAGTGTTGGGGTTAGATGGGTGATGAGCTCTGCTCGGTTTTTGCCACATGTAGCACTTTGCATTCAGGCTAAAGAGTTCAAATTTTGTCTCATCAAATCACAGAATCTTTGACCTCATGCTCTCAGTCGTTTTCGTGCCTTTTTGCAAACTCCAGGGGTGCTTTCATATACCTTTTTTTCAGGAGTGGCTTCTGTCTCGCCATTCTCAAATGAAGCCGAGACTTGCAAAGTGCTACAGAGACTGTTGTCTTGCCGACATGTTCCCCCATATCAGCAAAGGAACTCTGTTGTCATGCCAGAGAGGTCATTGGGTTATTTGTAACCACCATGACCAAGGTCCTTCTTGCCCAGTCGCTTAGTTTTGTTGGTTGGCCAGCTCTCGGAAGTCTGGGTAGTTCCATATTCTTCCCATTTCCTTATGATGGAGCTCGCTGTGACCTTGGGAACTTTCACCACTCCAGAAATTGTTTTATACCCTTCCCCAGATCTATGCGTCCTCACAGTTCTATCTCGGAGTTCTACAGACAGTTAATTGGACTAAATGGTAGAGTTTCTGCTCTGACATACACTGTAACCTGTGAGACCAAATATCGAAAGGTGTATTTCTTTCTCAATAATGTCCAATAAATTGAATTGGCCACAGTTGGACTCCAATCAAGTTGCAGAGACACATCACGGATGATCAAAGAAAATTGGATGCACCTGAACTGAATTTGGAGTGTCATAACAAAGGGGTTGAATACTTATTGATGCAAAACATTTCACGTTTTCATTAAAAAAAAAAATTAAAACATGTTTTCACTTTGTTGTTTAGGGGTATTTTGTGTAGATTGGTGACAAAAGTTTAATTAATTTTAAGTTCAGGCTGTAACATAAAATGTGATAAAAGTCAAGGGGTGTGAATACTTTTTGAAGGAACTGTATTTGGAAGTTGCCCAAGGCGTACGTAATAACTCGCCCACTCTTCACCAAAGACAACATATTTCGCAACTCTTGTGTACATTTTCATCTTATTAGAATTAATCGGTGAAGCCATTGCTCCAACATATCACTTTATTCAAACAGGCATTTTCATGACAATTCAATATATTGTTGAAAATATTTTTCAATTGTCGGGATCTGTGTCCCTTTTTCACTTCTTGATAAGTCTGAATTCAAAAGCGTGCCCTCCATTAAAGAGGGTTCACCATGATTTGGAAATCTTTGATTGTAGCCAATCAGATGGCTTTCCCCACAGGATGCTGGCTTGTTGATAAGGGGTCACTGACAGTGATAGCTCTCAATGGTGCTGTGTCAATCATCATCATCACACTATAATATGTATGTATACATGTGTGTATATACAGTATGTGTGTGTCGTGCGTTATTATGTCCATTTGCGGGTTTCAGAAGGTGGGATGGGGTTCTCCCAGAACTCAAAAATCTCCATCTCCTTTTTTAGTAAAGGCTCATGATTCATGAACCAAACTGTGAAACTTTGTTCTCAAAGCCTCTTTCCAAGGGTTTTTTTTCAAAATCATCCCTAAACCTCTGACAGCCTCCAATTGTAGCTCATTTGTAGTGATATTCCCTGGAATGCTTTTTAAACACTCACGAAAAGTCTTCTTTATCACTCATGTTGCTCCAACCATCACTCCTTGTACATTTGTATGGGCATTCGCCATTATGTATGATCATGTGTTTTTTTTAAAGCTGGATGACTGACTAAAAGATTTTTCACAACTTTTGCATTTGTATGGGCGTTCTCCACTGTGAATTCTCAAGTGTAATTTGAGGTTGCATGAACGAATAAAAGATTTTCCACAACTTGTGCATTGGTAAGGGCGTTCACCATTGTGAATCATCATGCGTGATTTGAGGTGAGATGACCGACTAAAACATTTTTCACAACTTGTACATTTGTATGGGCATTTACCATTGTGAATTGTCAAGTGTGATTTATGGTTGGATGACTGATTAAAAGATTTTTCACAAACGGTGCATTTGTACGGTCATTCTCTATTGTGATTTCTCAGGTGTATTTTAAAGCTGGCTGACTGAATAAAAGATTTTCCACAAAATGTGCATTTGTACGGGCATTCACTGTGAAGACCCTTTCCCCGGCGGAAGGTGAAGAGTCAGAGAGGAAGTTCTCGAATACCCAGTTTACTGAAGAAGCACACGCATGCGGAGGTGGTTAGGCAGCTCAAACCGAACAGAGGAGAGCCACCAACCACACTGAAGTTTCACATTCAAAACTCGCATATACAGTCAACGCCGCTTTATAAATCCACCATGGGACCACACCGTTTGGATTTATTAAGCGGAGAACCTATTTTCAGCCACCTACTGGATAGATAAGACAAAAAGTGAATGTCGTTAAACACTGCTTTATGCTACAAAAACATTGATTTATCAAACGGTGACAAGGGGATTGTTCAAAAGAATCTCTCCAAGGTCGCTTGCTTGGGAGGGAAGGTTTTGCGCAAATGTTCCTTTATTGAATCCGTCACGTGGCGGTAATCGGGATGGGCAAAACCTGAGAGCTGCAGTCCCCTGTCCAATTTGGCGAGTGCAGTCCGCATCTCTGCCGCTGTTGGCATCGGCTCGGGTTCGTTGTCGCTTTCTTCTTCCACTTCTTCAGCTATGGGCTCGGTGGCTTCGAGAATCTGACCGACGAGCTGGTCGGTCATTTCCTCTTCTGTAAATTCGCCTGTTGTCTCAATGTCGTCGTCGATGGTGATCCATTGATTGAACACTTCGGCTGTGAGCCCGGGTGGTGGCGAGGGCAGTGGCTCCATTTCTGGCATTGGGTCTGGTTCTCCAACAAATCCTCCCTTTCGCCAACAGTTCCGAATCGTTTCTGCCGGAACTTTTTCCCACGCAACATCGAGCATATTCATCGTGTCCAACAGCGTTACCTTTTTGACGACTTCGTTGGCTACAAGCTCTTCCTGGCTATCATCGATAGTATCAATGATATTCTGGCAAAGCTGGTGTCGAAAGTAGGCCTTCAGTGTCCTAATTATTCCCATGTCGCATGGTTGGAGCACCGATGTGTTCGGCCGGAGGAACTTGACGGTGATGCTCTTCAATCCATCGACTTGAGTGTGTGCCGAACAATTGTCAACAAGCATAAGTACCTTTCGTTTTTTACGATGGAACTTGAGATCCAATACGCGAAGCCAGCGCTCCCAGATTCTACTTGTCATCCACGCGTTGGAAGAGAAGTCGTAGGCCAGGGGCAGTTGTTGAAGATTTTTGAAGCAACGTGGCTTCTTTGATTTGCCAATCAGAAGAAGATCTTCCTTTCCACCGTCCATGTTGCAGCAGACCATCAATGTCACTCGGTCTTTTGCCGTTTTGAATCCTTTTTTGCCTTTCTTGTCCTTCTTGGCAATGTACGTTGAGTCTGGTAGAGCGCGGAAGTAGATTCCTGTCTCATCAGCATTGAGGATGTTCCGCTTGTCAAATGACTGAAGAATCTCTCCCAGCTGATTTCGATGGAACTCATTCGCTGCAGCCACATCCGCCTCAGCCGCTTCTCCCTTCAAAACAGTGAAGACAATTCCATTCCGTTTCTTCCACCGAGAAAACCAACCGTCAGTGGCCCTAAAGTCGTGATGACCAGCTTTTTGCGCAAGGACTTCCGCTTTCTGACATAAGATCGGGCCATTCACTGGCATATTCCTCCGATTCGAAAATTCCCACCATTCAAGCAGGGCTTTCTCCACTTCCTCGTCTTTCCCCACCCGCTTCCGCTTCACACCGCCTAGCACTTGAACCTCTGCTCTGATGGTGCCTTCGTTCTTGATAAGATTCTGGAGCTGGCCACGAGAAATTCCCAACGCGATTGCAGCCTCGCGCTGACTTGTCTTCGCCATTGCATTGAAACGGTCTAATAAGGCCACCTTCTCCTCCATGGATAGATCCTTCCTCTTTTTGCTCGTGGTCGCCATCTTGACTCTAAATCACAACCCAACTCGTGACTCTTAAAATACAAAAATGCAGTATATACAGTATATCTCGTTACAATCTATCTCTGGTTACAGTCTATTTCTAGTTGGTGTGACAAGAGCCTGAAAATGATGAGAAAGGAATTTTCTCTCCCTCCTACAAGGAAGGGTAAAACAGTCAGACCACTTATCTTCAGGCTCAGCAAGTTCTCTTAGGCAATTCTCCCCCACAATAAGCTTTTTATCACTGTGGTATGTTGAGAAGAAAAGCAAAGCCCTATTCACAGGAGTGAAAGGCATGGGTTGGCCCAGATAAAGTGTAGCATTAACAGTAAAGGACATGTCAAGGTTTGTTATCACTGTAAAAGCACAGCCCTCTTAGTTTCACTGGAGTGGAATGTGCACTGACCAAAATAGAGTGTCTTTCGAGGGCATCTGGTGGGCTGACTGGTGGGAGCAGTGCAGCTCAAGAACTATAGAAAGTTTAAAATGCATTGCAGAGTATATAAGAAAATTGGTTCGAATCCCTACATCCAACTACTATGTGTGTATTGACAATGGATCGAATGTCACCATTAATAACACTCCTCACATTCACCACTGTGAATTCTCAAGTGTGAATTAAGTTGAGATGACTGATTAAAAGATTTTTCACAAACGGTGCATTTGTATGGCTGTTCTCCATTGTGATTTCTCAGGTGTATTTTAAAGCTGGATGAACGAATAAAACATTTTTCACAAAATGTGCATTTGTACGGGCGTTCACCACTGTGAATTCTCATGTGTAATTTAAGTTGAGATGACTGATTAAAAGATTTTCCACAACTTGTGCATTTGTATGGACGTTCTCCATTGTGAATTCTGAAGTGTGATTTAAGGTTAGATGAGCAATTAAAAGATTTTCCACAACTTGTGCATTTGTATGGGCGTTCTCCGTTGTGAATTCTCATGTGTGATTTAAGGGAGGATGACTGATTAAAAGATTTATCACAAACTGTGCATTTGTAGGGGCGTTCTCCATTGTGAATCATCATGTGTGTTTTAAGGTGGGATGAACGAATAAAAGATTTTTCACAACTTGTGCATTTGTATGGGCGTTCTCCATTGTGAATCATCATGTGTGATTTAAGGTCAGATGAACGAATAAAAGATTTTTCACAACTTGTGCATTTGTGTGGGCGTTCTCCATTGTGAATCATCATGTGTGATTTTAGGTCAGATGAACGAATAAAAGATTTTTCACAACTTGTGCATTTGTGTGGGCGTTCTCCATTGTGAATTCTCATGTGCGATTTAAGTTCAGATGACTGACTAAAAGATTTTTCACAACTTTTGCATTTGTACGGACATTCTCCATTGTGAATCATCAGGTGTGTTTTAAGCTTGGATGAACGAATGAAAGATTTTCCACAATTTGTACATGTGTATGGGCGTTCTCCATTGTGAATTCTCAAGTGTGATTTAAGTTGAGATAACTGACGAAAAGATTTTTCACAACTTGTGCATTTGTGTGGGCATTCACCATTGTGAATCATCATGTGTGCTTTAAGGCCGGATGAACAAATATAAGATTTTTCACAACTTGGGCATTTGTAGGGGCGTTCTTCATTGTGAATCTTCATGTGCCTTTTAAGGTGAGACGAACGAATAAAAGATTTTCCACAACTTGTGCATTTGAATGGACGTTCTCCATTGTGAATCATCATGTGTGATTTAAGGTAAGATGAATAAATGAAGGATTTTCCACAATTTGTACATGTGTATGGGCATTCACCATTGTGAATTCTCATGTGTGATTTAAGGGTGGATGAATGATGAAAAGATTTTTCACAAATGGTGCATTTGTGTGGGTGTTCTCCATTGTGAATCATCATGTGTGATTTAAGGTGAGATGAATAAATTAAGGATTTTCCACAATATGTGTATGGGCATTCACCATTGTGAATTATCAAATGTGATTTTTGGGTGGATGACCTTTTGAACGATTTTCCATAAGTTTGTTCAGGTTTCTTTCCTTTGTGAAAATTATTCTCTGCAAACATTTCCTTATTCGCTTTGTCTTGCTTGTAAAAAGTCCACTTGTTCGTTTCAGTTGGCGGGTCATGCGGGTGTGTGTGTGAACTGTTCCTCCAAGTAGCTGTTGTCTCACTTGGAGAATCGATGTATCCACCTGTAAATGTAAATGTAAATTTATGATCTGTATCCACACCTGTAAATCACATGATCTGTAAAAAAAAAAATATATCATTCTGTACAATATTCGTAATATCATTCTGACAAATGGACCCAAACATGTTCAACTGTATTTGTTGCATTGCCGAAAAGTATTTTAAAAGGCATGGTCTGCAGAATGGGCGGTGCTTATGACCAACCCACACACTGACATGAACAGCTCTATGCAGTATTTTTGATATTATTTCTTGGGTAGGATAAAATAAATATTTCTCTAAAACCGAATTACCAATCAATACTGGACTTTGCAGGAAGGTGTGATCCACAACCCTTCCTGCATATATTTTATTTAACAATGACATCAGAAGTCATGTGGTTGGGCAGCCACATTGGTTTCACGGAAAATAAAGAAAAAAATTATATTTCAGAAACCACTTTAGCTCTCGATTTGAAACTTTGCATTGATGATCCACCCCCCTTGCTCCATACAATGTGATGTGATGTGATTCATATCGATGCGTTAAGCCGTTGCAGATAAAATGGGTTTGAAAGTTTGTTTTCAAATGAACATGGCTGCCACAACACGTGACCTATGGCATTAAAAATTTACACTCTGCCTGTGATCTTGATCATCTTGATCAGATAAGTTTTGTTTTTCGATCCATTATGGCTGCCACACTACGTGACCTATGACGTTATCATTGTAGCAGTGTTGGCAGCAATGGTGGTCGATGATATTTGCCAAATTTCACTTCAATTGGATAAGTGGTTCCAGAGAAAACATTATTGAAGATTTTTCTTCAATTGAATATGGCCACTGAACCACATGACCTATCAATTATTCTTTATGACCCTAGTATCCCCAAGTAATGAAGAACATGTCTTTCACGTTTCCCCTCAATCTGAACAGACGTTCTGGAGAAGGTTTTTGAAGGTTTTTGGGTAAATCCAAGATGGCTGCCAGACGATGTGACCTATGACGTCAGAGTTATCAAACTATATTCAGTATGGCTAGTCGATCATTTGTGTGCAGTTTCACTTCGATCTCTAAAGCGGTTCTGGAGAAAATATTTTTTCCTTTTTTTTTTACAATACGGCTGCCAAACCAGATGACAGATGATGTCTTTTTTTGTGTTCACATCTTTCCCAAGATTAACCTCATAAATGTTCATACTGATGGGATGCAGCATTCTACATGTTGAATTTTCACCAAAATACCACTTCACCCATGACGTCACGGTTAACACCACTGATAGCCTTTATGGAGGTCTTGACAATGAGCTAAGTTTCAATATTTTCCAGCAAGTAGTTAGAGAGGAGAAGACGTCCAATCTTTTACAATTTTTCCAACACGACTGCCATCCCATGTGACCTATGATGTCATCATTATATTTTTTTTAAATTCTGCATGAGTCGATATGAGAGTGAGGCGAGAGGAGGGAGAGATGGCAGGGAGGAGAGATGGCAGGGAGGAGAGATGGCAGGGAGGAGAGATGGCAGGGAGGAGAGATGGCAGGGAGGAGAGATGGCAGGGAGGAGAGATGGCAGGGAGGAGAGATGGCAGGGAGGAGAGATGGCAGGGAGGAGAGATGGCAGGGAGGAGAGATGGGAGGGAGGAGAGATGGGAGGGAGGAGAGATGGGAGGGAGGAGAGATGGGAGGGAGGAGAGATGGGAGGGAGGAGAGATGGGAGGGAGGAGAGATGGGAGGGAGGAGAGATGGGAGGGAGGAGAGATGGGAGGGAGGAGAGATGGGAGGGAGGAGAGATGGGAGGGAGGAGAGATGGGAGGGAGGAGAGATGGGAGGGAGGAGAGATGGGAGGGAGGAGAGATGGGAGGGAGGAGAGATGGGAGGGAGGAGGGAGGAAAGATGGGAGGGAGGAGAGATGGGAGGGAGGAGAGATGCGAGGGAGGAGAGATGCGAGGGAGGAGAGATGCGAGGGAGGAGAGATGGGAGGGAGGAGAGATGGGAGGGAGGAGAGATGGGAGGGAGGAGGGAGGAAAGATGGGAGGGAGGAGAGATGGGAGGGAGGAGAGATGGGAGGGAGGAGAGATGCGAGGGAGGAGAGATGCGAGGGAGGAGAGATGCGAGGAGGAGAGATGCGAGGGAGGAGAGATGGGACTGAGGAGAGATGGGAGGGAGGAGAGATGGGAGGGAGGAGAGATGGGAGGGAGGAGAGATGGGAGGGAGGAGGGAGGAAAGATGGGAGGGAGGAGAGATGGGAGGGAGGAGAGATGCGAGGGAGGAGAGATGCGAGGGAGGAGAGATGCGAGGGAGGAGAGATGGGAGGGAGGAGAGATGGGAGGGAGGAGAGATGGGAGGGAGGAGAGATGGGAGGGAGGAGAGATGGGAGGGAGGAGAGATGGGAGGGAGGAGGGAGGAAAGATGGGAGGGAGGAGAGATGGGAGGGAGGAGAGATGCGAGGGAGGAGAGATGCGAGGGAGGAGAGATGGGAGGGAGGAGAGATGGGAGGGAGGAGAGATGGGAGGGAGGAGGGAGGAAAGATGGGAGGGAGGAGAGATGGGAGGGAGGAGAGATGGGAGGGAGGAGAGATGCGAGGGAGGAGAGATGCGAGGGAGGAGAGATGCGAGGGAGGAGAGATGCGAGGGAGGAGAGATGCGAGGGAGGAGAGATGGCAGGGAGGAGAGATGGCAGGGAGGAGAGATGGCAGGGAGGAGAGATGGCAGGGAGGAGAGATGGCAGGGAGGAGAGATGGCAGGGAGGAGAGATGGCAGGGAGGAGAGATGGCAGGGAGGAGAGATGGCAGGGAGGAGAGATGGCAGGGAGGAGAGATGGCAGGGAGGAGAGATGGCAGGGAGGAGAGATGGCAGGGAGGAGAGATGGCAGGGAGGAGAGATGGCAGGGAGGAGAGATGGCAGGGAGGAGAGATGGCAGGGAGGAGAGATGGCAGGGAGGAGAGATGGCAGGGAGGAGAGATGGCAGGGAGGAGAGATGGCAGGGAGGAGAGATGGCAGGGAGGAAAGATGGCAGGGAGGAGAGAAGGGGGGGAGGAGAGATGGGAGGGAGGAGAGATGGGAGGGAGGAGAGATGGGAGGGAGGAGAGATGCGAGGGAGGAGAGATGCGAGGGAGGAGAGATGGGAGGGAGGAGAGATGGGAGGGAGGAGAGATGGGAGGGAGGAGAGATGGGAGGGAGGAGAGATGGGAGGGAGGCGAGATGGGAGGGAGGCGAGATGGGAGGGAGGCGAGATGGGAGGGAGGCGAGATGGGAGGGAGGCGAGATGGGAGGGAGGCGAGATGGGAGGGAGGAGAGATGGGAGGGAGGAGAGATGGGAGGGAGGAGAGATGGGAGGGAGGAGAGATGGGAGGGAGGAGAGATGGGAGGGAGGAGAGATGGGAGGGAGGAGAGATGGGAGGGAGGGAGGAGAGATGGGAGGGAGGAGAGATGGGAGGGAGGAGAGATGGGAGGGAGGAGAGATGGGAGGGAGGAGAGATGGGAGGGAGGAGAGATGGGAGGGAGGAGAGATGGGAGGGAGGAGAGATGGGAGGGAGGAGAGATGGGAGGGAGGAGAGATGGGAGGGAGGAGATATGGGAGGGAGGAGAGATGGGAGGGAGGAGAGATGGGAGGGAGGAGAGATGGGAGGGAGGAGAGATGGGAGGGAGGAGAGATGGGAGGGAAGAGAGATGGGAGGGAAGAGAGATGGGAGGGAGGAGAGATGGGAGGGAGGCGAGATGGGAGGGAGGAGAGATGGGAGGGAGGAGAGATGGGAGGGAGGCGAGAGCAGAGAGGCGAGATGGGAGGGAGGCGAGAGCAGAGAGAGACGAGATGGGAGGCAGACGAGAGGAGAGAGGCGAGATGGGAGGGAGGCGAGAGCAGAGAGAGAGATATGGGAGGGAGACGAGAGGAGAGAGGCGAGATGGGAGGGAGGGGAGAGCAGAGAGAGAGAGAGAGAGAGAGAGAGAGCAAGCATAATGGGAGAGAGAGAACAGAGGGGAGGATGAGATGAATAGAAGAGGGAGGAGAAGCTAGGAAAGGGGGTGGGAGAAAGAGGGGAGGACAGAAACCTTCATGAAGATGTCGCTTGAAGAAAGAAGCTTCAGAGTGATTGGGTTCTGGTAGATCCAGCTGGACATCAATGCCGTGCTCGGTTTTCACTTCCACTTTCACTTTCACCAAAAAATCTGGAAAAAGTAACTTTTATTAAATGCAGGCAGTCTTGTGCCACATACATCAGCAATCTTGTGTCACATTCCATGCTTTTGAAAGAGTAAAACAAGAAGAGCAATCAGTGATTGCAGACCCTCGCCAGGACTTGTTTTGTGTGCTGTATTTTGTGTGGCATAAATGTACTGGTGTGTTATGTCATTCATGAGACCACTTTATAATTGCTTGCAGTGATGACCATGTCAAAAGACGTTCCACTTTGATGCAATCCTGCTTTGATCGGAAACCTGACCCACACCCACGGTTTTTTTGTTGATTATTCAATTGAATTCAGAATGGGATTAAAATAAATTCAATTCAAATGAAATGGAAGACCAAATCGGTTGCAGTCCTGCATTGGAGTAATCAAAAGGAACCCAAACAAGCACAAAACAATGATGAAGTCAACAGGTGGAAACTGGAAAGGATGCGCATTTCAGCTGCTGCTACTCTACCCCCATCCAGGTAGAGCCAAGTGAGCCTTATAAAAATAAGAATAAAAAAAAAACATCAGAAAAACAAAAAGAACCCAGATCAAAAGAATTAAATAATTCTGGCTGCCAGAACATGTGTCCGATCAAGTTGATGTATTCCCCTTCACGTCGAGATCATAACTGCCAAGTTTCACATTGATTGATTTTAGTGGTTCCAGAGAAAACATTATTTAATCTTTTGCTCAAATCGAATATGGCTGCCAAACCATGTGACATCAATTATTCCTGAACAAACTTGTACACGCATGCCTTGGGGAACATTTTTATGGTTTCCCCTCGATCTATCCAGCCGTTCCAGAGAAGAAGAATTTTATATGTTTTCGGGTAAATCCAATATGGCTGCCAAACCATGTGACCGATGACAGTCGATAAATGTAGCTTCTGGGACGCCCATTCAAAGGAATGGGGGAAAAAGGAAAAACTATCTGACCAAAGCCCTAAAAGCTCAAATTGGGAGACACTTCCTCCCCCTCCCATACAAGCAAATGATAAATTGAGACTTACTGATTAAAGCACTTCTTCCCCCCAACATAATCAGTCCTTTCATATTTTCATTATACTCAAAGAGCGAACCAACAAATATTTTTTCATGTTCTACTTTAGGGAATAACTTAATTTTCTTATAACATTCATTTCCATCGAATATATTCACAAATAATAACTTGGAACTTGGTTCTTGGTTTAAGTATCTTTGTTGAGCAGAGATGAAATGATAAACTTCTCTTAATACTCGTCTGACCACCTCCTGAGCCACATATCATTTTTCAGAAACCACACCCACTTTTCATAAGCCATGCCAACTTTTCCACAAGCCCCACCCAATTCCCCTAAGCCACGCCCACTTTTACTAAACCACACCCACTTTTCCTAAGCAACGCCCACTTTCCACAAGCCGTGCCTGCTTTTTATAAGCCTTGCCGACTTTCCCTCAGCCCCACCCACTTTTGTAAGGGCCACCTACTCTTACATCATTTCCAGTTGAGCTCCGACTCACAAGGCTTGCCCAGGGAATTTCCAAAGGAAACTACACCCAGTCATTGTTATATAAAGACTTGAAACCCAGACTGAATTTAAACATATTTTTACTTTTACTGGGAATGGACTGCTGTGCTGAGTTATAATAATATTAAAACACAAAGTTTTAATATTATTTAGTGATTAAACTTTAACTTCAAGAAAATTTGAGCATTTACCTCAGTTGTCATCGTTCAACGAAGCACGCGTCTAAACACACTTTTATCTATTAATGAACAGGGAAGTATCAGATCAAAATGGCGATGTTTATTTGATGCTTAAAAATAAATAGTTATTTGTCTATAACTCTATAGTAAATGTTTGAGATATTAAAATAAATCATTTCAAGAAGAAAACAAAAATAGCTCCAGCGAACTGTACCGCTGAGGTTGTTTGCATTGATCAAATTCTCCCGAAGAGTATTTGACTGAATTGGTAATATATTTTTTAATAATTCTTTTCCGTTGCCCGATTTGAATGAAACTTGATACTGCACACCAAAGGAGAATGGTGAGTAAGGTGCCCCTAAAATTTTTGCGCTATCGTGTTCCGTTTTGGCTGTATTTCGGGAACATACATACATATGAGGGTTGACATTGGTCGGCGTCGGCTGACGTCGGCCAATGAGGATTGACATTCCTTCACAGGGCGGCTTTCCCATGACACTTCGGCCAATGAGGGTTGACATTCCTTCAGAGGGCGGCTTTCCCACGACATGTCGGCCAATGAGGGTTGACATTCCTTCAGAGAGCGCCTCAGACTGCGATTTGCTCACCCCAGAGGAAAAAGGAATAAAAAGGAACCCCAGGCTGGGTAAAGAAGAAGAGGGTCGAGATTGTGGAGGTCGTCGTGGTGGTGAAAGAAGAGGGTCGAGGTGGTGGAGGTCGTCGTGGTGGTGAAAGAAGAGGGTCGAGGTGGTGGAGGTCGTCGTGGTGGTGAAAGAAGAGGGTCGAAGTGGTGGAGATCGTCGTGGTGGTGAAAGAAGAGGGTCGAGGTGGTGGAGGTCGTCGTGGTGGTGAAAGAAGAGGGTCGAGGTGGTGGAGGTCGTCATGGTGGTGAAAGAAGAGGGTCAAGGTGGTGGGGGTCGTCGTTGTGGTAAAAGGGTCGTGGTCGTCGTCATGGTGGTCATCATCATCGTGGTGCGGGTTCGAGTCCCGCCAAGCCGGATCATCGTCGCCTCTGATCTTCTCCTTGGCCTTGGTCGATTGGTGCGTGGCCGGTTGGAGAGGGCGGTGCCTGGTGCTTGGAGCGGCATCTTGTTGCGGGTTTGAGTCCCGCTGAGCCGGATCGTCGAAGACGACACGAGGTGGACAGGTCCAAGCACAGGCTCTGGTCTCTCACCTATCCTCAAGCTGGAGGCCTTCAATAAAGACCATTGGGGTCCGTGTGTGTGTGTGTGTGTGTGTGTGTGTGTCCATCTATAAGTAGGAATTGTTAAGTGCTTTTGCTGTACATTATTTGCATTCTTTATAGTCGGTTTAACTCTGCTCTGGTGTGTTCCCTCCCCCCTATTGTAAATAAATATCCATTTGTTGAAAGTTTCAGCTCGTTTCTGTGTTTCTTTCATTGGCTTAGTACGGTGTGCGTCGGGAAATTGAGAAACGGTAAATTGGGCATTTGGTCCAACAGGTGTTGGTAACCATCCGCTCGGGTTAGCACGGTTCGAGAACGATAACGGCTCGTTCCGCTCGAGGCCTGCCGAGGGTGTGGTTCCCCGGTAGTTGGACGGCGTGAGTGCTTAGGTAAATTGGAGTTAGACAAGTGGACCCTACCTCATGCCATCAAAATATTGGCGACCAGTCCTGTAAGGGACCCGTGCCTTTCGGAGTTCTCCGAGGAGCACAATCTAGATCATTGGTCCCCAACCTGCGGCCCGCATGCGGCCCGTGGAGCCCTATACTGCGGCCCGCAAGGACTTTCCAATAAAAACACATTTCCATGCAGCAATTTTAAAGGGGTTTACACAATGCCACCGCCGGCTGGCGCCATGACTTGAAAAGCCTTACGCAATGCCACTGCCGGCCACTGCCACTTACCGCCGGGAGGAATCAAATCAATTTGATTTTACCTTCCGGCATCTTGCGGCAGAATTTAAAATTAATTACATTAAAAAAAATTAAAATAAAAATGCATCAAGTTTCTCATTGACTCTGAAAATGTTTCTCAGTATCAAGTTTCTCAATAAAATGCATCAATTTTTTTCTGGCTCCCAACATCCTTGGGAGTAGTGAATGTGGCCTGTGGGATCAAAAGGTTGGGGACCACTGATCTAGATTCTGGGTATTCGGTGGAGCTGACTCCACTGCTCCACCTAGCGGTCGTGCTCACCGCCGATACCCGGCCCACAACAATACCACCCCATCTTCCTGTTGTTAAATCAGTTAGTATTCCTCGGCTTTGTATAATTATCCAATTTCCTTCCTTCTTTGTCATATAAACTATTGCTTTACCATCATATAATTTCCTATTCCCAAAAATCGTGTATTTCTTGTTTGCTAATTGTGCTTCAACATATCTCCTGATTCGTACCAAGAGGATAATATTCTTCTTTACGAGACTGATTAAAAGTGTGTATGTCTTCTAGGTTTAATGAAAAAGACCAATTATATCCTAAATCACACATATTATACCCCCATTTCTCTATTCTCATATTAACGATACTTCCTTCTTTATAAAATTCAATACTAAGCAGGTAATTGAATTTAATAAGAAAAGGTGTATGGTTTGTTGAATCAGGTGTTGTGGTTGTAAATTCTACTTGTTTAACAAAACGTACTGTTGTATTAAAGGGATATATTGTGATAAATCACTTCATCTCACCAAGTCATTCGCATCAGTCGGGCTTGGATAATTTATTAATTTATAAGCATTTTTCAGATTAATATTTTTTGCTGCACAATATTTCTGTCGTTCAGCCTGTGCCTTTGTGTAATAATTTGAGAAATCAATATCCAGTTCTAGGGATACACAAAATACAGAACCATCTTTTCCAACATAAGTCGTTCATATTAGATTAAATTATTGTCAGAAAAATGTTTATTTTTGTTGAGTTGAAATAACACATATGGACATAATTGACCATAACACTTGGAATTTAATTCTTGGACTTGAAATGTTTGATAAACACCATCCTGTAAGAGTTTATTACTTCAACAGGTGGTGGAAGACCATAACTATCAAAATAATATTTGTTTTGACTATTAAAAATACAAACCCAATGATAAGCGTTCCCATTATTATCTTCGAAGTTCAGAATAATATTACTTGTATTTTTAGACAAGTTTGTTAACTCATCTCAGACATATAACCACATTATCAATTTATAATTACTAACAATATTTGACATGTTCTAAATTTGATGTTGGATTCTTTCCAAATTCTTTAAACCACTCATCAATGCTCATTTATTTATGAGAAAGATATAATCCATTACCCCTTTTAGTTAATTTTACACCTGCTTGTGCAATGGAAGAAAGCATATCTCCAACTAACAATCTCACTTTATCAGGTAGGCTTTCAAGTTTTTCAGCAAAATCAACAATTACACCACTTCCACTAATTTGTTTCTCCAACTCTTTGTTATGTCTTTCCAACTCTTTTTGAGCATGGAGTTGAGCTTTCCTTTCGTTGGCAGTTTTCACTGCTGCTGAAATACTGCCCGTCAATGCCCCAGCCACACTTAAACCAGCAAATAAAGGAATTAGAAATGGGAGAAATCCTTCACTCGTCTCTCTTATTGAATATTTCCTCAACATTGTTTTGACACTTTCATTTTAAATGAGCCAGTATCTGTCAGGTATAAATGTCAGGTACTATTGATTGGCCACATATTGTCCATATTTAAACATTTGATTCATTTAAACATTCGGTAATTGCATTAATCAGTTGTCTGGATTCGAACCAGTGTCACCAATGTCCTTGCTGTCTTAAAATGCATTTTACGCAAGCCTACATGACTTCTGCCCTTTCCATAAACAAACTTGCAGCGGTCAACTGTTATGATGAGCAGGCAACTGTTATGAATTCCAGCCTTTAAAACCTCAAGGCTGTTTATGAGTATGTGCCAGCTTTGTCTCACAGTCCGCTTACAACAGTGGGAGAGTTATTGGATTGCCAAACTTTCAGATGTAGCAGACATAATAAACCGCTTCAACTTCTTGTGTTCCAATATACAAACGAACACTATCAAACATTTTCCAGAAGAAATCATTTACGAGTGTAGCATTTTTGTTATTCGCAGCCTGAGTGAATGTAAGTTTACACAAGAAACATTCAGTTGGATTCAAATAAGTTGGTTGATTATTTATTTCAAAACTTTTTATTCCATTTACATTCCAGTCTGTTCCAATTATAGCATTTACCTTGAAGCAGTCTTCTTTTTTAGTAGAGTTTGAGATGACAATGGTATCATCCAAATCATAGATAATATCAATTACTTCCATACTTGTATTTATTTAGGAAAAAAAAGATGTTAAAACTTTTGAAACCCTGACCCAAGTATTTGAAATATTTTCTGTCGTTCTTGGGGAGACAACTGAGTTTTTCCTTTCTTTAATTCTTTTATTGCTTGCAATTTATGGGATTCCTATTGGGCATCTTTTTTACTCTTTGGAGCACCCTCGACATTTCCCACGGCAGAAGTGGTTGAACCTATTAGGTCTTCATGTTTAAGAATAGTTGAACCTATACCCATTAGAGAATCAATTATCCCATCTCCTTTTTTTCTAAATTGATGTCACACACACACACCCCGTTGTCGTATGGGGAAAGGAACATCCCATCCCCTGTAATTATTTTTTATTTTCCCAACTCGTGTTTCCTCACAATAACCATCGTATTTATTTATTGGAAAAATTCACGTAGGTGGATTCTGATGGATATAATTTCCCCATAAAAAGAAATCATGCGATTATCTTGGTCGGTAATCCTAAAATTTACTCTGTTTATGGTTTTTCTTGATTTATAAACAATATAAACTATAAGTAGATAAACTATAATAAATATAATAAATAAATGATTTATAAACTATAAATAGATAAACAAGATTTCTGGATTCCATATTGAATTTATAACCAACTAGCTGAAGTACCTGGGAATACCTAGGAAATTTGCCCTATTTTGTGCCCACTAAGCGATACTCACCGTTCGCAGCCACGCTCCCAGCCCGTCAACAGGACTCCTGCACCCCTCCAAACGGGTTTCGAGCCCACATTCGCACCAACAGCAAAGCGACCTCCATTTTTGTCAATTTGACTAACCCACTAACTCTCATTACTCTGACCCCGGGGTCACTTGGGTGGGAATCACTCCTCCCCCAATCACTCATCGCACCATGCATACCACATTCGCTTCATACACACAGGCCCGCTGGCCCTCACTCACTCACATAATTTATCTTCCCTTTATCAATTGTCTCCCTAACCCCCTTTATGGCTTGCCTGGCTCTTTCATGAGCAGATCGATCAGCAGTTAGCTGTTGCCGTGCGCGTGCAGTTCGAGAATTCAAATAACAGGAGGAGAATGTGTATGTTTAAAAAGTCAACGAATACGAACATTTTGTATTTCAAAAAACCCTAGCGTTTTTAACCATGAAGCCTTTTGTTATGATTAATACGCCGGCGCACTATTCGAAAGCCATTTTTTTTTTCTAATGGAAATTTTATTTATTTTATTTATATAGATATATATTTTTTATTTTTTTTTAATACATATTTCTTTCATTTTTATGGAGAGCCACTTAGCGCATCCTGGAGCTGAATGTTAATTCTATATATGTGTAAAGTTTCATCAAATTGGTTCACTGGTCTTGGAGCTTATTCGTCACAAAAAAAAAACAGACAGACAGACAGACACGGACAGAAGGACTGCCATTTATATACTAGATTGGGGTTGAGTATGCACTGAATGAAAATATTGTATTTGTTCTTATTCCATCATTATAAGCGCCATCAATCAAATCACAGTGAATTAATACCGAATTTATGCCTGAGGATATTTGAATGACATTATCACTGTAAAACGTCCCATTCGTTTCAATCTTTTTTGAGAAGAAACCCAATAACTCTCTTATTGAATTATCAATTGTGAAATCAACCTTGTAGTTATTTTTAAATTTAATCGTTGATTTTTAAGTATGTTTTTGAATATCAATAATAATATTTTTTGGTTCATAACCCTGTTCTTTCATAAGGCGAGAAATTTTGGAAGATGTTTGAGAAATCTCATATGCACCGGGTGAAACTGTTTTCGTTTTGTATCTACTTCCCGGATTATAACTTAACTTATTGTTTTTCTCTGTGATATTAAACAAGGTATTATACGTTTCCATAGACAATAAAGATGCCTCATATTATTTTGTTGCATCTCGTTGTTGTGGGTCTGGAAATGAAGGTGTGTGGTCGCTTGTTGTGAAATTAAAACTAAGGATTGTGCTTCTCATCTTATTTCATATGGAATAAAATGTCTTTGTATTGACATTTATTAATTATTTTCATGTTCATCAACTGGTCTAATTTGGCTGATGCTTCATTAAAACAATTGTTATTTCCAGCCTTCTTACTACCTAACAGCAATAACAGTCTATTGACTAATTGTGATGTGTCATTTGAAAGAAAACAAACACCTTAACCAAGGCTACTTAAAGCCTGAATAATGTGTTTCTCCTTTTCATTCTTCCTATTTTTACCACATATATTAACCCTATAATTAAGAGTGTCCGGCGAATCAATATATACTCTATCATCCGTATTTTTCATATCCAATGGTTTATCAAAATACTTTGATTCATCCCTCACAGTTGAACCTTGTCTTCCATCTTTTGTTCGAAGAAACATTAATCTCTGAGTTAGTGTGACTTGGGGTTGAGCAGTACTCAATAACCTTAACACATCATTAAATATCAATCCCTTTTCTTGAACAATATGGAATATTGCTGGCTGTTCTGTTTGAATGAGTCCTGCTTTGGTTTTTGAAATCGCTGAATAGTCATTGTTTTGAAGAGCCTTCACAATATAATAAGGGGGTTTATTTATCTCTTCCAGTTGTTGAAATAATCCTTCATCAATCATATTCTAATTCTTCTAGATTCTCTTATTCTTCCTCCATCATTTGACTGAAATCTTTTAATATTTGAAGTTTTTTAGGAGCATATTCTATTGTGGGAACTGTGGAAGCATCTATAATTTTTTGTTGGGAAGTTTTTAAAAGTGGTTTGGAAACTTTCTCTTGTTTTCTTTCAAACACTTCTTCACCCATTAGTTTCTATTTGCGTTTCTTCTCTGTCTTCTTGTTGTTTTACAACTTTTGAAACAAACTCTTGATGTTCCTTAAATCTTCTTGCTCTTTCATACGCATCCATTTATTTATTGGAAAATATGATTTACTCAATTGTAAAGGTCAACATGGAAATTTTCCTTTTCTTCATCATTGAAGGATATGTGTTCAAATAAATCCATTTCATCAAATTGTTCATTGACATGAATACGAGTTGTAATTTCTTCTTCACTAATAATTGTATCTCTGCTTTTCATACATTTGCATTGAGTTTCTTCATCAACATCAAAACTGAATGATAAAATCTTAACTCCATTACCATTCAGATGTTTAATAATTTGCCTCATTCCTTCTGGAAGAGTTCTATTATCCCAAGACCTTCAGCTTTTAGTTTCTTTAACTCACTCTTACAATGTGAATATTTTGTTGCACCAAGAGAAACCTCTGCAAATATTTTACCTTCGTTCCTCAATTGCATATGTTCCTCTACTGAAATGTCATAATAATCTTCACCATCCACTTCTCCTTGTCGCATTGCTCTGGTTGTTGTTGATACAATACGAATCACATGGTGTTTTTGAAAAATAAAAAAAAAACTTACAATATTTTCATTTTTACGATTCAAAAACCTTGATTTATGAAAGTTTTTTTTCCAGAAGCAGATTAACCCACAAGATTAATAATCATGGTTGCCATTTTTATGTAATTGTTTATAAAACAAAAAATATATCCCTTAATATCTCATCTTGTTTCACAACAATATATTAATATTTTTCAGTCATGTGCTTCATGTTATCCCCAAATTCATACTGCACAACATAGAACAATTTGCTCTACAAAAATTGTAAATATCTCGTGAATTTAACTTGAATAAAAAAAAATTGCATTGTTTCTTATTGAGCGACGAGGGAGTTGAAAGTATGATTGACTAAGATAAATACAAGCCAGTAGGCGACAAGGGATCCGCTAGGATCGAAGCGCTGGATACGATGCTTTTCATTCTGAGCGATCCACCAACGAAGATTCATTGCCAAGACGTATTGGTTCACATACAATTGTTCCTCTGCCTGGCAAGATTTTTCCTATTGCGTATTTTGCCAACTGGCACTCCTCATAAAAAATGACGGTAAATAGACACCCTATTTTTGAAGGACTACCATTTGAAAAATAAAACCTAAATCAAAAATCGGCTCGAGTAAAATTTTCTAAATATCTCGGTGTTTAATTCCGAAGTCTCGTTTCTCCACATTCAAAACTGTAGGACAAGTATTGAAAATATTGAACGCGGTTTTTCAGCCACTGCATAGCAATGGGTGGTTGCTAAGAAACTCAAACGCTCACACTCCCAGCCCAAATGGCACCTGTTCGCCAAGTTTCATCGAAATCGGTTTGCTGGTTTATGCTGTGGAGCCTCGCGTTGCAGACACAAACACACACACAAACACACACACACACACACACACACTAATGTATGAGTATTACTATAATAATTTTAAACCAAAGTAGAAGGATAATGTATCATTGTTGCATAATGCATATGGATACAGATAGTTTTATATTAGAAATTAAGACAAGTGATGTACATGAGGATATGATTGATAACATATATATATATATATATACATATACATATACATATACATATACATACATATATATATATATATATATATATATATATATATATACATATATATACATATACATATATATATATATATATATATATATATATATATATATATACATATATATACATATATATACATATATATACATATATACATATATATATACATATATATATATATACATATATATATACATATATATATATATATATACATATATATATACATATATATATACATATATATATATATATATATATATATATATATATATATATATATATATATATATATATATATACATATACATATACATATATATATATATATATATATATATATACATATACATATATACATATATATATATATATATATATATATATATATATATATATATATATATATATATATGTATATATATATATGTATATGATACAAGTAATTATAAGTCAGGTGACGTGTTGTTTTCATCAAAGAATAAAAAGGTTGTTGGAAAGTTTAAAGATGAATTGGGTGGGAAGGTAATGAGTGAATTTAGAGGATTGAGATCAATGTCTTATGCTTATAGGTATATTGACAATAATAATATTGAAGGGTGTGATAAGAAGCTAAAGGGAATAAAGAAAAATATAATCAAGGAAACAATAAACTTTAAACATTATTACAACTGTTTAACCTTAAAGAAGGAAGAGTATAGAAAAATGAATACAACAAGAAGTTATAAACATCAATTATATACAGAAGAGGTAAAGAAGAAAGAATTAGGAGCTTTTGATGATAAAATATATATTTTAAAGGTCAGGTCAGGTATGGGAGCATGTGCCAGAACAGCACGTCGCTGCGTCCACTTTCCGCCGGTACTCCAGGGGCCTCCGTCTGGCCATCCCCCAGGCAGATGCCAGGCCCATCCCCATCTCCTTGAGATGATGGTCAACCTGTTGCAACCATGAGGAACGTGGTCGACCCACTGGCCTCCTCCACTCATGAGACTCCCTCGCTGAGAGAATCTGGTGAGCAGGATCAGAGTCAGGAAAACGAGCCACATGTCCATACAGCCGCAACTGACGCTCACGGACTATGCAGGTAACAAATCTCATCCGAGTCTCTCTCAGCAACCGCTCGTTGGACACAAAATCCGACCAGCGATAGCCAAGGATTCTCCGAAGAGACCTGGTACTAAAGGAATTAAGTCTCCGTCTCAGATCCTTGGTCAGAGTCCAAGTCTCGCACCCATAGAGCAAGACTGGAAGTACCAAGGACCTGAAGACTCGGACTTTCGTCCTCCCGCACAGGTACCGGCAGCGCCACACCCCATGATCCAGTGAATCCATGACTCCCCAGGCCCGACCCAGACGTCTATTGACCTCTGACTCGCAGCCAGCAGAGACATGAATATCACTGCCAAGGTAAGTGAATCTCTCCACGACCTCAACATCCTCACCACAAACAGACACAGACAGGACAGCAGCATCCAAGATGTCACCGAAAGCCTGGATCTTAGTTTTGACCCAAGAAACCCGTAAACCCAACGGCTCCGACTCCTCATTCAGCACCTCGAGGGCCCCCAAGAGGATGTCTAAAGTCTCCGCAAAGATGACTGCATCATCTGCAAAGTCAAGGTCCGAGACCTTGACATTCCCAAATGACGCACCACAACTTGATCTCTCCAACATCCTCCCTAGAATCCAGTCCATACAAGTGCTGAAAAGTGTGGGGGCAAGTACACATCCCTGACGAACTCCAGTAACAACTGGAAATAAGTCAGAGATGGTACCACCACACTTCACAGCACTCTCAGTACCAGAGTAGAGTTCAGACATCAGATCGATCAGTTTTGGTGGCACCCCACGAAGACCAAGAATCCTCCAGAGGACATCCCGATTCACTGAATCGAACGCTTTACAGGAGATCAACATAGGCTGCAAGCAGCCCCTGCCGAAACTCTCGTCTGCGTTCAGTGAGGACACGAAGTGCAAGGATACGGTCAATCGTTGACCTCTTTGGTGTAAAGCCTGACTGCTCTGGACGCTGGTGCTCAAGCAGATGGTGGCGAACCCTATCGAGAATTATCCGAGCAAAGACCTTGCCCGGCACTGAGAGCAGCGTCACCCCTCGGTAGTTGTTGCAGTCTTGGCGATCACCCTTCCCTTTCCAGAGAGGGACAACAAGGCCCCTCCTCCAGTCAGTTGGGATGATGCCTGTGTTCCAAGCAGAGCACAAAACTGCATGCAACGACACGAGTGCAGCATTTCCACCAGCCTTGAGAAGTTCAGCATGGATGCCACAGATCCCTGGAGCTTTGCCCCGTTTCAACTGGTTCACCGCAGCCCGTGTTTCCACAAGCGTAGGTGGACCACAGTTGATTCGAGGGTCAGCAACAGGGATTGTAACACCCTTGACGTCCAACTCGACAGTTGGGGGATCGGCCTGGTACAACCGCTCAAAGTAACCGGCCCAGCGGGCCTTCACTTCAGACTCCTCTGTCAAGAGCCTACCACTCTCTGCTCGAATTGTAGTGCTCCGAGGGATGGGCTTGGATGAACGTAATGCGCGAATTCCCCTGTAAGCGGGACGAGAATCAGCTGTCCACAGGTGATGCTCCACCCCCTCACAGATTCCTCGCACATAGGCCTCCTTGTCCACCCTCAGTGCACGTACAGTTTTACGCCTCAGCTCCCTGAACAGCTCAGCTCTGCCATTCAGCCTGGCCCTGCGACTCTGGTCAATGGTATCCAGTGTCCCTTGAGAGACAAAATTCTTCTTTGCCCTGCGGTGAGCTTCAAGGCATCCACCGGCAACATCAAGGACGGTGGTCTTGAAGGCGCTCCACAACTCTTCAGGACCCCCCAAAGTACCCAGACCCCCCAAGTGTCCACTCAGCCTGTTCGCAAACTCCTCAGCTACTCTATCATCCCTGAGCTTGGCAACATCCAGCCTCGGCTGGGATGGTACCATTCTCCAGGATTTAAGGTGCAGCTTTAGAGTTGCTACAACAAGCCTGTCGTCAGTATTGAGGAACTGAGCACTCCGGTAGACCCTGCAGTTCTGGATCATCCTCCAACGACCGTCAATGAGGACATGGTCAATCTCCTTTGCCACACCGCCAGCGTTGGAATACCAAGTCCAGCGATGAGCTTGTGGGTGCTGAAACCATGAACCAGCCACCCTAAGTCCATGACTTCTTGCAAAGTCAAGGAACTTAGTGCCATTCTGGTTCATAGTTCCTGACCCATGGGGACCAACACACACCTCATAACCGTCCCTATCAGTTCCAGTCGATGCATTGAAATCCCCCAAGACTAGAAGTATATCTCGTCTGGGGCACTGATCAACCACAGACTCGAGTGTGGCGGAGAATGCATCCTTCACGGTGAGATCACTCGCCTCAGTCGGAGCATAAACAGAGACCAGGGAAATGACACCTAAGGAGTGACGAATCCTTAATCTCATAATACGCTCGTTGACCGGTGTTACCTCAATTATCATTGGGGTCAGCTTATTGGACACAGCTACAGCAACTCCTTGGGTATGGTAACCATCAGAGCGACCAGACCAATAGTAGGTGTAACCACCCACCATTATCTCGCCGCAATCCGGTCTCCGAACCTCAGAGAGAGCTGCAATTCCGATGTCCAAACGCTTGAGCTCAGATGATAACAGAGACAGGTGATCATCCTCTCTTAGGGATAGGACATTCCAGGCACCCACCCGAAGGGACCGCCTCAGGTTAACCCAAGGAGACCGCCGTCTGGTGGACGACACCTCAGCACCACTCCGACACACTCTCCCGCAATCTGACCCAGGGATGTTACCCCATGGTTTCCCTCCTATCAAAGATTGGGGGTCCCGAAGGCTTTGCCCCAATCCCGTCATCCGGTGAGCTGCCCTGCGAAGGGAAGCTGCACAGGAGGTACTCCCACGGAGTGGGTTTTCGGATTTTTTTGCGTTTTGCGGAATGAAGGGTTCTACGGTGGCCGGAGTGCAAATCCTGCCACCAACCTCCTAATAAGAAGTAACCCAACTGCAGGAGGACGTCCGCAGACACAGTTGGGCACTAGATATGGATGGCCGTTGGCTCACAAGGAGCTCCTCCGCCCTTTGACAGGTTTTGTTTTTAATCCTGCTGGGTGTCCATATCCAAACACCCTCCTCACCAGAAAACTTGGTGGGGGAGATGGTTTAGTCGCCGACAACCCGACCATGGAACAGGTTAGTACAGGTTTACATGGTACCTGTTGCAGGTCACAGATCGAACCTGACCTGACCTGACACCTGACATATTTTAAAGAATGGGATCAATAGGTTCCCTTATGGTTACAAGTATAAGTGTTAAGATATTTAAGTGTTAAGATATCGGGTTGGGGATTTTAATGGGCTACCGCCGTTTTTTACTGATTTATAAATGATAGAACCAAGCAATAACCAAACCAAAGAGTGGGAGATGTAATCAGCCTTGGTATTTAAATGGGAAACATAAAGAATGTGAGAAATATCAAATAAGTCTTATTGAAGAAATAACCGGGGTAAAAGTAGATAAAAGAAATAAGCGGATAAATTTAACAAATAAGTTGGAGGATGTAAAGAAAAAACATTAATATCCTTGAATGGACAGCAAACTTTGGTGGTTATCAATTGAACAATGAAAAAACAATTTACTACAATCTCAAAATGATAAATGGCTCAGGAGGTGGTCAAACAAGAGCATTAAGAGAAGTTTATCATTTCATCTCTGCTCAACAAAGATACTTAAACCAAGAACCAAGTTCCAAGTTATTCTTTGTGAATTTTCTCGACGGAAATGAATGTTATAAGAAAATTAAGTTATTCCCTAAAGTAGAACGTGAAAAAATATTCGTTGGTTCGCTCTTTGAGTATAATGAAAATATGAAAGAACTGTGATTATGTTGGGGGGAAGAAGTGCTTTAATCATTAAGTCTCAATTTTTTATTTGCTTGTATGGGAGGTGGAGGAAGTGAGTCTCCCATTTTGAGCTTTTGGGGCTTGGTTCTGATAGTTTTTCCCTTTCTCCCCATTCATTTGAATGGGCGTCCCAGAAGCAACATTTATCATCTACTGATGATGCATTTGTGAACCTTTTGTTCCTCATGGATCGGCAGTAACATGTATAAAATTGCCTCAATCTGTTCTGCCATTTCAGAGAAGAAGATATTTGAAGCTTTAAAAAAACAAAAAACAACATGGCTGCCAAATCACATGACCGATGATGTCATAAAGAAATATTTGTGGACCACATTATCCCTAGATGACCCTCAAAATTTTTCATACTGATCGGATGTTGCGTTCTACATATTCAATTCTGACGTCATAACGAAGGCACCAATGTGGAAAGGATCAAAAGAGTCAGCAAGTGGAGAAAAGCTCAGGAGTGGGTTTTGAAAAATCATCTGTTGAGCAATTGTGGTCATGCAGTTAATGAAAAGCAGTGGTCATGCATAATTTAATTTTTGGTCCACTGGCAAACCTAAACAGATTTTTTGGTGGCCCGCATCTTATTTGATGATGAATGAGTTTGTAAATATCAGTATACCTGTTTACCTCTGCCACCGAAGGTGAAGGTTACGTTTTCACACCTTTCTGTCTCTCTGTTTGTTTTTCTGTTTGTGTGCAAGATGTCTCAAAAAGTTGTGGACTTATTTGGATGAAATTTTGTGGACATGTTTGAGGTGTGACAAGTACGAAGTGATTAGATTTTGGTGAAGATCTGGATCCGGATCCGACAACGAGAATTTTTAAAGTGATTCTTCACCATTGAGAAAGTGGGCCAAAAATGACATATAGTACGATATCTCAAAAAGTTGTGGACAGATTTGGATGAAATTTGGTGGACATGTTGGTTGTGTGATAAGGAAGAATTGTTTCAATTTTGATGAAGATCTGGATGTGATAATTTTTTTTAAAGTGACTCTTCACCTTGATTGAACAGTTCGCATGCCACCCCATGAATGGTTCATGTACGTTTGAGAGTGTAAATGACCTCATGTACCTGGATACCATAGGAAGAGTTTGGTGCGCAGGGTAGGGTGCCAGAACTTATCGAAGGCACGGGATATGTCAAGGAAGATGGCTCTGATTTCATGTCTGGCATTGAGGATTTTCATCCATTGATCAGAGAGCAGAAGCAGCATATGCAGGGTAGAGTGACCTGGTCTGCATCCAAAAACAACAAGGCCTTCTTCGGCAACACGATGAAGTATTGCTCTCCCCTCTGGGCAGGAATCCTACCCTCACATCTTGCTCAGCTTGACACCAAGGAAACCAAGGCCTTCAAGATTATTGGAATCTCCCGCAATGAAGCTGAGTCAATGGACCGATCCCATTCGCATCACATCTTGGTTCGTGGCATCTCTTTCTTCTCCTGCCTCCTTTCTGGTCTTTTACCCTCTACTCTTTCCATGCTCCCCCCCCCAAGGTGTCTGCAGGGAACACACAGTCCACCAGCCTTCTCGTCAAACTCTTCAATTTCATTCTTCCCTCCAAATCTTCAAAATAGCTGTTCACCACCATCTGAGATCATGCCACATCAAACCATGATTTTTTTTCCACCCCAAATGACCCCCTTTCTGAAGCAATCCTATTTTCCAGGTCATTGCGATTTTTACCCTTCTCCCTCACCTCTTTACAATCCTTAGTTGATCGTTTAGTTACTTTACTGTTTCATGCCTGCTTTTCACTTCCTCTTCTTCAGGAGTTTCATTCAACTTGTGTGCAGCTTGGTCACCCTGATGTGTCCTTCTACTCTGCTGTCGTTGTTTCCCCCCTTTCCATTCTGCTCTTGCTCTTTCACAAGTTTCTATCATGTGTACAAAAAATATAAAACACTTGGCACTAAACAAACACAGATCCCATCATAAGAAGTGAAGATCACACAACTCACCATTTAGCTGGTCACTTTGCTCCTCTTCCAGATCAAAGGAGTTCACATCCTCTACTTTTATCTGCAGAATCTCAGGAAATCCTTCCAGCTCCTCAACCTCCATTTCACACCCGAGCACAGTTGGCTGTTCCGATTGCGGCTGCACACAACAGGAACCTTCAATAAACCAACTTGAGTGTACAGTGCACAGTGGGTGAACCTTTAAAGAGGCAGTAAACATAGCACTCACTCTTCCTGATGTTTGCTCCATCCCGAGTACCTTGATCCCACATTATACCTGCATGTGAACTACCTCTGCAACTGAGACCTTATACTTTGCCCAAATCAGTTACAGCACCTCAAACGTTCACCACACACAAACGTTCACCTTTTGACACCCCCCAAAAATAAATTGGACAGTCGTGGCCAAAAATATTGGCACCTTTTTTTTGTATACGTTGTCGAGGCTCGTATGAGAGCGAAAACACAAATCACAGGAAGGAAGGCATGACACAAGAGGGGCGGGAGTGGGAAGGACAAAACAGTGGGGAGCAGAGACATTAGGAGATCTGTGGAAGGGAGATGGATGGCGTGGAGAACATGGGGTATACAAGATGGGCATTACAGGGACTTTCAGGAAGGAAAGCAGGGAATTTGAAGGAGGTAGGTTTGGGGTGGATTAACGGGGGTAGGAAAGATCGAGGATTTGGTTGGGGGATAAGAGGTGGTGGTGAACAGCTGTTTTGAAAGCCTGGAGGGAAGAATGGGATTGAACAGAATGAGGGAGTTTATTCCAAAGGAGGGAAACAAGAGGAATGAAAGAGTGAAGGTGAGCAGCGATTCGTGATTTTAGTAATTTTACTCGAAGGGGGTTGGTGGCGGACCTTGAGCGCCCTGCGAAATATGGTGGGGACAAATCGCAGACGCAGCAGGGGGGCGAGGTTGGAGAGGAGACGGTATTAGACAGAAAGACCACCGACCTGCCTGTGGTGAGAGAGTGAGAGGCCCAAAGACTCAGCCTCATCGCGGGAGATTCCAATGATCCGAAATGCCTTGGTTTCCACAGCGTGAAGCCGGGAAAGGTGGGAGGCAGGAGCACCAGCCCAGAGGAGAGAGAGAGCAGTACTCCATCAGGCTGTGGATGAAAGCTTTGTAAGTTGTCAGGAGCTCAGGTGGGCCGAGGAAGGACTTTGCACGATGGAGGATTCCCAGTCGGCGACTGGCCTTGGAGGCCAGGTTGGAAATGTGACTTTCCCAGGAAAGATCATGGCAGATAATGAGACCCAGAAGCTTGAAAGAAAGGACTTCTTCAAGAGGATTGCTGAGAAAGTGGATGGGCGTGTTGTGGGTTTTTCACCCACCCCGTTGTGATTGTTGAAGGATTCTTCCTGGTTGATTGTGGAATCCTATTTAACTTCAGGGCTTAACCTCGAGCCGATTCGGTTTTAAATGTATCCCTCGTACACTTCATTCAATGAACAAACAGAACCCCCATTTGTTGCAATATTATTTAACCATAAAACCAACCCGATTAATTCACTTTCCACAGCTTAAGTACATTACATCAGAGAGTTTTATTATTACTTGCTACTTGGTCAGTCCAAAGGAGTACAAGCCACTGAGATGCCATAAATCCTCACATGCTTGCACTAAAACAATTTTACATTTCAAAGCATTTTATACTTTCATGGGAGAGTGGTGGGGGCTGCCAATTCAAACTGCATACGTGTTTTCTAGGTGAGAATTACATGACGTACATTTCAAGGCAAAGGTTTGCTGTTATCAGCCCAGGTCACACCGCTCCAGAACAAGACATTTTATCAACATTTAGGGCAAAAGACTCTTGGCTAAAAAGGACAGCCAATTCGACTTATAGCATAAAATTTAAATTTCTAAAACCCCATTTGTCACAATTTAGAATACATTAATATAATTTTTTCCCCACACTCCCCTGTCTTTTCCTTTTAAGGAAAATTTGAATAATTATATTACACATGATTACCATGTCCCGTTCCTGAAGGAGAAAAGATATTCATTACTCAAGTTCAATCAACAATGGCAGCGAGTGCTCATAACAGAAAATGAGTGCGTTTCCATTTAGCAGCACCCAACGGGAAACACAGTCGAAGCACTCCTTGAACTGAGGAGAAGGTAGATGTTGGCAAGTACGAGCTTGGGCCTGACACTGGGTTGAAGGAGACAAAAAAAAGACTCGAGAGGTGAACAGAGATCCAGCCCCAAGAGAGCCTGGGGCCTCGCAGCAGCAGTTTGTGCAATCAGGTTTGATTTCACCAAGCGAGCTGTGCACGTTGGATGCAGTCGCGGTGGCAGCACGAGCACCCATCCGCACCATTGAACACATGTTGCAGAGGACTCTCAGTGTGGAACTCCAGGCCTTCGTTGTACATTGAAGCAACCGCAGCAAGTTCACGATGTATTTGCAGAGCGGCAATCGAGAGTGTGGCTGAGAACATTCCTCCACGCAGGCACCACACAACGCCGACGTTAAGACTTTGCTCAACCCTCTCCTCAGTGGGTTTTTTTCTTTCTTTTTTTCACATTACTCCATCTTATCTCCTTAGGAAGGGGCAGTTTCATGATTACGTGTTGAATGCTCAATCTCCAAAATCTGGGTTCTCCCATCATCCAATCTTTGTGTGGAAGTTCTTTCCAAGCTTCATTTAGAGGAAATTGTACAATGCATGGTTTAACTGCGCTCAACACTCCGAAACAAACAAAACCAAAGTTAACATCAAGTAAACATCATGGGCTCATGTATTTCCACAAAACTGACAACGGTTCTTCCAAAGCATTCAACTTGCATTATCAATATTTTATCTCTTTCCTTATTATTTCCCTAAATGACAACTAAAATATACAGAAATCTAAGTTGTATGTGTACTCAAAACATTCATCTCATTTGCTATTTCCATGTAAAAGCAAACAGTCTTTATCAGGGTTTCAATTTGCAATCAATAATTATTTTCACAAAAAAATATTCCATCATCTATACAAAAATATAAAAGTAAGCTACTTCTTTCAAGAACCGAATCCAAAGCAATTCGATTTTGCACAGTTACCATTTTCACATTCATATCTGCTAAACAATTCACAGTTTCATTCACAAGTAGTTCCAGAGCAACTGCCATTATATTATCTTGATTCAATTCTTAATAACTTTTCCCTATCCTCAATTAACAGATTAACAAAGTCCATAGGTAAAAAGGATTCTCAATTTGTAATCTCAAAACAAAAGTTCATTTCAATTTTAACCAAGAGAAATATGATGGTTCGTTCTCAATGAGTTCCTTCTTTTTTTTTTATGAGCCTCGTCTGAAAATAACTAGCACAGTTACCGCACAACCCTCATTTGCTTACTGTTCCCCATGTTTATGCGTGTGACAACAAACCCAGTGCATGCAAACATTATCATGAGTATCACTTGTTGGTCCTTTTGACCATAAGATTATTTCCATCACTACCATTACAGGTCAAAAACAAAACAGTGTACAAACCCCCCAGGATGGGAGTTCAACTCCGCTTGGCCATCCTAACATTGAGTTGCCGAGCTGCAGATCACACCTTGGCTGCAGAGCGTAAAATATCTCAAAAATAATGTTTAACCAATCTCTATCATCAAAACTGAATTCCATCGACATTTTAAATCTCTGACATTTTCCATCTATCCACTTCTCTCTCACCAAAACAGCAAACATGCTGCCATTTTTCCAACTCACATACACAAACCATCTATCACTTCCTCTGACCTCAATTACGAATCAATTTTCCTTTATCAAAACAAATAAATCATTTTAAACAGTTGTACAAAAATTGTCAAATCACTTGTCAAATCTGTCATCAGGCGAATATCATTTAAATTGCAGTTCAAACACTCCGTTCACACATGTAACTCGAACCTTCCCAAAATTTATCACATTCATGGGGGAGGCATCTTAAACTTCAGACTAATAAAACATGCAATCTGTCTTAAACAGCTTTTTTGGTTTAAACAATAAAATATTTTCTTTTAAAATCAATAAATCAAAAAATAAAATCTTCAGCATCTATCCAATCAAATCTTATGAATTTACCTTGACTGAATCGATCAAAGGGTTTCACTGGGTTGTTTGCCATTGCCTTCCCAGCACTAGTTCAGGCAACATTAACATTCACAGACAAATAAAAACGGCATGCAGAGTTCAACGTCCATCCGAGGGCATCATCTATTATCTGTGAATCGCCCCACGTGATAAACATCATCAAATCATTTTTTAAAATCATTCCATATCCAAAATCCCTATGGCTTTTAAATAAAACTTCAACACTTTTTCCCTAAATGGACTTCACTTTAAACAGATTCAGTGGAGAGGGTGCGCCACAAACACCAAGGAACAAGGAACAAGGAACAGGAAGTTCTCTCCACATCCGGTGGGAAGAAAAAAAGAAAAACTCTAAGACAGGCAAAACCCACAGTTTAGCATGACTCTGCCATGGCTTCAACACCCACAAAAACCCCATAAAATATCCTCCAAATCAATCACATCTCTACATCATTTCAAAGTACAATCAAATCGAACCTCGGAAACGTCTTTCCCTTCATTGCAAACGGCATGCGCACTTCGACATAATCGCCCCCACCCTCTTGAATCTGCATATGAATCGAATTTCACAGCTAAAGCTAAGACAAACACACTCAGTGGAGGGGGCCAGCCTGCACAGTGCAGCTCACGACCTTCGCGTTATCAGCACCAAAACCAAGAATGCAAAACATGCCACCCCAAACAGACCCACAGCTTAACTCAGCATGAGTCCATCCTCAGACTGTCTTGCCGAGGTGGTTTTAATTATTTAATTTATTTTATGAATGTCCATCTCTTCACGCTTTATTTGTTGCAATATTATTATTTCTAACAATACATTCATGTATCACATCGTCCAGCAATTTATAATTACCCAGCGAGTTCACAATCACTTCCAATTCAGACCCCCATTGAATTGAATTCACACACACACACACACACACACACACACACACACACACACACACACACACACACACACACACACACACACACACACACACACACACACACACACACACACACACACACACACACACACACGCGACCTTGGCATTATAAACTCCAAACCACGAACAGCCAAGCTGTTTTAACTCTGCCTGAAGTTTCTTTAGTTGTTAAAAATATCGTCAAAATCCCAATTGAGCACGTTTCATTGCAATGAAATCTATTGGACTCACACAAGTTTCATTTTTCACTCACTCAGCAACACATGTATCTCAATGCAAATCACCAGCCACGCACCCAGCCGGTCAATCGTCTCCTGCATTCTACAAATTTCACAGTCGACTTTCCCACATTTGGGGAAATCGCAAAGGTCAACTTCCCTCCTGAAGTGCAATGGGTAGGCCTTGCCCTGAGAATACTGCCTCAATGATCATAGTATCTCTCCTATCAGGTAAGTATCAATGCAAACATATATCTCACGCGTCCTCTGCGCGGTCTGTGGCATGTCGCTTCGTCATGCTCATTTAATTACTCCCCTCCATCTTCTTCTCCAGCTTTCTAAAACAACTACAGTACTTATCGTTTACTTTCAAACGGACTCTCTCCGCTACCTCTTCTTTCTATTGTTGCGAATTTCGCCCGCCCGGCGTGCGATCAGCCACATAACTCGAATCGCGACGCGTCGCCCACCGGAATGGACAATTCAGTCGTGACCCTCCTGGAACTACCGCCAGGAGCCAGTCACGGGTGGGGGTTTAACCTCACCCCAACCCAGTCCGCATTCTACCCGAGTGAATCGCCGAATGTCGATATACCTAAGTACCTGCAGGGGTAGCGTACCGAGGAGTTGTACCACGCCGCAGGTTGACTTCGGACACGAACCGCTTAAGCGGCTCCTTCCGTGCTGCAGGGATAACCGAGCAGAGTTATCATCGACCTCGACGGTTCAGATTATTTATTGGGTGTCTACACCCATTATGTGATGCAAGATGGAACTTTCAAACAAAGGAAAGGATGCAACGAAATGGGAAACAGTTCAACAAGCAAGCACTTTCTTTCACACACACAAAGGCAAGCACGTATTTACAGCCATACAAAAATGCACATATAACAGTCAAAGCAAGAACAATACGCAGAGTTACTACCGAATAAAAAAGGCAATTATTTTCAGCACACTTATACAGGTTTACTTACAAGACTGGCACCACACACACACACATTTACACCAAAAGCAAAGAAAACACAAGCCACCCTCACAGGCAAGGAGGCAGACAGGTCCGTGGACCAAATGAACGTGGGGCCTGGGTGATCGGCCAGGTCCACGAGACCGAAGGGGTCTTACCCGCGCTCTCGTGGCGCGATGGCGGGCTAGCCGCAATGTCCGCGTAATGCACTTGACTCCGTGCCCCTGGTATGGTCGGTGAGCTCCTCCAGGCGTGCGTCACACAGGCACCACGGTTGGGTTGGGGAACAGACGGGGTTACCGGCGCTATCTCAGCGCGGATGGGGGGAATTGTTGATGCTCTGGGTCGGGAGAGGGGAATGGCGGACGCTCTGTCCCGCTAGCGGGGTCCGGGGACCGCACCGACTCCGGCGAACTCTCGCCCCTGAGCCCTCTTCTGCGTCCCTGCTCCATTCCGCGACTCCTCCTTCAACCTCAACTCCGAGCTCCGTCCCCTTCGCCGTCCGATCCCCGCAAACACACGCCTCAGACTCCACGACTTCCGACCAGTGCCACTTTCTGCACCCCTTTCTGCACCCACGAAATGCGTTGTTCTTGCGTTTTTATAGACTGGGGGAGGAGCTTGTATGCAGATTCGCGGATCAAAACGTGCTTGGAGGCGAGGCCACACCGCCCGACACTCGCCCATTGGATGGAGAAAAAGGGGCGTGAGCCTCTCCTGATCCATTCTCCTCTCCTAAAAGGAACGCATTCACAGCGGGTTCGGAGGCGGGGCCATGCCACCCGATGCTCAGTTATTGGATGGAAGAAAAGGGGCGTGAAGCCTTCCTGATCCGTTTTCCTCTCCTAAAAGGAACGCATTCACAGCGGGTTCGGAGGCGGGGCCATGCCACCCAATGCTCAGTCATTGGATGGAAGAAAAGGGTGTAAAGCCTTCCTGATCCGTTTCTCCTCTCCCGAAAGGATCCATGTGTTCGCGGCTCGACAACAATTACCGAACAGGTCCTGAACAGCACGACGGTTGGTGTTGACTGGTGGTGTGGTTGATGGTTGTGGAAGGAGAAAGGCGAAGGTGGTGGGGTATTTGCTGTGGTGGTTTGGTGGTTGGCGGACATCGTTTGGGAATGGCGGTGAAGCGATGTTTGCGGGATGGAGTTGTGGAGGTAAAGAGGCGAAGGTGGTGGTGTTTGAGTTGTTGGCGGCTTAATGGTCCAAAATAACGATAGAGAAAGAAAAATGGCTAACTCAAAGCGTCGCAGCCCGGATGAATCGCACATATTTCCCCTAAACAACAGGTGTGGACGAACTACACATGAACTTATCGATATATCTAACCTGAGGACCTTACTGGTGTATTGCAAATTTCCACAGCCATAACACTATCAATAAAATTATGTGACAATGAACTTTTCTTTGTTCGAAATGCGTTACCTGCTGAGACAGCCCACCCTTGAGGAACGCTCTCCCTTACCTTCGCTCAAGCACTTGTCGTTCCTCCAGGCACTGCCTCCGGCAGATTAAGCACCTCCAGTCACGAGCACCACACCAACGTCGGTTCGAATCCGAGTCTTAGGCGCCAACTGTTGTGGATTTTTCACCCACCCCGTTGTGATCGTTGAAGGGGTCTTCCTGGTTGATTGTGGAATCCTATTTAACTTCACGGCTTAACGTCTAGCCGATTCGGTGTTAAATGTATCACGCGTACACTTCATTCAATGAACAAACAGAACCCCCATTTGTTGCAATATTATTTATCTTACTTTTTAGTTAACCATAAAACCAACCCGATTCATTCACTTTCCACAGCTTAAGTACATTACATCAGAGAGTTTTATTATTACTTGGTACTTGGTCAGTCCCAAGGAGTACAAGCCACTGAGATGCCATACATCCACACGTGCTTGCACTAAAACAATTTTACATTTCAAAGCATTTTATACTTTCATGGGAGAGTGGTGGGGGCTGCCAATTCAAACTGCATACATGTTTTCTAGGTGAGAAGTACATGACGTACATTTCAAGGCAAAGGTTTGCTGTTATCAGCCCAGGTCACACCGCTCCAGAACAAGACATTTTATCAACATTTAGGGCAAAAGTCTCTTGGATAAAAAGGAAAGCCAATTCGACTTGTAGCATAAAATTTAAATTTCTAAAACCCCATTTGTTACAATTTAGAATACATTAATATAATTTTTTCCCCCCACAGGGGGGTTGCCAAATGGTCCTTTCGGAGAGACATAGTGAGGGTGTGAGATTTGTCCAGATTGAAAGACATGTTCCATGTGTTGGACCAGTTTGTGATTTTACCCAGATCTGCAGTGAGCGAAGAAGCTGCTGCTTGCCGGTCTGAGGGATGACAGATGGTACGGCAGAATAGGTCATGTGGAGGTGGGTCGGCTCGTTCAGTTTCGTTGTGCAGATCACCAATCTAAACGAAATTCACCCTGTACATTCATGAGAACACACCATTGAAATTCCTACTTATTTCCATATGCACAAGTTGACACACCGACAGTTATTACAATTTGAAATTACCGCCGTGAAGTGGGCGTGGCATGCTTGTAATCGCGGAGGAAACGACCAAATCAAGATGGCGGCGCCCATGGTTGTCTGGTGATTGAGAGATTTTTGGTCTTTCAACAACCAAATATGCATTATTTCACACTTGGGCGCGGAGGATGATGAGAAAGTGACGCAATTCACGGTTTTGAGCTGGCTTAAGGTATGTGAGTGTGCGAAGGCTTGGTGCGATGCCACAGATAGGGAAACTATCAACAAATGCCGTTTGCTGGCTGATCAAATTATGAAACTGCTGCCAATGACTGATCCTCTTGCGGATGCCGGCTGTCACCGGTTCTGCTATGCGTCGTATTGTAACAAGGATCATATAAAACGTACTGAAGCCAGGAAAAGGAAATCAGAAGCCAGCACGACTGCAGTTTCTGCTCGAGCCAGTGAGGTGGTGGGCGGACTCGAAGAAGAGGGGCACTCATACCACAAAATACATAGAAAATCCCTCAGAAGCTCTGTAGAAAGGGTGGCTGGCAAATCAGCAGGTGTACTGTCAAGAATTTGTGTGATATGCCAGAAAAAAAGACAAATTCATCCGTGTCAAAGGAAAATCTCAACGTGATCAGTTGTCCCTGGCAGAAACACAGGATGGAGGAAAGCTGAGGGAAACTGCTGAGCAGAGGAGAGATGAACGTGATGTGAGAATAATGACAACTATAAAGGATAAAGACTGTGTGGCGCTGGCAGTTTGTTATCACCATAAATGTTATTATGAGTATGTGAATGACACATACCACAGACAGAGTGAAAGTGAACTATGACTCAACATTTGACATTTTCCATGATAAAGTAATCCAGGTAAGACATCTATACATATGAAGAAGTTGTGCGAGATGTTCAATGACCTACTCAGAGTATGCGAAGGTCAGGATAAGGCCAACTACCAGGCAACAAGACTGAAGAAAAGACTGCAGGAATGGTACCCAGACATGATTTTCTATCGTCCACCAAAAATGTCTGAGAGTGAAGTGGTGCACATTAAGGACATTGACATTGGTTCCATTGCTCAGGCTGCTGTTGTAGACAGTAGCTCTACAACAGAAACAGAGTCAACTACAGAGGATGAAGCCAGCCAGGGTCCACAGCAGGGTGACTCAGACCTCAATTTACATGTTCTATACTCGGGAGCACTCATGGTTAGGGATGACCTGAACAAACACCAAAGTGTGGACATTACATGGCCCTACTTGGAAATGGTGGAGCTAGCACTAGAGCTTATACGGGCAACTCGTACTTCGAACTGGCCGAAACACCTTGCGATCACGAGAGCGTCAATGCCCTGGTACTTTGCGTACGATCACCTAAACTATGCAAGGTACTTACCCGTTTACTGGCTGGAAATGGCCGGGCTAGAGCACTCCCACCCAGACACGTATCAAGTGTTCATGGACGGCAAATGGACTGCCCAATGGCATACTCGTTATGGATTTAGTAGTGTTGCGTGTGATCAGATCATAGAGCAGACTTTAAATAGGGACAGCAAGACCAGTGGAGGCATCATTGGTTACACTCAGAAAAGCACAGCTGTGAAGAAGTGGATCCTGTCCCAACCAGCACATGCGGAAATCGCAAGGAAATGTGAGTCCATGGCGGGTATCCACAACGAGCCCCGAACGAGAAAAGATTTGGATGTGTCGAGCTCGAAGAAGAACGAAGCAGTGGTGGTACAAGTGATGGACACAGTACTTCAAATGATTAACCCTTTCTCCGGCGCTCACCTTGAACTCGTCAATATTAGTTCAGGTGTCATCGCACCGCCAGCCACTTCCGCAGACTTGATGAACGCGTATGTCAAGGGAGAGAATGCTGTCGTGCAATTCATGCGTGATCGGCTTCTCTCGGGTGAGGTCCCATTCTTCAGTCCAATTTCGAAGGCCAAATTGGCAACTTTCTTGAAAGCGCGAGGCAAGTCGGCGACTCCCCACCAGCAGACGCCAAAGGTTGAAATTGCGAATGAGAGTCGTCTTTTCACACGACTGCTGTTGATTGGCGAGGAAAGCAATGTAACACTCCACGATCTGCTCGCATACCCACTGGCGAACATATATTTCCCGCTGGCATCTGGTGATGGTTCGATTGCCAAGACGGACAAAGCCAAACTCCGCAACCATATACTGAAACTGTAGCCCGGTTGCCGTGTGGACGATCGGACTATCCAAGGTGCAATGATTGTGGATGGAATGGCCGTTATTCAGGCGATAAAGGCTGGTTCACTGCATAACACTTTCGGCAAACTGGAAGAGATGGTACTGAACATCGTAGTGGCCAAAGCACGACATAACCAATCTTCGAAACTGGACGTAGTGTTTGATACTGACCCAAGTATCAGCATCAAGTGCCTGGAGCACGCCAGACGAGCGGGCAGGGGGGGGGGGCGATCTTCAGGTACGAACTATCTACAGACGTGATCAAGCCCTTCCAAAACAGTGGGCCAATTATCTCCTGAGCAGAGCCAACAAGGAGGCATTGATAGAGTTCATCGTCGAATCGTGGACAAGAAACATCTCTCCATCAAAACTGGGTGACATGCTGTTGTACATCAGTCATGCCGGCAAATGTGAGAAAATCAAGGCATCGAATGGTGTCATGACTGTGTCGTCAGTACCTGAATTTGAATGTGACCATGAGGAAGCTGACACGAAGCTCCTGCTACATGCCGCTCACGCGGGACAGAATGAAGAGTCGGTGCGCATAGAGAGTTTCGACACCGATGTGTTTGTGTTGGCATTGGCTCACTCGAAGTCGATTCGGGCACAAAATTTCCATCTGGTCACAGGAAGTCCCAAGGACATTATCGTCATTGACATTAAGAAGCTGAGTAATGACCTGGAAAGTTCTGTCTGCGATGCGTTGATAGGTTTGCACAATTTCATGGGAAGTGATACCACCATTGCATTCCATGGTAAGGGCAAAACAAGGCCATTTGACTTGATGATGAAGGGTCCCCATCTAATCACCTATTTCGGGAGCATTGGTTGAGAATTCACGCTAGATCAGAATATCATTCACAACCTGGAACAATTCGTCTGCGCCATGTACAATCAGCCGACCATGAAGAGTGTGCATGAGGCTCGCTACAAGCTATTCTGCAGCCAGTCGCTGGGAGAACAGAATTTGCCGCCTACAAGCGACGCTCTGATGCTGCATTGCAAAAGAGTGAACTATCAGTCTGCGATCCACCATCGCGCGACAGAAGTTTATAGAAGCCCCTTCTCCTACATTTCACGGATGGGTGGAACGCAATGGAGCACTGACTGTTCACTGGCTGAACAAACCACCAGCGCCGAAGGAACTGTTAGAGGCGACGAAATGTAATTGCAAGAAGACGAAATGCGAGACCAACCAGTGTTCTTGCCAGTCAAAAGGACTGTCCTGCACAGAGTGCTGTGGGTGTCAAAACTGCGCCAACGATGAACAGACCCATGCAGAAATGGAACTTATGGATGATGAAAGCAGAACTGACGATGATTCCGACGACGAACTGTGAATGCGGGTGTCACACTGCTTTTGCTGTGGTGATCTACTACACAGTAGTATTCAGGTTGGTTAGCATGTAATAGTGGACTTGAGTTTTGTAATAGTAGCAGTCAAGAGCCTAGTTCAGCAACTGCTTCAGAGCAAGAAATACTGGAGTTCTAAGACAGTAATCGTCTTGTGGCGGTTCTACTTTTCATCAGGCCGAGTCGCGCAGTCTCTTTGTCTTTGATTTAATCCGTAAGAGCCAATGTAACTGTCTTTAATAATCAATGTAACTACCTTTAATAGCCAGTGTGGCTGCCTTTTAAGCAAAAAGTTGCCTTGGTCAACTCGAAAGCCTGTCTGGTCGGTCCAGACGTTTTCGGCTTCGGTTTACGACCTTTAATTATAAACATCTTTAATAATAGTGAATAGGGCTCTGTATAAACATATTGTATCATTTTAAGACCTCACAAGAGTTTTCTTTGACGTACATATCAGTCTATCCTTGATTCTTCATTTCTGTGTCAAAATCATGCTTTAATGTTCGGTGTATCTTTAATTGCCAAAATGACCAATTGTGTCACATCCGCGACGTGGAAACAAGTGGATTTGGACTCAGCATCTAAAATTCTTTAAGTATGCCAAATTTCATCCAGATTGGTGATCTGCACAACGAAAATCATTTTCTGAAGGTAATAGCGAGTACCTCCACATGGTCGAGAAGGTGGAGTCATCAGCAAAGAGATAAAGAGGATTTTCCAGAGTCGGAGAGATCGTTGATGAAAACTAGAAAAAAGAACAGGGCCCAGAATGCTGCCTTGAGGAACTCCAGCCTGGACAGAAAGAGGGGATGAAAGGACTCCATTTAGGGCCACACGTTGTCTGCGACAGGAGAGGAAGTCTGCGAGCCATGAGTAGAGATGGCATTGGATACCATAGGAAGACAGCTTCGTAAGCAGGGCAGGGTACCAGACCGTGTCAAAAGCACACGATACGTCTCGGGATATGGCTCTGATTTCACGTCCGGCATTGAAGACCTCCATCCATTGTTGGGAGAGCAGAAGCAGCATATCCAGGGTAGAGTGACCTGGTTTGAAACCAAATTGATGATCAGAAATCAGCCCATTGGAGAACAGGAAGGATACTTTTTTTTGGAGAAGAGGATTCATTGGAGAAGAGGAAAGATACAGGCCCTTGTACTTTTTTTTTTCAAGTAACTCACAATTTTCTCAAAGATAGTTGAAATTGACAAAAATATTTGGTCTGAGACACAATTCTTTATTTCACTGTTTTTGTTTTCACTACAGAACCTTTGTTTTTGATTCAGAACTTAATATATCCGATTAACTCAGAAAATAGAAACAAGTGGCATTGACAAAATTGTTGACACCCTGGACTTAATATTTGGTAGCACAACCTTTGGACAAAATAACTGCAGTCAAGCGCTTCCTATATCCATGAATGAGCTTCCTTCACCTCTCTAACGGTCATTTGGTCCACTATTCTTGTGCAAACTGCTCCAGTTCTCCCAGGTTTGAAGGGTGCCTTCCCCAATTGCTGTTTTCTGATCTCCCCACAGGTGTTCAATGGTATTTAGATGTGCATTCATTGCTGGCCACTTTACAACAGTCCAGCGTTTTGTCTTGAACCATTCCTGGGTGCTTTTTGAAGTGTGTTGGGGTCATTGTCCTTTGACACATAAGCTTTGACGGAGACTCAACTTTCTGACACTGGGTTGAACATTGCGCTCCAAAATGCCTCCCTGGTAATCTCCTGATTTCATGATGCCATGGACACATTCAAGGCACCCAGTGCCAGAGGCAGCACAGCAACCCCAAAACATCACTGAACCTCCTCCATGTTTGACTATAGGGAAGGTGTTCTTTTCTTTGAAGGCTTAATTTTGTTTTCTGTAACCATAGAGATGATGTGCATTACCAAAAAGCTCTAATTTGGTCTCATCTGTCCACAGGACATTCTCTCAGAAGGATTTTGGCTTGGTCAGGTGTGTTTTGGCAAACTCGTCAGACTTTCTTCTCTCTCTCTCTCTCTCTCTCTCAGCAGTGGGGTCCTCCTGGGTCTCCTATCATAGAACCTTCTTTCCTGGAGTTGATGACAGATGGTGCGAGTTGAAACTGTCGTACTTTGTGTCTGAAAGTCAGCTTGAATCGGTTTGGCACTTCATTGAGGTGCTTTCTCCACCATTCAAACAATCCTTCGCTGCCATCTTCAATTAAGTTTTCTCTTGCGGCCACGTCCAGGGAGGTTAGCTGCAGTGCCGTGAGCCTTAAAACTTCCTGATAACATTGAGTACGGTGGACACAGGAACATCAAGGTCTCTGGAGATGGACTTGTAGCCTTGAGGTTGTCCATGCTTGGCTACAATCTTCCGTCTGACCTCCTCAGACAATTCTCTGATTTTCTTTCTTTTCTCCATGCTAATTGTGATACACACAGTGACACAAAAAAGCAGAAAGACTCCTTTTCTCGATTCAAACTGGTTGAATGAGCGATTTTTATATTGCAGGCACCTGCAACTCACGACAGAGGAGTTCAATTCCAAAGTAAAGGAGAATCGCCTACTGGAAATGTAATTATTTCAAACAACTTCTGAAAAAGGTGTGAATAATATTGTCCGAGCCATTTTAGGATTTCTTTGTGGAATTAGCTAAGATTTAGGAATTTTTCAGTCTTTTTTTTTGGTTTTGTTCCACTGCAAACCAAAGAAATACATATGTGGATACCAAAAGATTATTTAATTTCAACAATATTCGAGAAGAAATGGTACATCATTTGAAAAAAAGTGCAAGGGTGCCAATATTTTTGGCTGTGACTGTACATGTTGCAGGTTCTTAAGAAAATACTGCAATTATATTCCATGCCGATGTAAATTTTGATTGAGAAACCCATCAAACAAACAAATGTTTCGATATCCATCTAAAATCTGAGCCTGTTCAGCAATTTTATAACAAAGACACTCAATGGTGAGACGGCTTTACACAAAAGCACAGGGGAGGTGTATGAAGGTGTATTTATGCTGTGATGTAATCCATGCAGCACATATTGCTAAAACACAGACAGTTTCCCCATATCTCTGGGGTTCAGGTAATAAATCATGAACCCACCTTGAAGAAAATCTGATGGCACGACAACACCTGGTGAGGTATCCTCGAGTATCACCTCCTTGGTATTTTATATTTTCTTCCTGCTCTCCCAATTTCTGAGCTGAATCAATTTCCAAGCTCCATCTTGGAGCCAGCTGGCATTTTGAGAATGTAATTTCACATTAATAATGGGAATAAAGTATGTTGGGTTGACACAATTCTTTTTTCACCTTGACCTAATTTTCAAGGTCATTAGCCAATTATACAAATTTAAACATTTTTCAGCAAAACTGGACCAAGGCTTGACCAATCACAATGGAATTGCCCTCTCTAGCTAGCGTGGTAACGTATTTACGCTTAATTTACATAACTCCTCTGAATTAAAGGTCAGGGTCACATCGCAGTCTGAAAAATGATATCACGTGTTTTAGTCATCACTCATTTCGCTCATGGGGAATCTGAAAGACCGCTTGGCCTTCCAAGATGTTCTTCCATCGTATTTGTGTACCTGTATTCAAGTTGCGCACCTGATATTTGATTCGAGTCCTTGACCTACTTTTTCAAATTGTGACCTAATTAACATAAAACAATTTCATGATGTTGAGTTTCATGGATAGATTGTGCACGGAGACACATTTTCTTAATTTACATTCCATCCATAAATTAATGACGGTCAAGGTGATATACAGCAGCATCGTTAGGGTCGTGCAACCCATGCAATTACACGGGCCCCAGAGGGAAAAAGAGCCCCCCCCCCACGTGACCGATCAGGGTTCACAACCTTCAGAGGTGGGAGTGGGGTGGTGGTCATGGTCAGTCAGTCTTTGCTGACAAAATACATCAACTTGTGAGTAGTATTTAATACAGCACAAAGGGAACATGGAAACTCAAGAAAAATACATCACGTGATGAAAGGGGGTAGGGGAAGATTTTCCCTTTTGTTTAATGAGACAAGATTATTACATCAGGGGGTGAGGTTGGTAGATGAAGAAGGTTTAAGTGTAATAATAACTACGTTTAATGGACACAAATGTAACAAGAATGATAATAAAATGTGTAAAACGGCTTATGTTAAGACTCTGGGGGTTAGGGGAGGATGTGGGTGGGGGGTGAGGGTGTGGGGAGGTGAGTGTGGGATGAGGGTGTGGGATGAGGGTGTGGGATGAGGGTGTGGGATGAGGGTGTGGGATGAGGGTGTGGGATGAGGGTGTGGGATGAGGGTGTGGGATGAGGGTGTGGGATGAGGGTGTGGGTGAGGGTGTGGGTGAGGGTGTGGGATGAGGGATGAGGGTGTGGGATGAGGGATGAGGGTGTGGGATGAGGGTGTGGGATGAGGGTGTGGGGGTGAGGGTGTGGGGGTGAGGGTGTGGGGGGTGAGGGTGTGGGGGTGAGGATGTGGGGTGAGGGTGGGGGTGAGTGTGTGGGGTGAGTGTGTGGGGTGAGGGTGTGGTGAGGGTGTGGTGAGGGTGTGGTGAGGGTGTGGTGAGGGTGTGGTGAGGTGGGGATGAGGTGGGGGTGAGGTGGGGGTGAGGAGGGGTGAGGGTGGGGGTGGGGTGAGAATGAGGAGGCGGAGTGAGGTTGAGGAGGGAGTGAGGATGAGGAGGGAGTGAGAATGAGGAGGAAGTGAGGAGGAGGAGGAAGTGAGGTTGGGGGTGAGGGGTGTGAGAGTGAGGATGAGTGAGGAGTGAGGATGAGGGTGAGGGTGGGGTGAGGGTGGGGGTGAGGGTGAGGATGGGGGTGAGGATGAGTGGGAGTGAGGATGAGTGGGAGTGAGGATGAGCGGGAGTGAGGATGAGTGGGAGTGAGGATGAGCGGGAGTGAGGATGGGGGTGATGTTGGGGGTGAGGATGGGGGTGAGGAGTGAGGTTGAGGTGAGGGGTGAGGTTGAGGTGAGGGGTGAGGTTGAGGTTGAGGGGTGAAGGGAGGAGTGAGGATGAGTGGGGAGTGAAGATGAGTGGGGAGTGAGGATGGGGGTGGGGTGGGGGTGAGGTGAGGGTGAGGGTGAGGATGAGTGGGGAGTGAGGATGGGTGAGGGTGAGGTGAGGGGAGGAGTGAGGATGAGTAGGGAGTGAGGATGGGTGAGGGGTGGGGGTGAGGTGAGGGTGAGGATGGGGTGAGGGTGAGGATGGGGTGAGGGTGAGGGTGATGATGGGGGTGAGGATGGGGGTGAGGGTGAGGATGGGGGGAGGGTGAGGATGGGGGGAGGGTGAGGATGGGGTGAGGGTTAGGATGGGGTGAGGGTGAGGGTGAGGATGGGGGTGAGGATGTGAGGTAAACAAAGTAGATCCACCCTTTACCTTCTGACACGATTCGTCCTCCTGTCGAGTTTGGTTAATATTTGATAATTAACTTCCGAACACATCGACCACAGACACCAAATTGTGTAGTTTAATATGACAGGACCTCCACTGGTCAAGTGATGATCCGAAAAACATGAACATCGCGGGTCACGTCACATGGCTACCTTTAGTGATGGCTGATATCTCGTTAAGAAACATGTTATAATCTGTACCACTCCTTTAGTACTACTCACGAATATGTTTAAAAACCAGAAATCTTCACTCGACTCACAACTCGCTTTGGGGAATGTTTCGTTCTCTGCGCGAGTCCCGGGAACACGGATCCACACTTCGTACACACACGACTCTTATTATTCTTCTTCTTCTGCAACCCGATTATACATGACATGTCTCGAATCCCTCTGGATCGTTATTTCATCCCCACTAACGTGTATTATCATCTGGGAATGTGAACTAAAATCATTTTACACAAAAATATCTAAGGGTGAAAAACCGAGAAAAAGAAGATTCGACAACCCAAGCTCGAAGATACACCCCGGTGGTATTTTGAGAGTTTAAACGTCGTCTGTCGTCGTCGTCGTCGTCGTCGTCGTCGTCGTCGTCGTCGTCGTCGTCGTCGTCGTCGTCGTCGTCGTCGTCGTCGTCTCACAGCTTTTCACTTACTCGACACACAGGTCGTCTGATGTAAATACACGTCACTACCCCATCTGGAGAGGGCAATTCCGTTCTGATGATGCAGAGCTTGGTTGAGTTTTGGTGAAAAATGTTGAAATATATATAATTGGGTCATGACCTTAAAAATTAGGTCGTGTCAAAAAAAATTGTCAACCCTGCATACTATTATTCCCATTATTAATCCGAAATTTAAATCTCAAAAGTCCCAACCGGCTCCAAAATAAAGCTTGTAAATTGATTCAGCTCAGAAATTGTGGGAGAGCAGAAAAAAGAAAGTAAAAATGAAAAATCACTCATACAGAGTGTGACACTTGGCGAAACGGTTGGGCACTCGGAAGGGAGCATACCTCCGCCAAGCTGAATAGTTTACATTTTGTTTGCCACTGATAGGTCGGATCTGAATCTGGATCTTCACCAAAATCGAATCACCTTGATCTTGTCACCGAACCAACTCATCCACCGAGTTTTATCATAACTCGTCCATAACTTTTTGAGATATCATGCTATACGTCGTTTTTGGCCCCGTCTGTCAATGACGAAGAATCACTTAAAAATATTCTCGTATCAGGATCCGGATTCAAATCAACACCAAGATCGAATCAATTAGTCCTTGTCACACACCAAACATGTCCACTAAGTTTCATCTGAATCCATATTTTGGGGGGAAACCCCATAAACTCCTTCCATAGACCCCCCCAGACCCAATTTTTTTTGCACCAACTTTCCTCTCCTGACTGGTAACAGGAATCGCAAAGCTCATTCCGGTCACATGACTTTAGGGATGTCAAAATGGCCGACTTAGTAAATTTCTTCAAAAATCTTCCTCACCATATCCACCAGTCAGAATGCTATCAAATTTGGGTTACAGCATTAGGACGGGGCCCAAATAAGCTTCCGATCCAGTGGTCCTCTTTTTAATTTTTAGCTCACCTGTTCGAAGAACAGAGAGCTATAGCGATACCCCCAGCATGAGCGTGAAAATGTTAAATTTTTTGTATTACGGAAAAACTCCTCGACGGATTTCGACAAAACTTGGTGGGGGGGGGGTTAGGTATGGTTCAACGATCATGCCATTAGATTTTGGACTTGGTCCCCCCCCCCCCAAAAAAAATTGTTAGAGAAATTTTTTTTTTTTGCATTTCTACATGTTTTAAGTGATTTCCAACCCCCACCCCCCAAAATAAATTGTTAGAGAAAAAAATGTTTTTTTTGCATTTCTACATGTTTTAAGTGGAGCCTGGTGTTGGCGCAGTGGTTAGGGCAGCGGCTTAGGATCCAAAAGGTCCTGAGTTCAAGTCCCCTTGGGTCACTGAATTAATACACCAGGGGGTTGACTCAGCCTGTCATCCTTCCGAGGTCAGCAAAATGAGTACCAGTGTACTGGGCCGGTGTATACCCCGGTTAAAATAGGTGTACCATATCCCTGTGTTGTAAGAGGCGACCAGGGTTGCGTCAGGAAGGGCATCCGGCGTAAAACATGTGCCAAATCACTATGCGGATCATGCGGATGATCCGCTGTGGCGACCCCTAAAAGGGAGCAGCCGAAAGAAGAAGAAGAGGAGACATGTTTTAAGTGATTTTCAACCCCCCCCCCCCCAAAAAAAAATTGTTGGAGCAAAAATATTTTTTTTGCATTTCTACATGTTTTAAGTGATTTCCAACCCCCACCCCCCAAAATAAATTGTTTGAGAAAAATTTTTTTTTTTGCATTTCTACATGTTTTAAGTGATTTTCAACCCCCCCCCCCAAAAAAATTGTTAGAGCAAAATTTTTTTTTTTGCATTTCAACATGTTTTAAGTGATTTTCGACCCCCCGCAAAAAAAATTGTTAGAGAAAATTTTTTTGGGGCATTTCAACATGTTTTCAGTGATTTCCAACCCCCCCCCCCAACCAGAGAAAAAAAAATTTTGTTTGCATTTCTACATGTTTTAAGTGATTTCCAACCCCCACCCCCAAAAAAAAAATTAGAGAAAAAAAATTTTTTTTGCATTTCTACGTTTTGTGATTTCCAACCCCCACCCCCCAAAAAAATAATTGTTAGAGAATTTTTTTTTTTTGCATTTCTACATGTTTTAAGTGATTTCCAACCCCCACCCCCCCAAAAAAAAAATTGTAAGAGAAAAAAATGTTTGCAACTTTTTTTTCAACAAAATTTCGATTTTTTTTATCGAACAGAGCGGTGTTATCGTCGGCCTCGACGGTTCCGATTAATTATCGGGCGTATTAAGCCCACTACCAACCGGGCGTAGTGGCGTGCGCCTGTAATCCGGCTACTCGGAGGCTTGGGTTGGAGGATCGCTTGAGGACGGGAGCTCTGCGCTGGGCCACGCTATGAGAGGGTGTAGGGCAGCCCGGAATCATGGCGAAACCCAATCCTTATCCCTGTGTCGTAAGAGGCGACCAGGGTTGCGTCAGGAAGGGCATCCGGCGTAAAACCTTTGCCAAATCAGTATGCGGATCATAACGGATGATCCGCTGTGGCGACCCCTAACGGGAGCAGCTGAAAGAAGAACATTAAGCCCACTACCAACCCTTTACGTGAAGCAAGATGGAGATTCAATTAAAGAAAAGACGAAGCGAAACGGGAAAACAGTTCAACATGATGCACATTTATTCCGCGGCACACGGAGAGCACACAAATACAATTAAAACAATTATGCACAAAAAGCAAATGTAACAAAAGAAACAATGATGCAGAGATACTACCGAATAAGACCGACACACGGCAACACTTACACAGTTTTACTTCACCAGACTGGCGCCACACACACACGTTTACACAGAAACAAAAGAAAAGGCCACCCTCAAAGACAAGGGGGCAGACGGGGCCTGTGGGCCAATATTTGCGCGGGTCCTGAAAGAGCGGTCAGGTCCGCGAGACCGGGTGGGTCCTACCCGTGTCTTTGTGATGAGCTGCAAATGTGGCAGCGTGGCGGTGCCCCGACTTCGTGCTCCTTCGCGGGTTTCGTTGGCACTGCTTGGAGTGGGGTGGGAACGGGGCCCCCTTTTCGCACTATCTCAGCGCGGGGAAAAGGGGGAATTGTTGATGCTCTGGTGAAAGAGTATAGCTGGCTTGCTTGGGTCCCGTGACGAGCGATTCCACCGCGAACTCGTCGCCGAAGGCCGTCTTCCTTGCCTCGGACCCGAGCTCCTCGGACTCTTCCCCCAATTCTCCTCAGCCGACTGCAGCAAACCACCTAGACGCCCTCACCTCCCGACTCCAGTCCGAGCTCCAACCCAACTCTGCCTCAAAACTCTTCGATTTTCTGCCACTCTCTGCTCTTCCAAAACCGACTCTGCCTTTCTGCCACTCTCCGCTCTCCGCTCTTCGCTCTTCGCTCTTCGCTCTTCGCTCTTCGCTCTTCCAAGGCCGACTCTCCGCTCTTCCAAGGCCGACTCTGCTCAAACCGACTCTGCCCAGATTCGCCCTGCGCTCGGCGCTTTATAGGCCGGCAGGAGAACCCATATGCAAATTTCTGGATCAGAACGAGCTCGGGGGCGGAGCCACGCTCGCCCATTGGACGGAGAAAAAGGGGCGCGAATCTCCCCTGATCCTATAATTTGCATATCTCGATTCCACACAGACGCGCCTGGAGGCGGGGCCAAATCCCTCCGCGCTTGCTGATTGGACGGATCAGAAGTGGGCGTGTAGCATTCCTGATCCGAATTCTCCTCGGAAAGGCCGCATTTTGCACTCGCGGCTCGGCGCGTGTCTTGTCCGAGCCCAGGACAGCCCTACGCTCGGTGCTCACAGGTGGTGCGGGAATGGCCGCAGAAGGAGAGAGGTGAAGGTGGTGGAGGGTTTATGGTGGTGGTTTATGGCCATGGTGCCGTTTGGAATGGCGGTGATGCGATGTTTGCGGGAGCGAGTTGTGAAGGTAAAGATCGTGGCTGTTGGCGTTGTTGTTGTGAAGCGGCGTTGTGGTTGGTGGTTGTTGTGTGATGGCGGTTGAAGCGTGGTTGGTTCAAAATAAAGATAGAACAGAAAAACGGCTATCTCAAAGAGTCGCAGCCCGAATGAATCACATTTATTCCCTCTAAACAATGGGTTTGGGGCTAACTACACATGTACTTACAGAGCTATCTCACCTACGGGACCTGAATGGTGGTTTGCGAATTTCCACAACCGCAACAATATACATATATACATATATATATATATATATATATATATATATATATATATATATATATATATATATATACATATATCGGGGCGTATTATGTTATACCTGTCGTCCGTCTGTCTGTCTGTCCGTCTGTTCCTGTCCGCACTCTAACCCCCAAAGTTTTCAACTTTCACGTTTCATATTTGGTACATAGGTACAGACTGTGGAGCCGTTGTGTTGCGACATACGTTCGTCATCTAAAGTTGTTGCCATGGCAACCGGGATGCTGTTTTCCATCCGTTCCTGTCCGCACTCGAACTCCCAACACTACATATTACTTTTTCTTTTAGATGCATTTCTCATGGCAAGGCAAGTACCATAAAATTCGGACCATTGAGCCTATCGTTATATAAGCCGCATCCCCTAAATTTTAAAAAATGGAATTTAAACACACACAAGCCGCACTGGTTTATAAGCCGCAGATGTTGCACAAAAAAACCAAGCGCAAAAACGTCCGAAAATTAGCCACAAAAAGTGATCGATCTTGCTTTGAGTCTAATCTGAACAATAGAAACACCCCGACCATCCATGCCATTGGCATTTCCTACCTCTGAAAGCCTTTGTTGACTTTTTGCAGCGAGAAAGTTCACCCCTCTGTGAGTTTTGAATTCCTCGTGTGGACCTCTTGTTTCTTCATACCGTACTCTTACCAAATCAATATCTCTCTAAATATATTCTGAGGTCGCAAACTCATCACTGAAGAAAGCAGGGAAACACACAAACAGCCGCGGCGATCAGGTGAGACACTTGGAGTGTGGATTGAACTTTTTCTAGCTCAGCTGTGGTTTACCTCACTCATTCTACGTTTTTCAAGTTTCGGTTAACAATGCAAGGTAATAAACGTAAATATAAATACCATAGAGATAAATAACGACGTCGATCCAAGTAAGAAGAATAACCTCTCTGCGATGAGTCAGGAAAATTAGTTGACTTTCTGCAGGAAGAGGACTTTTACAGTGAGTTTTTAATTCATGAAGAGACAAAACCAGTTTTGAAACCTAATGTGAATCTAAACATAGACTGGAGACTGACGACAACAACTTGATTTGGCCTGAACGCGTCATTGAGAAAACCCGCAACATCAGTAGATTTTGTCATGTTCATGTTTTCATTTTTTTTCCTTTCTGTTTTTATCTACCACACTATTTTTTTTACTGATTACAATATACAAATACAGATATTGCTTTGTAATTATTTGGATCAGATTTCACTGCAATGCTTTAGAAAAAATATTCTTAGACCAGTGTTTTTAAAACGATAAATGTATAAACAGGCGAGCATTGGGTGGCTTTGACACCAACTCTGGTTGTTAACGCCATGAACGAACTTTGGTACATCACAGACGATGAAGGTCGCGGTCAAGTTTCATTGGAATTGCACGTGTAGTTTCTGCAAAGAAAGCAAATACCCATTTTGGGCCCCCGCTCCCTCCCCCTCCCCAAACACCCCCCAAAGGCCCAATTTTTTTCATGCCGTGAAACAACTTTGGCACATGCTGGGTTGATAAATGGTGTGGTCAAGTTTCATCGAAATTGTGTGTGCCTGGAATGTGTGACCTAGATTCCCAGAAATCCAAGATGGCGTCCAAGTTGGCAGCACGCATACAAAGTCACCACTATCTATTCTGGCAGAAGAGGCTTTAGGTTTTGAATAAAAATAGGTTTTTAATTTTTTTTTTAAATAGGTTTTTGAGGGAGTAGAATTCAAATATATGCATCGAATCATCATTTGAGCATTAATATACTTCAAACAGGTGTAGTATGGGATAAATTGATGACAATTATGGGAAGTAAATATCCCCAATGAGACATTTCCTTTTTTTTTTGCAGATAATGCACTCGGATTGTTGCATCATTTGTGGGAAGACTGACGATAACCTGAAATGCACTGAGAATAAAACTCCCGAGCGTGTTGCACCTCGATAGCCGCAATGCAAGTACTTATTCACTGGATTGCTCACGCAATCCGGACAGAGTCTGACAACACGCCATGTTACAATACGGCCTCGACGTCAAGGCCTCCTTTTTATTGTGCATGCACGAGGACTTCGCATGCTTCCAGGGAGTTGCTAATCACAGAACAAACATACATTGACACTGTAGGGTTACATAACTTTTGCCAGTAGCTTGTTATACATATAATCTCAACACACCGAGGAAGTCCTGAAAACCGATGAATATTTCCGAAAGAATGTAGTCCTTTCAGGAACCTGATGCACTGCCAGTTGATTTGGATCTTCAAGGTCGTTGGAGTGCCACTGACTTTCTGAAGAATAGTGCTAAGTGGCACAAAATGTGTCACCTAAAATTCACCAGCTCAACATTTGAAAGGAGTCGAGAGTAACACAAAAACAAATGAAGAGACCAACCATAAGGAAGAGAAAAAAGTCGAACTGCCAGGATAAGGTCTCAAGGATGCCACTTGAGAGAAGAGAAGGATGGGTATGAGGAGAAAGGTGTCACTCCAGACAAAGATAGCTGTAAACTTTGCTTCCTTCCTCCAGGATTCCAACAATTAGGAAGAATTCTTTGTTCGCCTCACTGAAGACATGGTGACCTGTGACTACCCAGATGGCAAAGAAGTCGATATCACCTCTGGTCAATCTGTTGCATCGAGCATTAGCAATGTTATGCTAAACTCCGACCACAAGGAAGCCGACACAAGAACGTGTCACCATGTCCAAGATGCTGTCCAAAGAGTTGCAACTACAGTTATGATCAGTACAGTGGATACAGATGTTCTGGAGATTCGACGGAGAATATCATCTCTGAGCTTACGTTGCATACCCTGATACTCAGCTGTGGGTAGCTCTCGGCAAAGAGAAACATTTCTGATATCAGCATGCCAACTCTATCATTCAAGATATTGGCGAAAACAAGTCACGCAGCCTTCCATTTTTCCATGCCTTGACAGGATCCGACACCACGTCACAATTCTGTGGAAGAGGAAAGCAATATCTGTGGAAGATATGAAGGCATTCACTGCACCAACAGATGGATTTCCTTTTCCACAGCAGGATCCGTTTCGACCATTGGATGACAAATCGGTGCCCTTTGCTTTGATAGAACAGTTCACGTTCCGCCCCATGAATGGTTCACGCATGCTTGAGAGTGTAAATGACCTGAGACAAGAGCTTTTATTTCATGGTAAAAGATTTTTTGGAATGGAAAACCTTCCACCAACACAGCTTGTACTTATCCAACACACTAACTGATGTATCTATCAAGCCAACATCTGGTTAGCGAGCTTGAAGAGCCAGCAAAACGCACTGAGTCCAGAAGCCTTTGGCTGGACAAAATCTGAGGACAGCTGGAAACCAGTGTGGATGACACTCCCAGAAGCCACAAAAAACTGGAGAGAACTCATAAAATGTGGATGTAAGACTGAGCCCCTGTGTACATGTAAGTGTGTCTGCAAGAACAACTGACTGGAGTGGACAGCCCAATGCCAGTGTTGTGGAAACTGTGCATAATAAACCTGTGATTGTCATTTGACATTTAGTTGTGAAGTCTTTTGATGTGCAAGAACGGTGTGTAGAATTACGGCATTAACTAGTCGTGTAAGGTGTAAACGAGGCTGTCATAGATCGAAGTACATGATCTATAACGTGACTTGATTTGGTCAGGATTGTATTTCAGGTTTGACGGTGAAGATAAAATAGTATCAATGAATCCTCACCAAGTCAACTATTTAATGATGTTCATATCATATCGCAATGTACATGTACGTAAATCACAATCTCAAAATGAATAGACGTGTTCATTTTGGCCACCATATTGAATTATCACTTGTTGCATTATGGAAACGTAATTGATTGAAACGCTGCAACGTCAGTGTTCTACAACCAGCAATTCGTATTATCCGTGCAATCTTGAATATTTCAGCCTGGCTGAAGATTGAGATATTAAAACTTTTGATATGCAGGTATATAATCAACAATGGCGGCCATCTTTGATTGTTGAAAAACACATTAAATATAAATGTATGGGTCATTCCCCCAAACACGTGTTTTGCAACTTTGTGTGATATTTTAGCTCCAATACCAGCCAAAATGGACACATTTGTGTTTTAGGTGGCCATCTTGAATTTCTGGGAAACCAGGTCATTTAGTAGAGGCACCAGATAAATGATTGTGGATGACCCATACATCATTTGTGCCAAATCTCATGCCTTAATCTGGCAGGTCACGATTTTCATGCCAACTGACTGGAGTATAACAGAACAAGCCGTAGGCGACATGGGTGGTCGCTATATAATTGCATACTAGTCATACAGTTTTTGACGGATTGGGCTGAAATTTTTTGACAAAGAGGTTGATTATAGTGCACATAAAAGCGTGGAAGCAGATTTTTGATTTTCGAAAAATGTATATATAAAAATATTTTTAGGATTTTTTCAAAAATTTCAAAGTCCTGTTGCTAGGCAACAGTGGCGTCCATAGCAACGGTGATCAAAAGCATACAACTAGATCCTGGTATGAACCTAACTGTCAAGTTTCATCAAAATCGGTTGACTCCTCTGGCCTCCAGAGTTGTCCATTACATACAAACAAACAGACAAGCGTAGGCGACATGGGTGGTCGCTACATAATTGCATACTAGTCATACAGTTTTTGAGGAATCGGGCTGAAAATGTTTGACAAAGAGGTTGATTATAGTGCGCATAAAAACCTGGAAGCTGATTTTTGATTTTCGAAAAAATAAATTTTTTATGATTTTTCAAAATTTCAAAGTCCCATTGCTAGGCAACGGTTGTGTCCATAGTAACGGTGCTCAAAAGCATAGAACTCCATCCTAGTATGAACCTACCTGTCAAGTTTCATCAAAATCGGTTGACTCCTCTGGCCTCCAGAGCTGTCCATTACATACAGACATACAGACATACAAACAAACATACAGACAGAAAAAGTGAAAATAAGGGTACTCTAGCGACCAACCAACAAACATACAAACATACAGACAGACGAAAAACCTGAGAATAATGGTAGTCTAGCGACCACCCAAGAATAAGGGTAGTCTAGCAGCGACCACATTGCACACATGATGTTATCGTCACTTGATCATAAAATGCTCCCCTACCTCCACCATATTAGGATCGTTACTGAAATGGAGGTTGGGCATTGCACTCTCCCTGGTGGGCTTATCTACAAATTGGGTTCAAAAGCGATCCTAGACTAGATCTTGGAAATCCTCTGCTCTGCCCTTTCCGGACCCAATTTATCCCTGCAAGTTAAAATCCCCCATAATCAATACTCTTCCCTTTCCGCATGCCCTTTTGAATTCTTCATGTACTCCTCCTTCCTCCTCTTCCTTCACACCTGGAGCCCCATAAAAGCATCCTACCAGTATCTTACTGTTTTTACAATCTCTGATCTCTAACCATACATAACTCTTCTGCATTAATTCCCAACTTAATGTCACTTCTTTCTCTCGACGCAATGCTGTCTTTCACCCAGATTGCTACTCCTCCTCCTTCTCTTCCTCCTCCTCCTCCTCCTCCTCCTATTTTCTCTTTCCTATCATACCGATACACTGCGTAGCTTTGTAATCCTGTTTTCTAGTTACTCTCCTCCTTAACCCACTTCTCACTTACTGCAACTATATCACACTCCTCGCTATCTACTTTGACCTCAAGATCTTCCTTTGACCTCAAGGCTTTACCAATCACAATTACATCATCAGTTCCTTCTTTAATAACTTCTCCACTCTCCGTTGACCTAAAAAAAACAAGGCTGAATTCCCTCCTCAGTAGTATAGGAAATGATATTTCTGGGCCACCTTGTGCTAGGAGGGCTCCAGGGCTCTTGGAATGCTTCGAGACCCATACCTTTTGAAATGATTATAGGTGTCTTGAGGGAATAGAGGTCTGACATGAGCCACCGAGATTTTCATTGAGACTTGGTAAACTCCTTAGTATTCCAATTTTTCATGGCTACCATAGAAGAGTATAGTGCAGTAGCAAGCGAAGACCTTCAATGGCCAAAGAGCAAAGACTTCAACCGCCAGAGTGGTGGCTTTAGCGAAGTGCAACAGCCAAGCAAGTGGCAAGACCTGCCCCTTAGGGTATACAGGATCAGGGAGAAGAAAACTATTGAGACATCTATCGGACCTAGCATGATCCTAGATCTTGAGAACCAGGAGAGGGAGCACGCCCGAGTGTGGATGCCCCAACGTCTACGAGAGGAGCTGCTAGGGACTCCGGAGGTCAACTTTATCTTCAACGAAGAGCTAGTACAAAGCAAAAAAGATGCAAGTTGCTGCTACTACAGCTTCCAGCTCTTGCAGCTTTGCGAGAGCAAAGCAAAAAGTAGCATCTGGCACAGTTGAATGTGCACTATATGTACCTTGTTATACTAAAAGGGGTCCTGGCTCAGACACCCACCCCCTGCCTCTTTTGTTTTGCTTTAGCAAAGCAAAAAAGTTGTATCCGGTGCAGTTGAACGTGCACCGTACGTACCTTGTTGCATGAAAAGGGATTCTGGCTCTGAGACCCATCCCCTACCTTTTATAGAGAGGTGATACTATGTCTCAGCCAATGATGCATCAAAAGCTCAACAACCAGGTCGTCTTCGAAGTACGCCGAGGGATTAGGGAATGCAAGAATAAGAGAGAAAAGGAACCTTCTTCACACCTTTCAGGCAATAGATGCTGAAATCGTGAAGATCCAAAACAGGTGCCCCCACCCCAGATGGGATGCACAGTGGGTCACCGAGAGGGTACCGTGGGAATACTGCGCAGAATGCGGACATATACGTCTGGCTGAGCAAGCAGGATGATAGCATTCCCCCGATTAACCTGCTTCTTATTGAGAAGGCCAGCAAGTTTTAATTGTTTTCACTACCAGACATATCTGGATTCTCTGTATTAGACATATCTAACAAAATTTCATCCATTTCACTGTCAGACATATCGGCAGTGGCACTTTCATCAAACAAACTTTCGAAGCTATTGTACGAATGTGGGCTCACAGCATCCTCATAAGACAAATCTCGAGTAGGATAATTGGATGTCTTCTTATTGCATTCCATTACAAATGATGGCGAGCTATTGCGATCCATTGCAGTATCCACTACGCACTTCATTTATTTTATTTTATTTTATTTTATTTTTTCCATGACATAGACTTCTTGCAGTAAATTACTTACATAATACCAACTGAGATTTCCCATTTAGACAAAGGCATTTTCTTTAATATTGCCCATGCAATATAGTTACCATGGACAAGTGCATCGAACTAGTCCTTGCATAAATGCAGATACAGATACACAAAATCCGACCAGCGATAGCCAAGGATTCTCCGAAGAGACCTGGTACCAAAGGAATTAAGTCTCCATCTCAGATCCTTGGTCAGAGTCCAAGTCTCGCATCCATAGAGCAAGACTGGAAGTACCAAGGACCTGAAGACTCGGACTTTCGTCCTCCCGCACAGGTACCGGCAGCGCCACACCCCATGATCCAGTGAATCCATGACTCCCCAGGCCCGACCCAGACGTCTATTGACCTCTGACTCACAGCCAGCAGAGACATGAATATCACTGCCAAGGTAAGTGAATCTCTCCACGACCTCAACATCCTCACCACAAACAGACACAGACAGGACAGCAGCATCCAAGATGTCACGGAAAGCCTGGATCTTAGTTTTGACCCAAGAAACCCGTAATCCCAGCGGCTCCGACTCCTCATTCCGCACCTCGAGGGCCCCCAAAAGGATATCTAAAGTCTCCGCAAACATGACTGCATCATCTGCAAAATCAAGGTCCGAGATCTTGACATTCCCAAACGATGCACCGCAGCTTGATCTCTCCAACATCCTCCCTAAAATCCAGTCCATACAAGTGCTGAAAAGTGTGGGGGCCAGTACACACCCCTGACGAACTCCAGTAACAACTGGAAATAAGTCAGAGATGGTACCACCACACTTGACAGCACTCTCAGTACCAGAGTCGAGTTCAGACATCAGATCGATCAGTTTTGGTGGCACCCCACGAAGACCAAGAATCCTCCAGAGGACATCCCAATTCACTGAATCGAACGCTTTACAGAGATCAATATCGGCTGCAAGCAGCCCCTGCCAAAACTCTCGTCTGCGTTCGGTGAGGACACAAAGAGCAAGGATACGGTCAATCGTTGACCTCTTTGGTGTAAAGCCTGACTGCTCTGGACGCTGGTGCTCAAGCAGATGGTGGCGAACCCTATCAAGAATTATCCGAGCAAAGACCTTGCCCGGCACTGAGAGCAGCGTCACCCCCCGGTAGTTGTTGCAGTCTTGGCGATCACCCTTCCCTTTCCAGAGAGGAACAACAAGGCCCCTCTTCCAATCAGTTGAGATGATGCCTGTGTTCCAGGCAGAGCACAAAACTGCATGCAACGACACGAGTGCAGCATTTCCACCAGCCTTGAGAAGTTCAGCATGGATGCCACAGGGTGTTATACAGAACATGTTGGATGAGAGTAGGGTAAGAATACTGATTCTGGCTCACTTTTCCCCATGTAAATGAATGGGGGATTTTCAGCGATTTATTTTTTTTTTCCCTAAAAATAAACCCCCCTTTTTATCCCAAGGTATATTTATTTGTCTCCCCTTTTAACCTGGAGGTTGAACCTCATTGAATTGAACACCTGGGGGTTGAACAGCTCACTCATTGAACCTATAAAGATTTGTTCATTCTCAAATTCCTTCAATAGTTTAATTTTCTTTGCACAATAATCCCCATCTAAAATATTGACAAACAAAACATTTGAATCTTTATATTTTTAAGATACCCCTTTTGTGCCATTACGAAATGATAAACTTCTCTTAATGCTCTTGTTTGACCACCTCCTGAGCCACATATCATTTTGAGATTATAGTAAATTGTTTTTTCATTGTTCAATTGATAACCATCAAAGTTTTCAGTCCATTCAAGGATATTCATTTTTTTCTTTACATCCTCTAACTTACTAGTTTTTAAATTAATTCGCTTATTTGTTTTATTTACCTTTGTTTTAGTTATTTTTTCAATAAGACTTATTTGATATTTTTCACATTCATTATGTTTTCCATTTATATACCAAGACTGAGATTTTCTCCACTCTTTAGTTTGATTAATACTTGGTTTAACCATTTATATATTGTGAAAAAAACGGCGGTAGCCCTTAAAAACCCTAACCCATCTTCCCATCGTTAAAACATAATCTATTTTATACACTCTATCATACAATATCCATATGGAACACAATCTATTCCATTATCTAAAATAAATCTCTTATCATCAAAGGCTCCTAATGCCTTTTTATTTACTTCTTCACTATATATGTTATGTTTATAACTTCTTATTGTATTCATTTTCCTATATTCTTCTTTCTTATTCATCAAACAATTATAATAATTTCTAAAAGTTATTGATTTCTTTATTACATATTTCTTTATTCCCTTTAACCTCTTATCAATCTGTTCACCATACTTATAAGCATATGCCTTTGCTCTCAATCCAATAAACTCACTCATTACTTTTCCACCCAACTCATCCTTAAACTTACCAATAACCTTTTCATTCTTTTTGGAAAATAACTCACTCTTCTTGCTGAAATTACTTGTATCATATACTCCAATATTTTTCTTCATATCTTCATAAACATCATCAGTTTTTATATCTAGGATAAAACTATCAGTATCCATATACAACAATGAAACATTTTCACCATACTCTTTCTTTAAGTCATTATACAAATAATCATACATCAATATCTTTGATAAATCAAGAACTGCTGTTCCAATATAAATTGGTTTATCCATTACAATACTTTCCTTTTTCATATGAATTGCAGAAAAGTTCTCTGAAAAAACCTCTTCTCTCTCAAAACTTGGTTTATTTATCAATCTCGAAGCTTCTTTCCAAGATGTTGCGAATCTAATGTTTTGCCTGTTTCTAACATTTTCCATAGTCTTTCCAAATACAGCATTATTCATTAATTTATAAAAGTCCCCTTCAAATTTTACTTTTGTATTTGCTCTCATATCTGTATTGAATTGAATATACTTTTTCACCCAAGGACTTTGTTTAAATTTTAAAACTCTATGAATTTTAGCTACTCTCAATCCTTCTCTCAAAAACTGTTTTAAGCTTCTCTGATGCAAAACATATCCCTCTTTATCATAGAATGTTGTTAATAACTTTTCTGTTGATTTACCTTTAATATTAAAACTTTTATGATAATCACTTAACCATTCTTTCTTTGGAGTTTCTTTCTCACATGCAAAAGGAAGATCTTTATGCTTATTATGAAGATCACTCGGGTACCTCAAATCAACTTCAAAATAATAACCTTCTTCTTCGTCATTCAATTCCTCTTGAGAAGAAATAACAATATTCATCAAAGCCTTTTCATAATTCTTTTCTTCCACCCACTCTAATTTACCATAAGGTAGAGATTGAGACATTGCCCATCCATACAAATTATTAGCATCAAAATACATCAAATAATTACTATCTTTTTCACTATCATAATTTGGGAGATATTTATTATTTGCTTTAGCATATCTTTTTGAACATACTTGTGATATTCCACCTCTCTTGGACTTCTCAATCATCAAAAGCATATCCACATCACTGATTAAATCTATATCTTGTTTTGTCATTTTCAACATTGCACTCCAAGCTAAACCAGGAGCTGTGAAATAGTGGGCAGGATCTAATCCATAACAATTTTTATTATGACAGAGTGATCTAAAAGCTTCAAACACATCAGCTAACAATAAAACATCTGTTTTTAGATATAAATCGTGATATTCTCCAAGGTTCTTTATCTTAAATATTTTCCATATTTCTTGTGCGTGTTTATATTCCTTATCACTTATCTCTTCTTCATAAAGGTTATTATAGAAACTTTCTTTTGAAGGAAGTTGTGTTTCTTTAAATCTCATAAATGAATCCATATAATCATAAGGATAAATTCCCTTACTTGTAAGAATTTTCTCTTTACTTTGAATTTCATTCCTTGTTTGAATTTCCTCTCTCGTAAGAATTCCTTCTTTAATCAGAATTTCATCTTTAATCTGAATTTCCTCTTTAGTGAGAATTTCCTCTTTTGGAAAGAATGAATTAAGATTTGGAAAAGAGTCTGTGGAGCTTAGATTTGATGCGAGGTAGGCTAGTGGTGTTCCCATAAACTTGTAAGAATCTAAAAACCTAATACGAGTTATAGGTTTTGTGAATATCATTTTTGAAAATGAAATATACTTTTGACTTGTGTTTGTTATAGCAGAAATATTCCCTGGTGTTTTTGAAAGTTCATTTATAAATAGATGTGTATCATAGTTGGCGCTGTTGTGAAGAAAGACTGGAATAAAAGAAGGTAATTTATAATTAAGATTACAACAGGAATGAGCGGGACCTCTATATTTACCAGTAAGATGACAATGGTCTCTAACTTTAAACTCCTTAATTTCCCCCTCACAAATATGACAGATATTGTTCATTCTAAATTCTAATTTTTCTTCTTTGGTTAATTTCATCGGTTCATTTGTTTCTTTCATTAATTTAGTGAGTCTTATACAATCCTTTTCTAATCGTTTTACAAACTCTTGTGAAGCATTTTTTCCACGATAATGTTCAAGTTTGTTATACTTTTCTCCAACAGATGATTTGATATAATAACAAAAACCACAAGGAATATGTTTTTGATATTTATTTGTATATGGTTCTTTTGGATTAGGAGAAGCAGTATTTATCTTTTTAAGGATACATTCAAAATCAGCGTATATCACAAATGGGTGCATGATAGATTTATTATAATCTTCAAAATAAATCTTTTCACCAGGTTTAGGCATTGTAATTACAGCTGATTTATGATTACTACAATATTTTGAATGTTGTTCTAATCGTTCTTTTGTATGAAATGAATTAAGACATCGCTTACAAGGATATATTTTGTTTGCTGTTCTGAATACCTGAGAAGAGATTAATCTTGATAAATTATTGATGTATGTGTAATGTGAATTCTTTCCAACACTAAAATATAAAAGGTCAATGTGTGTTTCTTCATTTTTATAGTTGTTTGAAATTTTTAATATTTGAACTTTGTTTGTATCCGTTAATCCATATACATTAATAGAAAGATTATTCTTTTTCTCAAATTTAGGAATATCTGTTAATGGCATTGGGAATTTAAAATCTTTAATGTCCAAGGTATTCTCATATTTCATATATTGTTTTACTCTTTCTGAATTACATTTTGGTGGATGTAAGTGAGCAAGAACAGACCAGAGAAAACATTTATTATCATTGTTCTTAATATTAACAACTGCCTTCTTTAGTTTTATTTCTTTTGGTAATTCAATATAAGAAGAAGCTTTAAGAGGGTTTGATTTTAGAATGTGTATATCTAAAAAGATGATTTTTTTAATATTGAATCCACTTCCTACCACTGTATTATCAACATCCTCCTCTTGTCTTGATAGTTCTTCATAAACCCCACTATTCAAAAAATCTTGAAATGATGTTATAAAATGAAGATCTGTTCTCATATAAGGAGTTTGTTCTTCATCTTGTCTTTTCATATTCATTTTCACTCCCATATAAAACTTTAAAGTTTTTATTTCTTTTAATGTCTTTTTAATAAATTTTTCAACATCGGGTTTCACTATTTCAATTGATTCAGCTATTGATGATGGACTGGGTTCTCCAAATTGAAAAATCCTTATTTTTATATGCCCTTTAAATGCCTCATCAGTGTTTTTAATATAATAGTCTCCCTTTACTTTAAACTCATTTTTCTTGTGTTTTTGTGATTGAAGATGTTGATTATAACTACTCTTCAAAACATCCTTTGAACAGATATCACAATGTTTTCTTTCCAACTCAAGAGGAGATATTTGATGAAATAGATTAAATGTGTGTTTGTTGGTTCGGAGGTGTTTTCTATAATGTTTATATTCGTGATTACAAACATCGCAGTACGTTGTATTCACCATATTTATAGAATAAAACTTTGCTTAAACTAAAATTTTCTTGATGAAAATTTCGTTTAATTTATAGGTGAATCTGTGCTTAAAAACATTTTATCCTCCAACTTTTTCACTTAATAAATACAATGTTTCAAGACACAAAAGACAAGTTTCAATCAATCTCTTCATCTGTTAAAGATACTGAGAAATATGTCAAGGATGTAAAATTGAACAAAGATAAATATAACAACTATTGGATAAAAACTATTATGGTAAATAATATGAGTTCTTCAATTTCCTTCAGTGGAAGGGCTTTTAGTATACCTGGTAGAACATCAATTAAAGTATCTCTAACAAAAGTTTCTCCTCTCCTTCTAGTAATATATTCAAAACTAGAAAAAGCAATGAAACAAGAAAAAGTATCAAAGAACAAAAACCTTATGGATGAAGCTTTAGAAAGAAAAGATAAGACCATCTGTAATATGCAAGGAGAAATTTGTATTTTTTTCAACAACCCTAAAGATGTAAATCTTGATGAAATAAAGGATGTTAATATATCAGGTGAAATGACATTTCGTTCAATAGTAGTTAACGATAATTTTAAAATTACCTTTAATATAAAAAATGTTGTCGTTGAATCTGATAATGAAAAAAAGTATATCGATATCGATGGTAATATACAACTGAAAGTATAGATGAATTTCAGTTTAAGTAAAGTTTTACTTTATAAATATGCTAGACTTTCCTGATTCTCCATATGACAAATTTGAGAATTGTCCTGCGTGTGAAAGACAGGGATTAAACACAGAGTCAAAAGCCTATAAACAATGTATATTCTGTGATTATCTTCTAATTAATGATAATAAAAATATAAAAAGGAAAATAATTCTTTTAGATTTACACCAAAAATGAATTACTTTACAAGATTGATTAGAGAAATGAATGTAAAGTATGAGGATGATAACACACCTTTCCTTACAAGGGAAGAAACTGAACGTATAAGAGAAATGTTCAAAGGATTGTTGTTGTATATTATTCATGGATGTAATTTTCAGGGAAATATCAACACAAGATATTGTATAAATAAAATAATGGATTATCTTGAAATTAAACCTGAACTTAGGATAAAATATAGAGTTTCTAAAAAAGCCAATAATAAATTAAATAACCTGTTTTTCAAATATATAAATGAATGATTTTTTACCTATTTGGGAAAATAAGATAAAATTTAACAACCATAAAAATCTCCCAAATTCATTAAGATGTCTCATAGTTGGTTCAAGTGGATGTGGAAAAACCTGCTTACTTTTAAAAATGCTCCTCACTCCCAACTTTTTAGATTATGATAATTTAATAATTTTCACAAAGTCGAGTTTTCAACCAGAGTATCAACTACTCTCACAAGGTTTTAATGCTGGTCTTCAAAAAGAAGATATAATAGGTTTATTTAAACGTCAAAAAACCTAAATGATTATAACATTGAAGATATAATTCAACTATTTTGTGATACACAGAGATGTAAAAAGAAATCAAATCTTATAACTTGTATTCTTAGTGATAATACGGATGATATACCATCTCCCCAAGATTTGGATAAATCAAAAAAGAACCTCGTTATCTTTGATGATTGTGTTAATGAGAGAAACCAAACGGTAATGGACAGCTACTACACAAGAGGGAGACATTCTTCTTGTAATTGTATTTATCTTAGTCAATCGTACTTTCAACTTCCTCGTCGTTCCATCAGAAACAATGCTAATACTTTTATTTTATTCAAGTTAAATTCAATAGATATCAATAATTTTTGGAGAGATAATTGTTCTACATTATGTAGTAAAAAGAAATTTGAGGATTATATGAAGCACACGACTGAAAAATATAAATATATTGTTGTGAAACAAGATGAGATATTAAGGGATATATTTTTTGTTTTATAAACAATTACATATATAAATGACAACTATTATTATAAATATTGTGGGTAAATCTGCTTCTGGAAAAAACTTTCATAAATCAAGGTTCTTGTGTAGTACAAATGAGAATATTGTAAATTTACTTAAAAAACACCCCGTGATACGCATTGTATCAACAACAACTAGAGCAATAAGACCTGGAGAAGTAAAAGGTGAAGATTATCACTATATTTCAGTGGAGGAACATATGCGATTGAGGAATGAAGGACAAATATTTGAGGAGGTTTCTCTTGGTATAACAAAATATTCACATTGTAAGAGTGAGTTAAAGAAACTAAAATCTGGTGGTGTTGGGATATTAGAAACTAATCCAGAAGGAACGAGACAAATTATTAAATATCTGAGCGGAGTGAAGATTTTATCATTCGGTTTTGATGTTGATGAAGAAACTCAACACAAACGTATGAAAAGCAGAGATGCAAGGATTAGTGAAGAAGAAATTACAACTCGCATTAATGTTAATAAAGAATTTGATGAAATATTTAAAGAAAAGGATTTATTTGAACACATCTACTTGAATGATGAAGAAAAGGAAAATTTCCCTGTTGATCTTTACAATTCATTAAATGATATTTTACAATAAATAAATGGATACAAAAGAAAGAGCAAGAAGATTTAAGGAACATCAAGAGTTGGTTTCAAAAGTTGTAAAACAACAGGAAGACATAAAGAAGAAACGCAGACAGAAACTAACGGGCGAAGAAGCATTTGAAAAAAACAAGAGAAATTTTTTAAACCACTTTTAAAAACTTCCCAAGAAAAAATGAAAGATGTTTCCACAGTTCCCACAGTAGAATATACTCCTAGAAAGCTTCAAATGTTAAAAGATTTCAGTCAAATGACGGAGGAAGAATTAGAGCATTTAGGAGAATTAGAATATGATGATGAAGGTTTATTTCAACAACTGGAAGAGATTAATCAACCCCCTGATTATATTGTGAATGCTGTTCAAAACAATGAATATTCAGCAGATTCAAAAACCAAAGCAGGACTCATTCCAACAGAACAACCAGCAATATTTCATCTTGTTCAAGAAAAGGTATTGATATTTAATGATGAATTAAGGTTCTTAAGTTCTGCTCAACCCCTGTTAAACTAACTCCGAGATTAATGTTTCTTCTCACAAAAGATGGAAGACAAGGTTCAACTGTGAGGGATGAATCAAAGTATATTGATAAACCATTGGATATGGAAAATAATGATGATAGAGTATATATTGATTTGCTGAACACTCTAAATTATAAGGTTATTCTTTCTGGTAAAAGTAGGAAGAATGAGAAGGAGAAACACATTATTCAGGCTTTAAGTATCCTTGGTTCAGGTATTAGTTTTCTTCCAAATGACCCATCGCAATTAGTTAATAGACTGTTATTGTTGTTCGGCAGTAAGAAGGCTGGAAATAACAATTGTTTTAATGAAGCATCAGCCATTTTAGACCAGTTGATGAACATGAAAATAATTAATAAATCTCAATATAAAGACATTTTATCTCATATTAAATAAGATGAGAAGCACAATCCTGAGTTTTAATTTCACAACAAGCGACCACACATCTTCATTCCCATACCCACTACAACTTGACACAACAAAAGAATATGAGGCATCTTTATTGTCCATGGAGACTTATAATACCTTATTTAATATAACCGAGAAAAATGACAAGTTTAGTTATAATCCGGGAAGTGGATACAAAACGATAACAGTCTCACCCGGAGCATACGAGATTTCTCAAATATCTTCCGAAATTGCTCGTCTTATGAAAGAACAGGGTGATGAACCAAAAAATATTGTTATAAACATTCAAAAACATACTTCAAAATCAACGATTAAAGTTAAAAATAACTACAAGGTTGATTTCACAATTGATAATTCATTTAGAGAGTTATTAGGTTTCTCCTCAAAAAAGATTGAAACTAATGGGACGTTTTACAGTGATAATGTCATTCAAATATCCTCAGGAATAAATTCGTTGTTAATTCACTGTGATTTGATTGATGGTGCTTATAATGATGGATTAAAAACAAATACAATATTTTCATTCAGCGCATACTCAACCCCAATTGGTTATAAATTCAATATGGAGCCTAAAAATTTGGTTTATCTACCTGTGTCAGGAAAAACCATACACAGAGTAAATTTTAGGATAACCGACCAAGATAATCGTGTGATCCCTTTTAATGGAGAAGTTATATCCATCAGAATTCACCTACGTGAAGTTTTTCAATAAATAAATACGATGGTTATTGTGAGGAAGCACGAGTTGGGAAAATATAAAATAATTACAGGGGATGGGATGTTCCTTTCCCCGTACTACAAGGGTGAAGGTATGTATCTTGGTAGAGGATACTATAAACCTAAGAGACAAAGGGGTGTCGGACATCAATTTAGAGGAGATGGGATAATTGATACTCTCATGGGTATTGGTTCAACTATTCTTAAACATAAAGACCTAATTGGTTCAACTGCTTCTGCTGTGGGAAATGTAGCAGGTGCTGTAAAGAGTATAAAAGATGCTCAGAAAGAATCTCATAAATTACAAGCAATAAAAGAAATTAAGGAAGGTAAAATTCAGTTGTCCCCCAAGAACGACAGAAAATAATTCAAATACTTGGATCAGGGTTTCAAAAGTTTTAACATCTTTTTCCTAAATAAATACAAGTATGGAAGCAATTGATAGTATCTATGATTTGGATGATACTATTATTATCTCAAACTCCACTAAAAAGAAGATTACTTCAAGGTAAATGCAATAACTGGAACAGACTGGAATACAAATGGTACAAAAAGTTTTGAAATAAATAATCAACAAACCTATTTGAATCTCTCCGAAAGTTTCTTGTTGTGTAAATTTAAATTCACTAAGGCTGGGAATAACACAAACGCTACACTTGTAAATGATTTCTTCTGGAAAATGTTTGATAGTGTGCGATTGTATATTGGAACACAAGAAGTTGAAGCGGTTGATTATGTCTCTGCTGTATCTGAAATGATGAAATTTACACTCTATACATTCAGTGATAGAATGGGAAAGGGGTCTGTCGAAGGTTTTATTCCTGATATGTCAACGGGAACAAACACAGACCCTGGGTATACTCAAAGGAAAGGAATGTATAATGATGATACAAAAGCAGAAAATAGTTTTACTGTGGCAGTTCCTCTTAAAGGTATATTTGGATTTTGTGATTATGATAAAGTTCTGTATGGTCTTAAAATTAGATTTCAACTACAAAGGAATGATAATGAAAATAGATTGCTTTTTGGTGTTGGTAATGCTTTTGGTGATCAGAATAAATTTGTAATTGAGGAGATGAGTTGGTATATCAGTGAATATACTCCTAATCTTAAAACAGAAGAGATGTTGAATCGAAGACTTAACTCAAAAAACCACTCAGTGTATCATACCTCAAAAGAAGATGTCAACACGTTAAACTCAATCAAACTACTTACACGTGGAATTTGGGTGTTCTGGAAGGAAAGCCACGATATCTGTGGATGATTTTTAAAAAGCCAGATGGTGATACTGCGACTGATAAGAATAATGCATTGAGTGATAATGCTAAGGTGAAACAACTTCGCGTTTCTCTAGATGGAACATTTTATCCACGAGATAGATTGGAAATTAATTGGGAAAAAAATGATTTTGCTGAAGCATACAAGTCTTACCAAAAGGTGTGTGAAAGTAATGGAAATAAAGAACCTATTTTGGATATGACAGCATTTAAAAGTTTGTATACAATCTATACGTTTGACCTGAGCGCTCAAAAAGAAACTATAAAGTCTAATCGAGTGGATACTTCCCTATACATTGAAAGAGGAGAGAGTGAAGAAGTTGATACATATTGTTTGCTTTTGGAAGAAACAGAATTGCAGATTAATACAGATAATGGTGTGATGATTAGTCTCACATAATTTTTTGTTAAATAAATGAGTGGCAAAGTACCAACTGGGGTATATGTTAATCAAATCAATCTTCATAAACTATCATCTTGTGTTCAAAATCAAAAGCCTTGTACGATTAACGTTAATACAATTCAGAGAAAAGGAGCAGTAAGAATTGATGTTTTGCTCACAAGAGAACAGGTTAAAATCTTGAATGACACTGGCTCACTTAAAATTAAAATGACAAAACCAATGTTGAAAAAATATTCAATAAGAGAGACGAGTGGAGGATTTCTCCCATTTCTAATTCCTTTATTTGCTGGTTTAAGTGCGGTTGGAGCATTGACGGGTGGTATTTCAACAGCGGTCAAAACTGCCAACGAAAGGAAGGCTCAACTCCAGGCTCAAAAAGAATTGGAAAGACATAACAAAGAGTTGGAGAAACAAATTAGTGGAAGTGGTGTAATTGTAGATTTTGCTGAAAAACTTGAAGGTCTGCCTGATAAAGCGAGATTGTTAGTTGGAGATATGCTTTCTTCTATAGCACAAGCAGGTGTAAAATTAACGAAAAGAGGTAATGGATTATATCTTTCTAATAAATAAATGAGCATTGATGAGTGGTTGAAAGAATTTGGAAAGAATACAACATCAAATTTACAACTTGCCAAATATTGTAAGAAATTAAAAATTCATAATGTGGTTATTTGTATGAGAGATGAATTAACAAATGTGTCGAAACATACAAAGAATATTATTATGAACTTAGAAGATAATGATGGGAACGGTTCTCATTGGGTTTGTATTTTTAATAGTCAAGACAAATATTATTTTGATAGTTTTGGTCTTCCACCACCTGTTGAAGTCATAAAATTCTTACAGAATGGTGTTTATCAAACATTTCAAGTCCAAGAATTAAATTCCAAGTGTTGTGGTCAATTATGTCTATATGTGTTATTTCAACTCAACAAAAATAAAAAATTTTATGATATTATTTTTAATCTAATATAAATGACTTATGTTGGTAAAGATGGTTCTATCTTTGGTGTATCTCAAGAACTGGATATTGATTTATCAAATTATTACACAAAGGCACAGGCTGAACGATATAAATATAATATAAACAAAAATATTAACATGAAAAATGCTTATAAATTAAAAAATTATCCAAGCCCGACTGACGCGAATGACTTGGTGAGATTAAGCGATTTATCACAATATATATACTTAAATAAAACGGCTGTGTATTCTAAAGATACAGAAGTGTTGATATTATCTCCAGGTCATACAGAATTCACAGTTCGAATTAAAATAAATTTTTATAAAGAAGGGCGTATCGTTTGTATGAGAATAGAACAATGGGGGTATGATATGAATGATTTAGGGTATAATTGGTCATTTAAAATTAACCTCGAAGACCTGGAACAATTAAATCAGTCTCGTAAGGAAGAATATTATCCACTTGGTATCGAGAATGAGTTTTGTGGAGCCACGATTAGTAAACAACAAATAAAAGAATTTAATAAGGGTAAATATAATAATGGTTTTGCCCTTGTTTATCTCATGAAAACAGAAAAAACAGGATTATATATAATAAGTAAGGAAATACAAAATGATTTAACTATGGGAAGATGGGGAGGTGTTTCGTGCCATAATATTATTCTAACATATATTTCTAATACATAAATGACAGCAAGAAGGCTTCAAGAAAATTATCATTTCTGTGTTCAAGCATACCTTCAAGAAAAGGGTATTCGGTATTTTAATAAATATGTTCTACAACATAAGAATGAGGTATTTTCAATAAAAGATTGGCATTATGCTGATGTTGATAAACCAACAACTTTAGATTTAATTAGAATGTTAAATAATGAAAAAATTATAAGGTTAAGAAAAGGTAAGGCTCTTTTAGAAATTCAAAAGAAATTTTATTGGTATCCTGTTGTAAAAAAATTATTTTGGATACAGGAATAACAAGAAATCCTGATGAATATATGTATAATATTCTATGGGGTGTAAACGATTCAAGTATAGTAAGGGATGAGGAAGGAGTTGAAGAAGAGAGGGAAGAGAGAGAGAAGGAGGAAAGAGAGAAGAGAGAGAGGGAGAAGAAAGAGAAGGAGGAAAAGGAGAAGAGAGAGAAGGAGGAAAAGGAGAAGAGAGAGAAGGAGGAAAGAGAGAATAGAGAGAGGGAGGAAAGAGAGAAGAGAGAGAGGGAGGAAAGAGAGAAGAGAGAGAGGGAGGAAAGAGAGAGAATGAATAAATATCAAAATATGGAAACCAGTGAGATTCAAAAAAGATTGGTGGTATTACAGAAAATAACTCAACCCACCGAGGAGGAAAACAAAGAATTGACAAGTCTATTTGCAATACTTTCGACAAGACTATTAGCATCGACAAGATATGGATTTTAATTCAAGTTTTTTCTTAAATAAATGGAGGAGAGAGTGAAGGCATTTCTAAGGATTCTTTATGTTTTAAAAATTAAGATTCAAATGTGCATGTTGGAAACTAAAAAGGTTTTTGCACTCTGCAGGAATTTTTCTCATAAATAAATGAGTTATTGTCTCAAATGTAAAAAGAAAACTAATACTAAAAATATTTCATATATTAAAAGTAAAAATAACAGGGTTATACAAAAAGGTATATGTTCGGTGTGTGGTTCAAAAAAATCAATTTATCTCCAAACACAAACTCGGAGGAGATATACAAAAGTTTTTATCAGGAAGTAAATTTACAACTACTGGAATACCAGGGAATTACATCTTCCAGGTTATTCTTTCTGTGGTCCAGGCACAAACTTAGATAAAAGATTAGATGAGGCAGACAATCCTAAATCCTGGAGTAAACCAATCAATAGAGTTGATGAAGTGTGCATGAGACACGATATTGATTATGGGAATACCACAACGTTGGAAGAAAAGCATGAAGCCGATAGAGAAATGTTGTATAATTTGTCTCTGATACAAAATCCAACCTTGAGAGAAAAAGTTGATAGGTTCATCGTGAAGAAGATGATTAGTGCTAAATTGAAACTTGGACTTGGAAATTCAAAAAACTTATAGGCTCTAATGATGCCATTAAGACTGAAGAGCAATTAGCTGATGAATTACATAAACCAATATTCACAAAGTTTCAGAGAAGGAAAGTTTATTCCAAGGAAGTTGATTATATCTGGTCTGCTGATTTGATTGAACTCAATAATGATAAGGGGTACAAGTATGCTTTAACCGTTATTGATTTGAGGAGTAGATATGCGTGGGTTGTCCCTTTAAAAAACAAAACAGGTAATACTCTTATGTTAGCTTTTCAACAGATATTTAATAAAAGTAAGAGAAAACCTAAGAAATTGTGGACTGATGAGGGTAGAGAGTTTTATAACAAGACATTTATGAATTTTTTAAAAAATAACAGTATTACATTATACAGTACCTTTAATGAAGGGAAGGCAGTTGTTGTTGAACGTTTTAATCGTACCTTAAAGAGAGACTATATAAAAAATTCACACAACTCGGTTCACAACAATGGTTATCTTTTATTCAGGATATTGTGGATAAGTATAATGACACGATTCACACGTCAACGAATATGAAGCCATCAGAAACATTTACAAAATTAAAATATGAAAAAGAGATTAATGTCAGAAAACCTAAGTTCAAAGTTGGTGATATCGTAAGAATATATAGGTGGAAATCTCATTTTGAAAAGGGTTTTACTGAACGATGGACGAAAGAACTTTTTAAAATTGTTGATGTAATAGATACAGTTCCTTGGACTTATAAAATATATGATTTGGAAGGGGAAGAGATTTTAGGTTCATTTTATTCACAGGAATTACAAAAGACAAAACTAAGCAGATAATACACCTTTGTGGACACTAGAGGGACAAGTCCGAGGTGTATTACAGTATATAATGTGTGTCAAGGGGGACGTTCTTAGATCTGTGAACCCCAAACACAGAATCCTCAACTGAATAGTCAAGGCTTAACTTTTGTTTGTGTGTGTGTGTGCAATGGGAGCAATAGGTTGGCGCTTCACTCCCTCCTACTATACACCGTTGTGGACACTCGAGGGCCAAGTCCGAGGTGTATAACAGTATATAATGTGTGTCAAGGGGGACGTTCTTAGATCTGTGAACCCCAAACACAGAATCCTCAACTGAATAGTCAAGGCTTAACTTTTGTTTGTTGATGTGTATGTGTGTGTGTCCCAACCCTCACATTCAAAATCTCAACCCCAACCCTCACATTCAAAATCTCAACCCCAACTCAATCCTCACCCAACACAATGTCTTTTTCAAAATGAGATTTCCACCTATATATATATATTTTTACGTTTTTTTTTTTTCTTCTTCCAATTCTGTCTTTTAAGGCTTTCAGGTTTGATGACGTAGAAAGAGGGAGTAAGCCTGCACTTTCTTCCCAGAACGAACAATGTATATTTTTTGTTTTTTTCTCTTCTTCCAATTCTGTCTTTTAAGGCTTTCAGGTTTGATGACGTAGAAAGAGGGAGTAAGCCTGCACTTTCTTCCCAGAACTTTCTTGATCTTGCTCCCATCAAGCACCATCCGACAAAGAACTACATCGATAGGTTTAGATCCCAAAGAGTGATAGCAACTCCAAAAGTCTCCAAAATATAAATAAATAAAATAATAATAATAATAAATAAATAAATAAATAAATAAAAGCCCCCAAAAAAGTTTCAAGTGTCCAACATAAACCCAACTTTCCAAGTCTTCAAGGTATAACCACATTCCCGTTGAGTTTCCAAGATATGTATCACATTGTGAGTTATCAATCCAGAACCCACATTTCAAGTATTCAAAGTAAAACCAACTTACAAAGTCTCTTAAGGATAACTCATTTACTGATTTTTTCAAAATTTGTGAGTCTCCAAGGTAGGCCCCATATTTAGAACCATCTTGGCAGAACCCTTTTCCTGAGTCTCCAAGGTAGTTATTTAAACCATCAAGGCAGAACTCATTTACTGAATTTTTCAAAATTTGTGAGTCTCCAAGGTAGGCCCCATATTTAGAACCATCTTGGCAGAACCCTTTTCCTGAGTCTCCAAGGTAGTTATTTAAACCATCAAGGCAGAACTCATTTACTGATTTTTTCAAAATTTGTGAGTCTCCAAGGTAGGCCCCATATTTAGAACCATCTTGGCAGAACCCTTTTCCTGAGTCTCCAAGGTAGTTATTTAAACCATCAAGGCAGAACTCATTTACTGATTTTTTCAAAATTTGTGAGTCTCCAAGGTAGGCCCCATATTTAGAACCATCTTGGCAAAACCCTTTTCCTGAGTCTCCAAGGTAGTTATTAAAACCATCAAGGCAGAACTCATTTACTGATTTTTTCAAAATTTGTGAGTCTCCAAGGTAAAACTTGTATTCTGGCTCATCAAGGTATAACTTGTTCAGTGGGTATTGTCTTGATAACTCACAATGAGTACTATTGCTGTAAAACTCTTTTTCAGGATTTTGCTGGTCTCCAAGGTATAACTCTTTGGTTGGGTCATCAAGGACGAACTCGTTCTGTGGGTCTTGGTCGCTCATAAGGTCTTCAACCAAGCCAACAATTTCGCCCCAAGTTGTAGCAAAAGCAGTATTTTCATTTCGTATTTCAGACACAATTTCCTGTGAGAGAAAATCAGGGTCAGGTATGGGAGCATGTGCCAGAACAGCACGTCGCTGCGTCCACTTTCCGCCGGTACTCCAGGGGCCTCCGTCTGGCCATCCCCCAGGCAGATGCCAGGCCCATCCCCATCTCCTTGAGATGATGGTCAACCTGTTGCAACCATGAGGCACGTGGTCGACCCACTGGCCTCCTCCACTCATGAGACTCCCTCGCTGAGAGAATCTGGTGAGCAGGATCAGAGTCAGGAAAACGAGCCACATGTCCATACAGCCGCAACTGACGCTCACGGACTATGCAGGTAACAAATCTCATCCGAGTCTCTCTCAGCAACCGCTCGTTGGACACAAAATCCGACCAGCGATAGCCAAGGATTCTCCGAAGAGACCTGGTACCAAAGGAATTAAGTCTCCGTCTCAGATCCTTGGTCAGAGTCCAAGTCTCGCACCCATAGAGCAAGACTGGAAGTACCAAGGACCTGAAGACTCGGACTTTCGTCCTCCCGCACAGGTACCGGCAGCGCCACACCCCATGATCCAGTGAGTCCATGACTCCCCAGGCCCGACCCAGACGTCTATTGACCTCTGACTCGCAGCCGGCAGAGACATGAATATCACTGCCAAGGTAAGTGAATCTCTCCACGACCTCAACATCCTCACCACAAACAGACACAGACAGGACAGCAGCATCCAAGATGTCACCGAAAGCCTGGATCTTAGTTTTGACCCAAGAAACCCGTAATCCCAACGGCTCCGACTCCTCATTCAGCACCTCGAGGGCCCCCAAGAGGATGTCTAAAGTCTCCGCAAAGATGACTGCATCATCTGCAAAGTCAAGGTCCGAGATCTTGACATTCCCAAATGACGCACCGCAACTTGATCTCTCCGACATCCTCCCTAGAATCCAGTCCATACAAGTGCTGAAAAGTGTGGGAGCAAGTACACATCCCTGACGAACTCCAGTAACAACTGGAAATAAGTCAGAGATGGTACCACCACACTTCACAGCACTCTCAGTACCAGAGTAGAGTTCAGACATCAGATCGATCAGTTTAGGTGGCACCCCACGAAGACCAAGAATCCTCCAGAGGACGTCCCGATTCACTGAATCGAACGCTTTACAGAGATCAACATAGGCTGCAAGCAGCCCCTGCCGAAACTCTCGTCTGCGTTCGGTGAGGACACGAAGTGCAAGGATACGGTCAATCGTTGACCTCTTTGGTGTAAAGCCTGACTGCTCTGGACGCTGGTGCTCAAGCAGATGATGGCGAACCCTATCGAGAATTATCCGAGCAAAGACCTTGCCCGGCACTGAGAGCAGCGTCACCCCTCGGTAGTTGTTGCAGTCTTGGCGATCACCCTTCCCTTTCCAGAGAGGGACAACAAGGCCCCTCTTCCAGTCAGTTGGGATGATGCCTGTGTTCCAGGCAGAGCACAAAACTGCATGCAACGACACGAGTGCAGCATTTCCACCAGCCTTGAGAAGTTCGGCATGGATGCCACAGATCCCTGGAGCTTTGCCCCGTTTCAACTGGTTCACCGCAGCCCGTGTTTCCACAAGCGTAGGTGGACCACAGTTGATTCGAGGGTCAGCAACAGGGATTGTAACACCCTTGACGTCCAACTCGACAGTTGGGGGATCAGCCTGGTACAACCGCTCAAAGTAACTGGCCCAGCGGGCCTTCACTTCAGACTCCTCTGTCAAGAGCCTACCACTCTCTGCTCGAACTGTAGTGCTCCGAGGGATGGGCTTGGATGAACGTAATGCGCGAATTCCCCTGTAAGCGGGACGAGAATCACCTGTCCACAGGTGATGCTCTACCCCCTCACAGATTCCTCGCACATAGGCCTCCTTGTCCACCCTCAGTGCACGTACAGTTTTACGCCTCAGCTCCCTGAACAGCTCAGCTCTGCCATTCAGCCTGGCCCTGCGACTCTGGTCAATGGTATCCAGTGTCCCTTGAGAGACAAAATTCTTCTTTGCCCTGCGGTGAGCTCCAAGGCATCCACCGGCAACATCAAGGACGGTGGTCTTGAAGGCGCTCCACAACTCTTCAGGACCCCCCAAAGCACCCAGACCCCCCAAGTGTCCACTCAGCCTGTTTGCAAACTCCTCAGCTACTCTCTCATCCCTGAGCTTGGCAACATCCAGCCTCGGCTGGGATGGTACCATTCTCCAGGATTTAAGGTGCAGCTTTAGAGTTGCTACAACAAGCCTGTGGTCAGTATTGAGGAACTGAGCACTCCGGTAGACCCTGCAGTTCTGGATCATCCTCCAACGACCGTCAATGAGGACATGGTCAATCTCCTTTGCCACACCGCCAGCGTTGGAATACCAAGTCCAGCGATGAGCTTGTGGGCGCTGAAACCATGAACCAGCCACCCTAAGTCCATGACTTCTTGCAAAGTCAAGGAACTTAGTGCTTTTCTGGTTCATAGTTCCTGACCCATGGGGACCAACACACACCTCATAACCGTCCCTATCAGTTCCAGTCGATGCATTGAAATCCCCCAAGACTAGAAGTGTATCTCGTCTGGGGCACTGATCAACCACAGACTCGAGTGTGGCGTAGAATGCATCCTTCACGGTGAGATCACTCGCCTCAGTCGGAGCATAAACAGAGACCAGGGAAATGACACCTAAGGAGTGACGAATCCTTAATCTCATAATACGCTCGTTGACCGGTGTTACCTCAATTATCATTGGGGTCAGCTTATTGGACACAGTTACAGCAACTCCTTGGGTATGGTAACCATCAGAGCGACCAGACCAATAGTAGGTGTAACCACCCACCATTATCTCGCCGCAATCCGGTCTCCGAACCTCAGAGAGAGCTGCAATCCCGATGTCCAAACGCTTGAGCTCAGATGATAACAGAGACAGGTGATCATCCTCTCTTAGGGATAGGACATTCCAGGCACCCACCCGAAGGGACCGCCTCAGGTTAACCCAAGGAGACCGCCGTCTGGTGGACGACACCTCAGCACCACTCCGACACACTCTCCCGCAATCTGACCCAGGGATGTTACCCCGTGGTTTCCCTCCTATCAACGATTGGGGGTCCCGAAGGCTTTGCCCCAATCCCGTCATCCGGTGAGCTGCCCTGCGAAGGGAAGCTGCACAGGAGGTACTCCCACGGAGTGGGTTTTCAGATTTTTTTGCGTTTTTGCGTTTTGCGGAATGAAGGGTTTTACGGTGGCCGGAGTGCAAATCCTGCCACCAACCTCCTAATAAGAAGTAGCCCAACTGCAGGAGGACGTCCGCAGACACAGTTGGGCACTAGATATGGATGGCCGTTGGCCCACAAGGAGCTCCTCCGCCCTTTGATGTATTAATGTATTAATTAATAATGTATTAATAATGTATTAATTAATAATGTATTAATTAAGTTATTTAATTATTAAATGAGTATGCTTCAATCAAAGTTTGAAAATAGGAAAATAAAAAATCTTACCTCAATAGATAAGAGGTTTGAATCCAGTTCATCAACTTGAAGGTTTAGTTCCATAGAAGACAGAGAGTTCCAAGGAACACCAAAGTCATCCCACTCAAGGTCTTCAACCAAGCCAACAATTTCCCCCCAAGTTGTAGCAAAAGCAGTATTTTCAGATACAATTTCCTGTGAGAGAAAATAATAATGTATTAATTAAGTTATTTAATTATTAAATGAGTATGCTTCAATCAAAGTTTGAAAATAGGAAAATAAAAAATCTTACCTCAATAGATAAGAGGTTTGAATCCAGTTCATCAACTTGAAGGTTTAGTTCCATAGAAGACAGAGAGTTTGAGACAAGCACACAGAACACCATTGCCAGCAAGAACAAATGTTTAAAATGGAGCCTGGGTTTGAAGCTTTTATAGAGAAAGACTGGTGGGTGTGGTTTCCTTTGGAAATTCCCTGGGCAAGCCTAGGCAAGCCTTCATTGGGAAATTTTTCAAAACCATAACATCCTGTAATTTTCTAGTGATTTCTTTGTGAGTCAGAGATGAACTGGAAATGATGTAAGAGTGGGCGGGGCTTAGCAAAAGTAGGCGGAGCTTAGGAAAAGTGGGCGTGGCTTAGAAAAAATACCTTATGAAAAGTGGGCGGAGCTTAGCAAAAGTGGGCGGGGCTTAGGAAAAGTGGGCGTGGCTTAGAAAAAATACCTTATGAAAAGTGGGCGGAGCTTAGCAAAAGTGGGCGGAGCTTAGGAAAAGTGGGCGTGGCTTAGAAAAAATACCTTATGAAAAGTGGGCGGAGCTTAGGAAAAGTGGGCGGAGCTTAGGAAAAGTGGGCGTGGCTTAGAAAAATTACCTTATGAAAAGTGGGCGGGGCTTAACAAAAGTGGGCGGGGCTTAAAGAAAAGTGGGCGGGGCTTAACAAAAAATAACCTGTGGCTCAGGAGGTGGTCAAACAAGAGCATTAAGAGAAGTTTATCATTTCGTAATGGCACAAAAGGGGTATCTTAAAAAATATAAAGATTCAAATGTTTTGTTTGTCAATATTTTAGATGGGGATTATTGTGCAAAGAAAATTAAACTATTGAAGGAATTTGAGAATGAACAAATCTTTATAGGTTCAATGAGTGAGCTGTTCAACCCCCAGGTGTTCAATTCAATGAGGTTCAACCTCCAGGTTAAAAGGGGAGACAAATAAATATACCTTGGGATAAAAAGGGGGGTTTATTTTTAGGGAAAAAAAAAATAAATCGCTGAAAATCCCCCATTCATTTACATGGGGAAAAGTGAGCCAGAATCAGTATTCTTACCCTACTGATGAGCCCATTCTAGAAGCAGTGAAAAAGCACCTGCTTAAACCACTGCTTTCAAAGAAATACCAACCTCCTGCCCCATCTCGAAAGAGGAAGGAGAGAAAGCGGAAGGCCATTCTGGGAAAATTTTATCCCATACCTCCCCAGAAAACCCAGACAATGGATAGTTACCAAAAAGACATTCTCGAGCTGTCCAAGCACGAGGAACAAAAAGGGACCTCACATTCGGAAAGACCCCCTGGGCCATTGGACATTTTCTGCGAGGGTGGCAGATGGATGTTCCAAAGTTTCACCGACTCGAGGCTGACCCTTAATCCTTCCTGGAATGGTGTGTGCCCCCAGATTCACCAAAAACTGGTGGAAGAGATCCTCGCTTGAAGGGGGTTAAATTCCAGCTTGCTTTAAAGGTTCTGTTCCAGAAGGGAAAGATTGACAAGGAGGGGAAGGAGTGAGTGTATATGCCTGCAGTGTTCCGGCACACGCAGGAGGCTGTCTTACAGGCCCATGAGATCGATGGTGCACTTGGCATAGCTTTCCCATACATCTTGGAGACCCTTGAAAAGTGGATGATTCACGGCTCTGGCTGCAAAAGAGTCCCAGATCATCAAGCTTCCTCCTCCATGTTTGACAGTTGGTGTCACACACTGAGGAACGATCCTTTAGCCGACTCGACATCGTCCAAAAACCCTGCTTGATGAACCGAAGATTTCAAATTTTGATTCATCGGTCCATAAGACCTTCTTCCAGTTTTCAGTAGTCCACTGGTGGTGTTCACGACCCAGGCAAGCCTCTTTTTCTTATTTTGCCATCTCAGCAATGGCTTTGTTCCTGCCACTTGACCTGTCAAACCTACAGCTCGATGTCATCTCTTTACAGTTGCAACTGAGACTTCCTTACTTCGACCAGTGTTAAGCTGTCCTTGAAGCTGCTGTCCTGTAAGCTGCCTATCACGCAAGCTGTTGACTCTCAGAAACTTGTCTTCTGATTGTGTTGTGGCTTTGGTTTTGCCAGACCTCTTCCTGTCAGAGTTTCCTCCAGTTTCCAAGTGCCTTTTGATGGTGTAGGAAACTGTACTCACTGACACCTTGGCTTGTTTGCAATTTCTCTAAAGGAAAGACCAACACTTAAAGGGTTATAATGGTCTGTCTGTCTTCCTTTGTTAATTGTCTTTTTCTCACCATTATGACAGCAATATATGACTTCCTGCAGTGTAATATTGTCCAAATAATGCATCAGAGGGTGTAGCAACACAGTCTGTTTCAACACTGCTTTTATGTAGACAAAGGGTTTGGAACTAATCAACAAAAGTTGGGACACCTGTAGGAATTGTTTGCATCAACTTTCAAGGCTTAATTTACTTCCATTGCTGCAGAACAGCTGCAGTTGCTAACCCATTAATTGTTCCCTGAAAAGGGCCTTTTTCAACAACTCTGAAATTTACATTATTTTTCAGTTTTTGGTAACCTAAACTTCTTTTTTTTTTCTTACCTCTGGCAGTTTACCGCTTAGCTTTGTACCATTTCAGGTTATTCACTGAACTTGAACTGCTTAAATTTCAGTCAAAACTAAAAAATGGGGGTGTTCTAAAACTTTTGACCAGTGGAGGAGAGACAGTATGTATTAATTAAATCCATGGAACATGCTACGACTGAGAGGATTCCATGAGAAACATATCTTTTCATTTTTGTTGTTACATTTGCGTTCTATAAAGCATATACCTGCTGATCGTGAAAATGATTGGCTATGTATTAATTATACTGATTACAATTATGTAATTACCTGGAAACATCACATGAGTTCCAGTGGAAACTTCAATACACTGATCACTACATGGATATTATCACTTTTACATATTCTGATTCAACTCACAACTTAAGAGGTAGAAGTGCATGGCTCTTTGTGTGTAAGAGGGCATTGTCGCAACCAGCTGTCATCAGTGGTGCTAGTAAGAATGCGGGCAATGCTTTGTTTACTCTCATCACCGCTGGGAGCATGCAGGGGTAATTGGTCTCTCCTTTCATCTGTGCAGTTGTTTGAACTTTAGTACTGTTTTATCTTCCTTGGACCTTGAGTAATTGTTTGTGCTGTCTTCTCATTGGCTGAACTTGACTCCAGACCTTATCTGCCTGGACCACCTGGTACTTTAGCATTGTTTAGACTTTGTTCCACCCTCTCTTTTTCCCATTGGTCAGACCCGATTTCACCCCACATTTGAAGCCTTGAGCAAGCTACTTTTCCCTAAACAAAGGCTGACCACAGCTATTTCTTATTTTATCTTGTTTGTTCAACCATCTCACCCTCTGTCCCCCACTTCTCTTTGCTTGGATATAAAAGAGCTTGGGCTGGAGCACTTAGATCGAGAAGTTCATTGATGGTGTTCTGTGTAATTCTCTCCGTGCACATGGATTAAAGATTCTCTCTTGTTACGCTGAACATGAGTGAAAATTGAAGTTTCTTCTACATAAATTGGCGTAGTCAGCAGGATCACAAACCCTGGAGTAGTGGAGATTGGACAGTGATGACTGGAGTGATAGCATACACAAGTGGCCATGATCCAGAGGTAAGGGAGCCTTTTTGAAATACTCTGGAAGGTGTTTTCTCTCACTTAAGGTCATGTGCTGCATCTCTCAACTTATGAATGTTGTTTTAAGGAGATATCCAGATGTGTTTTTACACTTTTGTCAGCTTCAGATTAGATATTGTTGCGAATTCGCGCCCGCCGGCGTGCGGATGGCCGCGTCACTCGAATCGCGACCGCGTCGCCCACTGGACGGACAATTCAGTTGTGACCCTCCGGGAACTATCGCCTGGAGCCAGTCACGGGTGGGCCTTTCGACCTCACCACAATCGTGCCAATCGGCCACCCACATAGGATAGGGTTGTTCGCCAAACTCGACTTACGTAAGTACCCACGCGGATGGTAAACCGGGCGATCGCACCTCACCGCAGGTCGACTCCAGACACAAGCCGCTTGGGCGGCTCATTCCGTACTATCGGGATAACCGAGCGGTGTTATCGTCGACCTCAACGGTTCCGATTATTTACCGGGTGTTTTGCACCCACGACGAACCCTTTACGTGAAGCAGGATGGAGGGTCAATAAAGAAAAGACGAAGCAAAACAGGAAAACAGTTCACACAATGCACATTTATTTCCCGGCACATGGAAAGCACACATATGCAGCCAAACAGTCAAAATGCACATATAGCAACCAAAACAAAAGCAACAACGACGCAGAGTTACTACCAACTACGTGCACACACGGCAACATTTATACAGTTCTACTTTACAGACGGCGCCAACACACATTTGCACAAAAGCAAAGGAAAGAAGCCACCCTCATAGACAAGGGGGCAGACAGGCCTGTAGGCCGATTGTGCGCGTGACCTGGAGGAGCGGCCAGGCCCGCGAGACCGGAGGGGTCCTACCCGCGTCCTCGTGACGCGTTGGCGGACGAGCCGCAGATGTGGCCGTGTGGCTGTGCCCCGACTCCATGCTCCTTGGCGAGTTTCGTTGGCACGATGTTTGGAGTGGGGTGGGAACGGGGCCCCCTTTTTGCACTATCTCAGCGCGGGGGAAATTGGGAATTGTTGATACCCTGGGGGAGGGAGAATGGCTGGCTGGCTTGGGTCCCATGACAAGCGATCCCACACAGCGACCTCGTCGCCGACCGCCGTCCTTCTCGCCTCGGACCCGAGCTCCTTTGCCTCTTCCCGCAACTCTTCTCAGCCGACTCCAGAACCCAACTCGAAGACACACCGATCACTTCGCCACCCGACTCGACTAACTCTGCCACGATTCACCTTGCGCTCGCCGTTTTATAGGCTGGCAGGAGCCGCCAATATGCAAATATCCGGATAAGGATGACCTCGGGGGTGGAGCCACGCTCGCCCATTGGTCGGAGGAAAGGGGGCGTGAATCTCCCCTGATCCTAGAATTTGCATATATCGATTTCACACAGACGTGCCTGGAGGCGGGGCCAAGCCGCCCCGCGCTTGCGAATTGGTTGGATGGAGCAAAAGTGGGCGTGTAGCGTTCCTGATCCGAATTTTCCCTCGGAAAGGCCGCTATTTGCGCTCGAGGCTCGGTGCGTTCGGCACCAATCGCTCATGCTTAAGTGATCTTCACCTTGAAACCCTCAACCTGACAACTGTGGCACCAGCATATGTGGAAGAAACATACTTAGTCTCACTAAATACTATATAATAACTCAATATTTCCATGTATTTTAGAATTTGGAGGAAGGCTGTATTGCTTACCTTCGAATTCTCCATATTTGCATGTTTTTGTGTTGTTGTTAATTCATGACTCAAATGTACAGGAGGAATTGAGAATTTCTTTTACAGAACCTTTATTGATAAGGCCGATGAAGGGGTTCAAGTCCATCTCGGAAACAAGCTCGGATCCTGTGCATTTGAATGTTTTAAGAAGGGGTTAAAGTCCACCTAAATTAGAGATTTAAGTCTGCCTACAAAAAGGGGAAGCAGTCCCTGCATGCTATAGGGGGTTTGAGTCCTTCAAGAAGGAATATCTGTTCAGTGTGTTTGTGGAATTAAGTATTTTAATTTCTGTATGTGTTCATTGTGCCTGCTGTTAATCTGCTCCTGGTGAAACTGTTTTGCATTGTGATTGTTTGTTGTAAAGAACTTATGAAATGGGATATTATAAGTTTGGTAAACTGGAAAGGAACTGGCAAACAAATTAGAGCCGGACTAGTCCTCCAGAGAAAGGGACATGTGTAAGGTACGTGTGTGATAAGTATGGACCCGAATGAGTAAGTGATGTAGAGAAATGGTGCGAGTGGACAAAGGACAGTAAACTAAGTTTTCCAGAAGATGGTACCTTTGACAAAGACCAATTGGAGAACTTGAAGAAAAAGCTGGAAAGTAAGGGTAAAAATAAGAGAATGGCTTAGGAAGTGAATTGGAAGGTATTTATGGACTGCATGCGAGAATACAGGGACAGAGGTGAGAAATCAAAATTGGCAAGCTTAAAAGATAGCCGAGTAAAATCACAAAGGACGATGGACAGGTTGATGACTGAAATGCCGTTAAAACTAATGGAGGTAATAGGATGCAGAGAGCTGCAAAAGTGGAAGTCAATGAGATAAGAGATAAGACAGAAAGATGGCCTTCCCCTCCTCTGTACTTTAACCCACCACCCCAAGTTCAGTCAGATGCATCTCATCAGGAAGGAATACCGGAGGAGGCATCAGCAATTATATATGATGCCGAAAGTGGACAGCAGCCTCAACGGACGGGTCCGCATGAAGACTTACCACAAGAACTAAACCAATTGGCGAGCCAGGCAGGAGAACAGTGCATAGGCATAACTACGACAGGCTTCAAGAGAGATGGAGTGGTGACCAGAGCTGGGCAGGCTAAGTCTGAGGCCAGACAGGCTGAGAACATGGGTATTCACCTCATGAGAGATTATCCTGGCCCTACGGGTGTGCCAGCGATTTATAGGTTGTTCCCACAGTCAGTCATTGTAACACACCAATATTACCAGTACCTAAGCCAGGAAAGTCAACATGGTGCTTTTTGCAGGACTTAAGAGCTGTAAATGATTGTGTCATAGCTGCTATAATTCTGTAATTCCAAATCCCATCATCATCCTCTCCAGTATTCCAAGCAACATCAAATACTATTCGGTTGTTGATTTGTGTTCAGCTTTCTTTTCTGTCCCTGTACACCCTGAATCTCAATTTCCTTTTGCATTCACTTATCACAGTAGGCAATATATGTGAACTGTACTTCCTCAGGGTTGCACAGAAAGCCCTGCATTGTTTTCATGAGCAATGAAGGAGGACTTGAGTGATGTTACTTTCCCAGGAGAGTCAGTGCTAATCCAGTACATTGACAATTTGCTAGTATGTTCGCCTACAAAGGAGGCATGTGAACAGGACACTCCAACATTGTTTGCAGCATTGGCAGAGAAAGGACACAAGGCCTCGAAAACCAAATTGCAATTTTGCCAGCAGTAAGTTAAATATCTGTGACATTCTGAAGGGAGACACTTGACTTCTCATCCCAGAGCATGTATCAACAATATTGAAAGTGCCCAAACCAAACACTGTTAAACAGATGAAATCCCTTTTTGGGAGCAGCAGGTTGCTGTAGGCATGGAGAGGTGATTATGCACTTCTGTCTCACCCCCTGCTGGACATAGGGTCTCCAAATAGTCCAGATCTATTAAATTGGATGCCAGAGGCTGAAGCAGCCTTTTTGGCACTCAAGGAAGCCTTGTCTTCTGCCCCAGCATTGGGACTGCCAGATTACGAAAAACGTCTTTATTTGTATTTGCATGAAGTACGTGGGTTTGTGCAATCAGTGTTGGCTCAGAAGCATGGTGATAAAATGCACCCCACCACATACCATAGTACTAAATTGGATTCAGTGGCCCAGGGATTCCCACCATGTTTGAAAGTGGTAGCAACTGTTTCATATTCCGTGCAGACGATGGGATCTCTCATTTTGGGTTTTCCTCTGATCCTTTTGCTGCCGCATGCAGTTACCACTTTATTGCTAAAGGCAAAAACGCAGCACTTATCAACTTCACTGGCAACCACATATGAACACGTACTGTTAGCTAAGTCAAACATCACGATTCAGAGATGTCCTCCCTTGAACCCTTCCTCTCTGTTACCTACAGTGGATGATGGAGAACCCCATGATTGTGAGGAAATTGTGACTCACACGTGCCTGCTTCACCCTGATTTGAGAGACATGGCAATCCAAAATTCGGAATTGGTTTGTATGTTGATGGTTCATCTTCTCTTGCAATTATTGATGGTTCTTTACTGTCAGGTTATGCAGTTTGTTCTGACTATGAAGTAATTGAAAGTGGAAAATTGCCAGCCAATTGTTCCGCCAAGCAAGTTTAAGTGTTTGCTATAACTCATGCGTGCTGCTTGAGAGAAGGCCAAAATGCGACAATTTACACTGACTCATGCTATGCATATGGCATAGTTCATGATTTTGATGCCTTGTGGCGTGAGCAAGGATTTCTAACATCTGCTTGTACTCTGGTAAAGACTGGTCAGTTAACTTGCTAACTTGCTGAAGGCATTCCTTTTGCCTTCCCAAATTGCAGTTATCAAGTGTGATGCCCACACTGGTAGTTCTGATGATATTTCTTGGGGAAATGCAAGAGCAGACAAAGCTGCTAAAGCTGCGGCCATTTCCCAAAATGCCATATTGGTGTCTCAATATGTTTTAACACCAATTGCAATTGCTCCTTCCCTTGATGATGTCGCTGCTTTACAAGCAGCCGTCGATACAGCGGAGAGAGATTTATGGGGAACATCCAGGTGCGAATTTGATGATGATTCTAAGCTATGAAAATTGCACGATCACCACATAGTGGCTCCACAAGCTTTGTTTCCATGGCTTACTCGTCTGGCACATGGCATTGGCCGTACGAGCAAAGGGGGATGTGTTCCTACATTGTGAAGCAATGATATGCCCCAGGTTTTACCCCAATTGCAGAATAATATTGTCGGACGTGCCAAATTTGTCAAAACATCATCCCGGGAAGGGACCTCAGATGGTTACAGCAGAACACCCTCTGCCCATGGGGCCTTTTGTACATATTCAAATTGATTTTGTGCAGACACCAAAAAGCTGTGGGTATGAGTTCACCCTCATAGTAGTCGATATGTTTTCTAAATGGGGTGAGGCATACCCGTGTACACAGGCAGATGCTAGCACAGTGGCCAATGTAATGATGAGAGATTTCATTTGCAGATTTGGCATAGCCCACGAACTCTCAAGTGATGGAGGGACTAACTTCATGGGTCAGGTGGTAAAAGAACTATGTAAAGCTTTGCAGATAAAGCAGCATTTCTATTATCCTTCCAATCCTCAGTCAGCAGGAGCAGTGGAAAGACAGAACAGGTTCCTGAAAAATAAACTTGCCAATATTTGTAACCAAAATGGGCTAAATGGCCAGGTACGAGACCAATAGCTTTGATGACAATGATTTGAGAAATGACAAGATGATGACAAGAGAAAAATTTGATTTGATGACAAGAGAAAAATGAGCATATCCCCACATGAGATTATAATGGGAAGACCAATGAGGTTGCCATACTCAGCTCCATTAACTGTCAAAGAAATGGACATGCATCAGATGGATGATGCAATGTTAACATTTTTGTCTTGCTTTAAACCGTGCTGTCAAGGGTTTTTTTTTTTTCGCACGTGAAGGAAGCACAGCTGACTGCCATAGTTTCAAACCTCGTGACTGTTTATATCAAAACTCATAAAAGAAAAATTGTCCTGCAACCAAGGTTGACTGGGCCCTATCAAGTCTTGGTGACAATTCATACTGCTGTAAAATGTCAAGGCCAAGCAGCATGGATCCACTCCTCACCACTCTGCGAAACAGCACACAGCACTGGCAATCCCAAGGAGGACTCCTAAATGGCCGCTCTGTGACTACTATAATAGCCATTTTTGTCATTCAAGACTGCTATTCACCACCACCTCTTATCTTCCCCCATCCAAAACCTCGATCTTTTCTACCCTCGTTAATCCAGCCCAAACCCACCTCCTTCAAATTTCCTGCTTTCCTTCCTGAAAGTCCCTGTAATGTCCATCTTGTATACCCCATGTTCCCTATGCCATCCCTCTCCCTTCCACAGATCTCTTAATGTCTCTGTTCCCCACTGTTTGTCGTTCCCACTCCTGCCCCTCTTGTTTCATGCCCCCCTTGCTGTGCATTGTGTGTTAGCTCTCATACGAGCCTCGACAAGGTATACAAAAAAAATGTCCCTGCAGTGTCCATCTTGTTTATCCCATGTACCATGCCCCACCCTTCTCCCTTCCACAGATCTCCTTTGTATCTGTCATCCACTCTTTTGTGCTTCCTCTCCTGCCCGTCTTGTCTTCTGCCTTGATATATGTTGTGTGTGTGAGATCTTACATGAGACTTTACATGGTAGACTAAAAACCAGGTTACCACTGGTAGGCATGGATGACCCACAAAATATTGTTGTGGTTGACGAAATTCGCAAACCACCATTCAGGTCCCTTAGGTGAGATATCTCTGTAAGTATATGTGTAGTTAGGCCCAAACCCGTTGTTTAGAGGGAATAAATGTCATTCATTCGGGCTGCGACCCCTCTAGATAGCCGTTTTTCTTTTACTATCTTTATTTTGGACCAGCCGCCATTACTACCATTACTACCACCACCAACCACGTCTCAACAGCCATCACACAACAACCACCAGCCGCAAGGCCGCTTCACGACAACAACAACAACGCCAATAGCCACGACCCTTGCCGTCACATCTCGCTCTCGCAACCATCGCATCACCGTCATTCCCGCGCCGCTTGTGGGCACCGATACTGGACTCGTGCAGGGCGCGCACCGAGCAGCGGGTGCAGAAACACCAGCCTTTCCGAAGAAATCGGATCAAAAACGACTCACGCCCACTTCGGTTCCGTCCTATCAGCGAGCATGGGGCGATTTGGCCCCGCCTCCAGGTGCGTCGGAGTAATATCGCTATATGCAGATTCATGGATCAAAAAGCATTCACGCCCACTTTTCCTCTGTCCAATGGGGAGCCAGCCAGAGGTAAAGGGTCGAAGGTGAAGGAGCGAGGCCCCGGGGGCTATAAAGGGCCGCGTTCGCTCGCCGGCAGTTAAGTTGAGTTGGGAAGTCAGTGAAGAGAAGAGTCGGAGAAAGCAGTTGGACGGAGCTGTGGAGAGTTGGAGAGGTGGCGGCGGCGAAGGCAGTCGAGGGGGCGCTCGTGTCAGAGTCAGGGAGCTGCGGAGAGGGGAGGCCGATAACGCGACCGAGGTCGCGGTGGAGACGCTCGTCGCGGGACCCGAACCAGCGAGATATCCTCATCCCCCCGAGCATCAACAACCCCCTCCTGTTTCCCCCCGCGCTGAGACAGTGCGAGAAGGGGGCCCCGTTCCCACCCCATTCCAGACACTGTCTGCGAGGCCCGCGGAGTCGGGGCGCCACCGCCATTTTGCGGCTCATCACCAGACGGGTAGGCTCGACGCGGTCTCGGCCCCAGGCCCGTCTGCCCCCTCATCGTTGGGGGTGGTCCCTTTTTCTTTTGCTTTGAGTATATGTGTTGTCGGCGCCGTCTGTGAAGTAAAACTGTATAAGTGTTGCCGTGTGCTCGGTAGTCGGTGGTAGATCTGCATTGTGTTTTGCTTTTACATTTGCTTTTTGTGCATTATTGTGTGTTTCTTCTTCTTTTACATTTGCTTTTGGTGTATAATTGTATATGTGTGCTATCCGTGTGCCATCGCGAAATAAATGTGCTTTATGTTGAACTGTTTTTCCCGTTTCGCTTCGTCTTTTCCCTAATTGAATCTCCATCTTACTTCACGTAAAGGGTTGGTCGTGGGCTAAAACGCCCGATAATTAATCGAACCGTCCAGGTTGACGATAACACCGCTCGGTTATCCCGATAGTACGGAACGGGTCGCTTAAAGTGGCCCGTGTCCGAAGTCGACCTGCGGCGAGGTGCGATCGCCCGGTCTACCCTCCGTGTGGGTACTTAGGTAGGTCGAATTTGGCGAGCAACCCTATCCCACGCGGGGGGCCGATTGGCACGATCGTGGTGAGGCCGAAAGGCCCACCCGTGACTAGTTCCCGGCGTTAGTCCGAGAGGGTCACGACGGGATTGTCCGTCCGGTGGGCGACGTGCCGCGATTCGAGTTACGTGGCCGCTCGCACGCCGGCGGGCGCGAATCCGCAACACTGGTGTCAGGAGTGGGATATAAACTCATCGCCCTCCTCGCGGCACTGGTATCGGAGAACGGGAAAACGGGCTCTCCTGTCTCCAGCTAAATTCACGGGAATCGGTCCAGGGGTGAGAGGAGCGACCCCTGATTCCCTCCAAATTACGAGCGAGTTAAATTAACCCTTTACGAGAAATAAGATGGCGTCTCAAGGCGAACGGGAGCCGGGGGTATTAGAAATGGATGTAGAATGTGTAGGATCCATGGTCCAGGATGAAAACCCCGAGCAGGAAATGTTGGTTGTGCAGGAACACGAACTCGCCCAACTGAACCCAGAGCCCGAAATAGGTGCGGCGGCGACCGCGGTGTATGACACCTCCCCTCCCCCCCTCCGCCAAAACCCCCCGATCCTTGCCGAATCGGCTCACCCAAGCGCACCCGACATGGCCCGGCTATGCGCCATGCTGGCAGGAATCAGTGGGGAAATGCACGAAATGAAAACGAGGATGGATGCGAATACACAAAAAATGGATGCGAATACACAACAAATGAACGAAAAAATGGATGCGAATACACAACAAATGAACGAAATAAAAAGCATGAACGAAAAGATGGAAACAAACATGAAGGAAGAAATGAAAGAGCTGCGGGGTGTGACGCGGAACATGGGCCGAAGCCTGCAGGCGGGCATGAAGGCAGTAACCGGGGAGCTCAAAATGGCGACGCCACGTGTGGGAGCGAACGAGATGGGAGGGGGTGCAACGGCTGTCGGGCCCGCGGTGGAGGCGGGTAAGGAAAAAATAATTCGGGGGACGTGTTGGGCGAGGGTCGTGATGGAAAAAGTGACGGTAACCAAGAGGGACAAACTAATTGGGGTGACGGAGACGTGCACGAGGGAGATAACAAGGGAAGAGACGGAAATAATAGTTGAGACAAGGGGAGGTAAAGGGTGAAGAGGTGACTGAGTTGGCAGAGACACGGGAGATGGGAACGATAGAGGGAAGACTGCACGATGAAGACGGGGTAAGTGACGCACACACACACACGGAGGTAGTGGAGGATAATGGGGGTGAGCTGGTGGACTGGGTGGAGACTCAGTGCGAGCAGCTGGATGGCCTCCTCCAGGAACGAGGGGAGGGAGTATGCCCCCTTGAGGCGAGTCACGACCAGGTGAGTTCGGTCGTGCTTTGCGAGGTTGAGGGGACCAGTGCTGCGAACGGGTGCACGGAGAGCTTGGGGGGTATAGAGGCCCCGGGGACCCTTGTGGGGACACAAATCCCCAGTGTGGTTGTCCCGGTGTGTGTGGTGCAAGGTGTGAGTGCGTCCCTGTGTGTGGATGAAACCGCCAGTATGGATGAAACACCGCGGTTGAGTGCCCCCGCGTGTGTGAGTGAGGCACGGTGTATGCATGAGGAACCGCGGATGAGTGCCCCCGCGTGTGTGAGTGAGGAACGGTGTATGAGTGAGGCACCGCGGATGAGTGCCCCCGCGTGTGTGAGTGAGGCACGGTGTATGAGTGAGGCACCGCGGGTGAGTGCCCCCGCGTGTGTGAGTGAGGCACGGTGTGTGGATGAGGAACCGCGGGTGAGTTCCCCCGCGTGTGTGAGTGGTGTGGTTTGTGTGAGGGAAATGGCACGAGTGAGTGAAAGGCCGCGAGTGAGTGGAGCCACGTGTGCAAGGGTAATGGCATGCGTGAGTGAGCGGCCGAGTGTGAGAGAGACAGCGTGTGCAAGGTCGTTGTGTGTAAGGGAGATGTCGGTCGGCATGTGTGAACATGCAGCCGCGTCTCCCGGTGTGAGTTTAATGGTGAGGTGTGTTAGCGTCGTAACACGCGGGAGTGCGTGTGTCGAATGGCGACGACGGCGACATGGGAGGAAAGAAAGCCGGGTAGCGGCTGTAGTTGTTTCGGGGACCGTGCCGGGTTCACCCAGCAGTGAGCACGAGGTCCCTGCTGTGCAACGCACGAGGCCCCCACGTGCTCGCTTGCGAGAGTGAAGTCCCGGTCCGGAAACGCACGCGGTGGATTTGCCGATCCCGCGGACGGACAAAGTTTAGGCAGGATTACGGATTTGGACCGGACGGGTTCTCCACGCGATCGTGTGTGTTAAGCTCCAACGGGCAAAGCACATGTGTTCGCGTGGGGAACCCCTCGAGACGTGGGGCTTGTGTTTTTTTATGCGCACGGTGACGTCATGGCTGCACGTGGGGTTGGAATCCGGCAGGAGGGGTATCCCTGCCGGATGGGTACCGTCCAAGGAGGGACGAGGTACACGTGCAGCTGCATGACGTCACGGGCAGGTGCAAAGTGCGCGAGCTGTGAGTTGCCGCGCTGGTGATGCGCATGTAAAAAAAAAAAAAAAAAAACAAGCCTCACTTTCGGGTGCACAGGATTCCCGGGCAAGGGGTGGAAGACCCCCTTACCAGGGCACAGGATGGAAACTAGTTAGGGGGAAGGGTTAGCTTAGTTAGACCAACTTCATGGGGCAGGGGTAAGTCCTCGTGGAGTCCGTGGAATGGATTAGTTAGAGGGATTGTAGCGAGATTTAGGTTGGGAAATTGATTAATGGGATTATTTGGAGACAGTGACAGACTTGTGGATGTGTAGCGGGGACGTAGTTTAGCTACGTAGGTTAAATGGAACGTGCTATAGTTTAAGGGACGACGTGGGAGCACGAGTTAGTTAGGGGAGGTAGTTAGAAGGATGACAGAGTTCAGCGGTGTGTGTGTTGAAGAGTTGTGAGGTGAGTACATGATGAGTGAGTGAGGCCAGCGGGTCTGTGTGAGTGGAGCGAATGGGGAATGCATGGTGCGATGAGTGATTGGGGGGAGGAGTGACTCCCGCCCAAGGGACCCCGGGGTCAGTGTTGACTGAGTTAGTGGGTTAGTCAAATTAACAAAAATGGAGGTCGTTTTGTTGTTGGTGGGAGTGTAGGCTCGAAACCCGTTTGGAGGGGTGCAGGAGCCCTGTTGACGGGCTGGGAGCATGGCTGCGAAAGGTGAGTATCGCTGAGTGGGTACCCCGGGCATCAGCTAGTCGGCCGTAGTAGGCCAAGGGCCCATGGGGGGCCAGGATAGCGTAGTGGGCACGGGTGCGCCTGCTTGGTGCGGGGGCCCGGGGCGCCATTAGCCGCGTGGGCAGTGTTGTGGGCACGGGTGACCCTCGGAAAGGGGCCTGGGAAGCCAGCCTGCCACGTGTGCATTTCAGGGGAGGTGCCATGGGGGGCACTCCCCGGTGTTTAGGGAGCTGGTAGGCTCGGAGGCAGTGTAGTGCCCGGGGGTGCCATAGCGGGAGATTTGGCAGAGGGTCGTGCCTGCCAAAGGGAGCCACGTGTCCCAGCCATGAGACCGTGTGAGGGCACGGAGAGAAAATTGGGGGGCGAGGCCCAGTGAGGACACCAACACAGGCGACGGGAATCTGGGTTGTTAGAACCAATAGTTTAAGCGAGAGGCACTTGTTGAAAGCCCCGGGGTAGTTTAACAGTTAAATGGTTATGGTAGATAGGAAGTGTACCCCTCCGCACCATCCATCCCCTCACTCTCGTTGTGGGCCGCTGGACCCACTTTGTGTTATAGATCGCTGAAGTCTGGGGAGGCCATCCTGAGGCTTCGTTGGGCCTCGGCACAGGACGCTAGCTCTCCCTTGTTCCCCTCCGGGAAGGGAACGTAGGGGTTGGGAGTAGGCTAGGTGACAGGATAGGTTAGCCGAACAAGGACAGTACAGGGGGTTAGGGGACGATTTATAGTGGGGAAGTAAAAATAAAAAAATAAGTTGGGGCTAAATTGGGGTTTGACAAATTAAGGGAGTGGGTATAGACAGTGACAGGCAAAGGCGATAGGTTGGGAGGGAGACCGTAGGGTAGGTCCGAGCCCGCCTTCCGAGCGGCCAGCACCACCGCACTCCCTCCACCAACCTCCACTGAACGGCAAAGGCTGGCCAGCTTCATCTGCTGGCTGCGTTGCTGCAAGGCAGAGGCCGGCCAACTTCATCGGCAGCTGTTGTTTTGCTGCAAGGCCTGTGCCGGCTGGATCGGCTGCAGCTGCTGTGCTGCAAGGCCTGTACCGGCCAGATCGTCTGCAGCTGTTTTCTGCAAGGCCTGTGCCGGCCACTTCTTCTGCGGGCTGTGTTTGCCTGATCACCTTTGCCATGCCATGCCCACTGCCCCTGTTCACCAGCCCCGTTCAATTTTCGCTTGCCCCCCCCCCTGTTCATTGCCATGTGCGCCAGGATCAGAAAGCAACAGTTTGCAAGCTGCGAGAACTGCCCTGTTGGCAGCTACAACACGGGCCTGCAGTGGCGGCCCGTGCACCGTGTTTGCGTGCATCCAGTCATCCATCCATTCGTTGTGCTCATTGCGTGTGCCACTTGAGCTGGCACGGAGACTGCGTTTGTGCAGCCCATGCACCGTTGTGGTTCACTGCGTTCAGTTAAAAAGGGAAGGCCTTGGACTGCGACTGAGCAGCCGGCCACGTTCCCCATCACCTGCATTGTTTGAGCCAGAGACTGCATGCGAGCAGCCTGGATCCCTGCTAACTGCTTTCTTTTTGCAGAGTTCATTATTCCTGGGCCATGGTTTAGTGTAAAATTTGTAAGTTAAGGTAAGATGTACTGTAAATATGAGTGCGCCCCCGGCATGTCTGTCCTAGCGCCGGCAATTTTATTTAAGTCGTCCGTGTGAGTGAGTTTGTTTAGGTAGTTACTCAGCCCTTAGGTTATTTATTTTGGGGACACGAATACCATGAATGTCGCACTCAGGGATCCGTAGGTAAAATGTACTAGGGGAAAACTACACATGATGGCACACGAAAATTTGACGACTCGGGACGAGTCTGTAAAAAGGGGAGGGGGTAGTGTTGTGGTTGTGAGGGTCGCAAACCACCATTCAGGTCCCTTAGGTGAGATATCTCTGTAAGTATATGTGTAGTTAGGCCCAAACCCGTTGTTTAGAGGGAATAAATGTCATTCATTCGGGCTGCGACCCCTCTAGATAGCCGTTTTTCTTTTACTATCTTTATTTTGGACCAGCCGCCATTACTACCATTACTACCACCACCAACCACGTCTCAAAAGCCATCACACAACAACCACCAGCCGCAAGGCCGCTTCACGACAACAACAACGCCAATAGCCACGACCCTTGCCGTCACATCTCGCTCTCGCAACCATCGCATCACCGTCATTCCCGCGCCGCTTGTGGGCACCGATACTGGACTCGTGCAGGGCGCGCACCGAGCAGCGGGTGCAGAAACACCAGCCTTTCTGAAGAAATCGGATCAAAAACGACTCACGCCCACTTCGGTTCCGTCCTATCAGCGAGCATGGGGCGATTTGGCCCCGCCTCCAGGTGCGTCGGAGTAATATCGCTATATGCAGATTCATGGATCAAAAAGCATTCACGCCCACTTTTCCTCTGTCCAATGGGGAGCCAGCCAGAGGTAAAGGGTCGAAGGTGAAGGAGCGAGGCCCCGGGGGCTATAAAGGGCCGCGTTCGCTCGCCGGCAGTTAAGTTGAGTTGGGAAGTCAGTGAAGAGAAGAGTCGGAGAAAGCAGTTGGACGGAGCTGTGGAGAGTTGGAGAGGTGGCGGCGGCGAAGGCAGTCGAGGGGGCGCTCGTGTCAGAGTCAGGGAGCTGCGGAGAGGGGAGGCCGATAACGCGACCGAGGTCGCGGTGGAGACGCTCGTCGCGGGACCCGAACCAGCGAGATATCCTCATCCCCCCGAGCATCAACAACCCCCTCCTGTTTCCCCCCGCGCTGAGACAGTGCGAGAAGGGGGCCCCGTTCCCACCCCATTCCAGACACTGTCCGCGAGGCCCGCGGAGTCGGGGCGCCACCGCCATTTTGCGGCTCATCACCAGACGGGTAGGCTCGACGCGGTCTCGGCCCCAGGCCCGTCTGCCCCCTCATCGTTGGGGGTGGTCCCTTTTTCTTTTGCTTTGAGTATATGTGTTGTCGGCGCCGTCTGTGAAGTAAAACTGTATAAGTGTTGCCGTGTGCTCGGTAGTCGGTGGTAGATCTACATTGTGTTTTGCTTTTACATTTGCTTTTTGTGCATTATTGTGTGTTTCTTCTTCTTTTACATTTGTTTTTGGTGTATAATTGTATATGTGTGCTATCCGTGTGCCATCGCGAAATAAATGTGCTTTATGTTGAACTGTTTTTCCCGTTTCGCTTCGTCTTTTCTCTCATTGAATCTCCATCTTACTTCACGTAAAGGGTTGGTCGTGGGCTAAAACGCCTGATAATTAATCGAACCGTCCAGGTTGACGATAACACCGCTCGGTTATCCCGATAGTACGGAACGGGTCGCTTAAAGTGGCCCGTGTCCGAAGTCGACCTGCGGCGAGGTGCGATCGCCCGGTCTACCCTCCGTGTGGGTACTTAGGTAGGTCGAATTTGGCGAGCAACCCTATCCCACGCGGGGGGCCGATTGGCACGATCGTGGTGAGGCCGAAAGGCCCACCCGTGACTAGTTCCCGGCGTTAGTCCGAGAGGGTCACGACGGGATTGTCCGTCCGGTGGGCGACGTGCCGCGATTCGAGTTACGTGGCCGTTCGCACGCCGGCGGGCGCGAATCCGCAACAATATGTAACGGAAAAGAAAGCAAATACCTTTTCTATTTTTCTTCTTTTAATTTTTACCTCTGCCACCAAAGGTGAAGGAGGTGATGTTTTCACACTTTTCTGTCTGTTTGTTACTTGCAAAATCGAATATTTTTCAAATATATTGGTCCGTCGATTTTGTTATTCTGTCTGTCTGTCTGTCTGTCTGTCTGTCTGTCTGTCTGTCTGTCTGTCTGTCTGTTTGTCTGTCTGTATATCATCTACAGGTTACAATTTAAAGATAATCTTTACGAAACTTCACCACATGGTAGAGTTTGTCATAAGGAAGAAGCCTATTGTTTTTGAGGTCAAAAGGTCAACATAGGCCAAAGGTCAACAATAAAGTTGTTTTTTTCTAAAATCCTCAATTTTCATCCGATTGACTTGAGGTTTGAAGAGGATATATATTTCAGGTCATTGAATTCAATGACCCAATTATTTTTGAGATCAACATGGACCAAAACGTAAACATAGGCCAAAGGTTAACAACAAAGGTGGTGTTTCTGAAATCCTCAATTTCCATCCGATTGACTTTAAATTTGACGAGAAGTGATATTTCAGGTCAAAGACTTCAACCAGCCAATTATTTTTGATGTCAACATCAACAAAAAAAGGTCAACATCGGCCCAAAGTCAACAATTAAGGTGGTATTTCTAAAATCCTCAATTTTCTTCTGATTGACTTGAAATTTGAAGAGGATATATATATATATATATATATATATATATATATATATTTATATATATATATATATATATATTTATATATATTTTTTTTTTATTTTTTTTTATTTTTATTTTTTCAGGTCACTGAATTCAACCAGCCAATTATTTTTGAGATCAACATGGAACAAAAGGTCAAGGTACCCCTAGTCGATGGGTACCTTGAAGTATTGGAGATGGAGGGGTATCGGGATGTTGGCAGAACTCTTAGGGAGGTTGAGCATTGATGAGTGATTCGGTGCATGTGTATGGAGTGTTGATGGTAGGGGTCTCGTCAAGGGGTGTTGTGCGGTTGATGTGTGTTTTTTACCCAAGTCCATGCCCCCTCACCTGAAAAGAAAGAAAAGGGAAGGAGGGGAAACGACAAAAAAAGAACATTTTGCATTTTCTTATTTTTGATCTGGTGTTGATAAATTATTGTGGTGTTGAGGTGGTGCAGACATGATGTGCTCAATGGCCTCCACCTGTGTCTGATTTCCTTGTGATTCCTTGTGATCGTGATAATCTCATTACCTGTGTCCAATAAATGAAAAGTTGTGACTCCTTTTTTATGTCAACCACTGGGCATTGCCCTCTCAAGGAGCCTACGACTACGACTACTCCTACTCCTACTCCTACTCCTACTCCTACTCCTACTCCTACTCCTACTACTACTACTACTACTACTATAACTACTACAGCCTTTCTGTGCCGTTTCGCTCTCAAATTACCAACAGGGTGCATCTTCTAGCTTGGCTTGTCGAACCTTCTTTTTCCTCGGTTTTTCACCTCTCGATGATTTTGTGTGGAATGATTAGTTTTAGTTTTAGACTCCAAACTGTAAGAGATGCTCTGGTAATACAGGTCAGTGGGGATGAGATGACGATCGAGAGGGATTCGAGAGATGTTGGATACATAATAGGAAAGAGAAGAAGAAGAAGAAGAAGAAGAAGAAGAAGAAGAAGAAGAAGAAGCGTTGTGTGTATGGACCAAGCATGGATCCTGTTCCAGGCAAAGAAACATTTCCCGAAGCGAGTTGTGAGTAGAGGAAGTGTTGTGTCGTGAACATTTCTGGTTTTTAAACATTTTCGTGAGTAACACGAAACTAGTGGTACAGATTATAACATGTTTCTTCACTAGATATCGGCAATCACCAAGGGTAACCACGTGACGTGACCCGCGATGTTCATGTTTTTCGGACCGTCAAGTGACCAGTGACGGCTTCAGTCATTTGTGGACCTCATGGATCACAATGTTGGATCGGTGGAGGTCCTGTCATATTAAAATACACAATTTGGTCTCTGTGTGTCTCTGCGTGTCTGTGGTCGATGTGTTCGGAAGTTAATTATCAAATATTAAAGATAGTACAAAAGGAACATGGCAACTGAGGGGGGGGGGGAAACGTCAAGTGATGAAAGAGGGCGGGGGGGGACTATTCTCTTCACGAGATAAGATTATTACATGAGGGGTGAGGTTGGTAGATGAAGCAGATTAAGTGGAATATTGATCACATTTAATGTATAAAAATGTAACAAGAATCATGATAAAATAAAACGGTTTATTGGGTTGTCGATACAGTCGAAAAAAAAAATTTTTTCAAAAAAAAAAATTTTGAAATTTGATCGACCCTTATTATCAGTTTTTCCGTCGATATGTTTGTTGGGTCGTCGATGTCGTCGCAAAAAAAAAAAAATTCAAAAAAAATTTTTTTTGAAATTTGTTCTATCATTATTTATCAGTATTTCTGTCGATATGTTTTGTCTGTCTGTCTGTTGGGTAGTCGATCTCGTGGAAAAAAATTTTTTTGAAATTTGCTCTACCCTTATCAGTATTTCCGTCGATATGTTTGTCTGTCTGTCTGTTGGGTAGTCGATCAAGTCGAAAAAAAAAATTTTTTTCAAAAAATGTTTTTTTTGAGATTTGTTCTCCCCTTATTATCAGTATTTAAAATGGCGATTTCAGATAATACAATGGCGGTTTCGATGAAACTTGCTTGGTAGGTTCATACCATGACCTCGTTGTGTGCAAATGAGAACCGTTGCCATGGACACCACCGTTGCCTAGCAACGGGACTTTGAAATTTTTGAAAAATCACAAAAAAAAATATTTTTTCGATAATCAAAAATCGGGCCACGAGCGACTGTGGGCAGTACATTCAGCCATATTGTCAAAAATTTCCAGCCGGATCCTATGAAAACTGTCGGAGAAGATAGACTTTGAATGAACCCTGGTCGAAAACAATAAAAAAATGAAGTTCGTTATATCTCAGAGACTATGAGTCAGATATACATGAAACTGGTATGGTAGGTTCATGGTATGTCCTAGTTATGTGTGAAAAAGAACCGTTGCTGTGGACCACTCCGTTACCTAGCAACGGCCGAAAAACCTCTAAATGTGGGGGTATTTTAACGAAAAAACAATCTGCAGCATTAACCCTTGAAGCGTGAATCATAAATTTTCTTGTGCTTAATCCTCAGGTCATTCCCTATCAAAGAGGCCCATCGCGTCAGGTTCTATTGGGTAGTCGACTACCCATGTCCGCCTACCGGCTTGTCTGTCTGTCTGTTGGGTAGTCTATCAGGTGTAAAAAAAAAAAAATTTATTCAAAAAATTTTTTTTGAGATTTGTTCTACCCTTATTATCAGTATTTAAAATGGCGATTTCAGTTAATACAATGGCGATTTCGATGAAACTTGGTTGGTAGGTTCATACCACGACCTAGTTGTGTGCAAATGAGAACTGTTGCTACGGACACCACTGTTGCCTCGCAACTGGACTTTGAAAATTTTGAAAAATCGTAAAAAATAATTTTTTCGAAAATCAAAAATCGGGCCACGAGCTACTGTGGTATTACAGTCACACTGTGGGCTACTGTGGGCAGTACATTCAGCCATATTGTCAAAAATTTCCAGCCGGATCCTATGAAAAATCTCGGACAAGATAGACTTTGAATGAACCCTGGTCGAAAACAATAAAAAAACGAAGTTCGTTATATCTCAGAGACTATGAGTCAGATATACATGAAACTGGTATGGTAGGTTCATGGTATGTCCTAGTTATGTGTGAGAAAGAACCGTTGCCTAGCAACGGCCGACTACCCATGTCCGCCTACTGGCTTGTGTTAATACAAATCGATATTGTTGAGTAAATCCACACGACGATTCATTGTACGATGAACAAAACACCCCCCATTAGTAAAATGGACTAACCCACCTGTCCCATGTCGGTTTTTAATCAAAAGTCCGTTGGATCAGCTGAGGATGAAAGGTAATTACCGAAGGTGATGAAAAGGGAAAGATCGTTCAACAGAAGGTGAAAATGATTTTAAAAATCACAAAAAATTAACTTCGTTTTCATTACACTGAAAGAGGGACAGAAATTGCATCGATGGGAACTTACGAACCCTCCTGGGGGTGGGGGAGGGGTAGGGGTGGGGGGAAACAAAGTCGATCTACCCTTTACCTTCTGACACGATTCGTCCTCCTAACAAAGTTTGGCTAATACCATTCACAAGTTGATGTGTTTTGTCAGGGAAGTGAGACCTAACACCACCACTACCCCCACTCCCCACCACCACCACCTCCAAAGATTGGGTACCCTGATCTGTCACGTGGGGGACTATTGTTCCCTCAGGGGTCCGTGTAATTGTATGGGTTACATTGCCATATCGCTTTCGCTGAATATCACCTTGAACTTAATTTATGTATGGAAGGTAAATTAAGAAAATGTGTCTCCATCTGCACTGTGTCCATAAAACTCAACATCTTGAAAATGTTTGATTTCAACTTATGATAAAAATGTGTTTTTTGTTAATTAGGCCACAATCTGAAAAAGTGGATCAAGGACACGAATCAAATATCAGGTGCACAACTTGAATGCAGGTATACGAATACGATGGAAGAACATATTGGAAGGCCAAGCGGTCTTTCAGATTCCCCATTCGCAAAAATTGAACGATGACAAAAGCACGTGATATTATTTTTCAGATCCCCATTTGACCCTGACGTTTAACTCTGAGGGGAATTATGTAAATGTAGTGTAAATACACGTAACTACGCCATCGAGAGAGGGCAGTATTCCGTTCTAATGGGGCAAGCCTTAGTAAAGTTTTGCTGAAAAATATTTAAATTATATAATATAATTGGCTCATGACTTTAAAAATTAGATCAAGGTCGAAAAAAAAATTTGTCAACCCAGCATACTTTTATTCCTATTAGTAATGGGAAATTTCATTCTCAAAGTACCAGCCGGCTCCAAAATATAGCTTGGAAATGGTTTTAGCTCAGAAATTGGGAGAGGAGGAAGAAGATAATGAAATTGCTCGTTGAGCAAGGAATTGCTGGAATAACTTTGTCATATCTCCATGATCTCTGAAAAAAAAAAACCTGGAAATCAATTTGGTTCTTATAAGTCGATAGTGCTACTGTTTAATGAGTTATAGCACTTAGTTTGGTCATGATCATAACTTGGAAGTCAATCGGACTTGAAATGACTTTTTTATCGCAATTTGAAATTTTTGACCCGACCCCCCCTGACATTCGACCCCCGACCGCTAAGAAGGGTGTTGGTGTGACACCCCAATGAGACATACGGTTGGATGCAGTATTGGAAGATGCACATTTTGGATTTGGTTTGAAATTATTATTGTGAATTTGAAATTTAAATTTAAATTATTGCGAAAATAAGAATTTCGGTTTTTTGGTGACCTTGACCTTGACCTTTGACCTAGATTCACCAAAAACGACAAGTGTCTAAGTTGGACCATGGCCGACGTCTGGACCCATTTTAGTCATGATCGCTGAAACGATGTGGCTGCTTCAGGGTAAACAAACACACAAACAAACAGACAGGCAGATAGACACACAGAATGACATGCACAACCGACCAACATAATTGCCGAAATCCGAAGGATTCCAGCAAATAAAAATACCAAGGAGGTGATACTCGGGGATACCTCACCAGGTGTTGTCGTGCCATCAGATTTTCTTCAAGGTGAGTTCATGATTTATGATCTGAAACCCAGTGATGTGGGGAAACTGCCTCGGTGTTAACATATAGGCTGATGCTGCATGGATTACATCTGAGCGTAAATACACCTTCATACACCTCCCCTGTGCTTCTGTGTAAGGCCTTCTCACCATAGAATGTCTGTATTATAAAATTGCTGAACAGGCTCAGATTTTACATCAATATCAAAACATTTGTTTGTTTTATATGTTTCTATATTCAATCAACATTGAATACAATTACAGTATTGTCTTAAGAACCTGCAACATGTGCAATGTATTTTTTTTTTTGGGGGGGGGTATCAAAAGGTGCACATTTGTGTGTGGTGAACGTTTGAGATGATGTAACTGATTTGGGCAAAGGATAAGGGACATTTTCACAAAAGCGGGTCAGGTAACGGTAAAGATTGTCCGAGAATTTTTATCAAGCATATATTGCCCAGTCAGTGGCAGAAGCCTTATGGTGATCCTGCGTTGCTGACATAATTTGAACATTTTTCAAGGCCTCATAAGGGGTTCAAGCACTATTTCGAGAATATCAAAGAAAGTTGATTTTTAGGTCATCTCTACCGAGATGACCTAATAATGCCGGACCAAATGTCCGTCCGTCCATCCGTCAACAATTTTTCTTTCCGATCTTGATGAAACTTAGTATGTGGGTAGAGGTCGATGAGTGTTGCACAACGATATAACTTTTGTCCGGGTTCAAGGTAAGGGACGAGGTCACGTAAGTTATAAAAATCGCCATTTTCAAAACCTACCTAGTCTGCCATTCTACAAGATATTCGGCAACTGTTTATTGATTATGATAGTAAAAAATATTATCTTTTATCTTACCGGACAGATTTTTGAATTTCCTTCCCGTTTGGCCGCCATGTAACCTGGAAGATGGTTAAAAACACCCGGTACAAATAAAAGTTTTAACTTCGGATCTTGATGAAATTTGGTATATGGGTAGAGGTTGATGAGTGATACCCAACGACATATTTTTTTCCCGGATTCGAGGTCAAGGTCACGAGGTCACGAAAGTTGTGAAAGTCGCCATTTTCAAAACCTATCTAGTCTTTCATTTTAGGAGATATCTGGAAACGGTTCATCGATTATGAGAGTAAAAAACATTATAGAGATGACCGTCACCCCCACTCGGGGGTAATTTTTTAGTTTGTTCTTTACCGTAACCTGACCCGCTTTTGTGAATGTCCCATAAGGTCTCAAGTACGTATAGAGGTAGTTAACATGTAGGTGCTGTGTGGGATCAAGGTACTCAGGGTGGAGCAAACATCATGAAGAGTGGTATGTTTCCTGCCTCTTTAAAGGTTCACCCACCATGTACGTTCAAGTTGGCTGATGGAAGGATTCCTGTCGTGTGCAGCTGGAATCGGAACAGCCGACTGTACTCGAGTGTGAAATGAAGGTTGAGGAGCTGGAAGGATTTCCTGAGATTCTACAGATAAAAATAGAGGACGTGAAGTCCTTTGGTCGAGAAGAGGAGCAAAGCGACCTGCTGAATGGTGAGTTGTATGATCTTCTACACTTCTGATGAGATCTGTGTTTGTTTAGTGCAACATGTATTATTTTTTGGATACCTATTGGAGGCTCGTGAAAGATCCAGAGCAGAATGGAAAGGGGGAAACGACAGTAGAGAAGGACACATCGGGGTGAACAAGATATGTATATATGTATATATGTATATATGTATATATATATATATATATATATATATATATATATATATATATATATATATATATATATATATATATATATATATATATATATATATATATATATATATATATATATATATATATATATTGTTACGTTTGAGGGGGGGTATGCATTCAAAGGGTAATTAGGATGTTTAATTAGGTATGCCATGCTGTTCGAGTTTACCAGGATCTCGATGTAATGAGTAGTAATTCAGTGGTGATAAGTTGTCTAGTAAATGTTCATTTCTTCAAGGGGGAAATGATAAATGTCACGTAATTAGATAGGGACACGGGATAGGGTAAGTGTGTCTGCGTAAACCCCTTTTGGTATTCTCTGAAGACTGGCCGTGACGTCACAGGACAGAGCAGCGGATGGCTCCGCCCCGTGATCACGATTGGCAGAAGGCGACAGCAGTGGACCAATAAACGGCTCGATTGGAGGTGACGAGGGCAGAAGGATAAAATGGTTCTGTTCAGGGTCGAAAAGGAAGAAGAAGAAGATTACAACCAGAACGCTCGTGTTTTTTTGGTGTGGCGGCAGAGAGCGTCTTGGTTGCTGTGCTGAGTCGATCGTGCTCTTGATCGTGCTCTGGATCGTGCCTGGGAGCCTTGCCGAGCCTCGTGCCTCGCTTTGGTTGGCTCTAGGGTTCTGCTGACTCGGAATACGGGGTCGGGCAGCGGGTGGACCTGCCTCCCTCTCCTGCTCGCGGCTTGGCGCGGGAGCTGGTTCCCTGGCGGCTGTGGGCAGACTTGGGCCAGGACCAGGAGGTCGACAGCACCGCGGTTTCTCCTGCCCCCCCTGACGAGAGCAGGGCCGGCTCGCCCGGCGCCGATCCAGGGACAGTTGCGTCCACACCACGGTCCAGCCTGACCACCAGAGATAGCTACGTTTTGTGTGTATGTGTGTGTGTGTGTGTGTGTGTGTGTGTGTGTGTGTGTGTGTGTGTGTGTGTGTGTGTGTGTGTGTGTGTGTGTGTGTGTGTGTGTGTGTGTGTGTGTGTGTGTGTCTGCTTGGCGCCTTAGAGGGATTGAGAACTGTATATTCATTGGTATTGTCTGTGTTTTTCCCCACGCCCGATCCCACACCATCCCGTCGAATCGCCCCGGATCCCTCTTCTTGCCGAGTCTTGTTATTTCTGGTGAAAATAAAAACGAATAAACATCATGAACTCAGTGAAAAGTGACTCGTGCCACCTTCCTCGTCCCGTTTGCGGTAGAGCGATTAGAACCGCCATGTTTGGGTTATAAACAAATAAATCGCCTCCATCGTTTCGGCTCATTCTACGTTGGCGGGACTGTTCAAGTCCCGTGGACGTCATATTGGTGTCAGGAGTGGGATGTTCGAACCCCTCTAAATTATATACCAGGATTAAAATCTCGCCACGAATTGGAATATAAAATTACTACAGAAAAGCGCGCGAGCGCGGGAACATTTTGGCGGGATTTTTCAAATTTAAATTAATTGGCGGCAAACGGGACTTCTGCACCATGGCGGATGTGCAGATGTTTGAGGAGGAAGGCCACGTGTCTGGCGGAGAGATGGGGGTAGGGTTGGAACCTCCCCTATTCCGAGCGTGGACTGTGCTTCATTGCCCGTAACGGGGCCGGCAGCGCCGGAAACCGGCGCGATGTCGATCCAGACAATGTTGGAACGTTTAATAGGGGACATGACGGTACAAATGACAAATCAATTCGTGGCACAGAGGGCAGAAATGACGGCACAGAGGGCACAAATGACGGCACAGAGGGCACAAATGACGGCACAGAGGGCACAAATGACAGATCAATTGGGGGTAATGGGGGTACAGTTGGGTGCACGGATTGATTTAATGAGGGATGAATTGGGGGAAAAGATGGAGAAAATGAAAACTGAGATGCAGGAGTGTGTCGATGTTAAATTGGGAGAAATACAAAGTAAATTCGAGGATAGATTGGAGGAAACAAAGGTAGAAATTACATTGGAGGGGGAAAATATACGGAAAAAATTGGTAGATAAAATTGATGCAACGAACATTCGGGTTGATAAAGTGGATGAAAGCCTGGAACGTCATCGTGCCTGTGTGGATGCTCGTATGCAGCTGCAAGTTGAAGAGTGGTGAGAGCTGAGGAAGCAAGGGATGAATTTGGCGGAGGAGGTGAAAGGATTGGAGGCTCGTTTGGACGAACAAGATAAAATTATGAGCCAAGATGAAGTCTTGGATAAAGGCCTGGTAGAACCGTCTTTTGTAAGTAGAGTGTCCGGGTTGGTTGAGGAGCAGCTACAAACTCGCGACGGAGCCTTGGAGGAGGTTGTGCGGGCCCAGAAGATCCTGCGGGAAGAGGTGAATCGGTCCATTCAACGTTTGGAACAGGAGGCAAAATTGACCCATGAGACCCTCACCACAAAACATCTTTGGCCACAGTGGGCTCCGAAATTGGATACGCAGCCACAAGGGTGTTTGATCCCTGGGCTGGATTCGGACAAGGGAGAAACTGAGAAGCGGGCCACCGTAAAAGTGATCCCCCTGGTAAATTTCGACGGGTGAGGGAGCGTTGAAGCTTTTTTGACGCAATTTGAGTGCATTTCCCGACTAAACGGGTGGAATGGGCGGGAACGTACAGGGAATTTGGTGGCGGCGTTGCGGGGACCAGCCGCAGACGTGTTAAACGTGATCGCGGAGGGGATGTTGACCAGCTCCCACATTTGCGAGGCGTTGAGCCGTCGGTTTGGGTTCGCGGCAAACTGTGATCTGGTGCGGGCTCAGCTCCAGCACCGCAGATTAAAGCCGGGTGAGACAGTGCAGGAGCTGGCACAGGACATTTACCAATCAGTCAGGATCGCGTATCGGGACCTTACAGTGGAGGCGTGGGACAGACTGGCACTAGAGAAATTTTTATCTGCTCTTCCTGACCCTGAGGTCCGAGCGCTGGTGGAGCTACAGGATCCACCCACCGTTCACCGAGCGGCCGAGTGCGCGGCCAGGCTGGCCTCGTGGAGTCGGCCGGGTCGGGTTCCACAGAGGCCATCGGTGACGATCCGACAGGTGGAGATCCAGGATCAGGGAGGGGGGCTGGGAGAAATTGGCATTACCCAAATGTTACAGGAAATCTGCCAGAAACTGTTAAGTTTGATAAGGGGTAATTGGGTAGTTGGTGCGCCAAAGCGGCGGGGTCCAGCCCAGCCAATAGAGCAATTTGATTATGGCCGAGGGGGTCCGGAACCGGAAGAGACATTTCACCGATACTCACGGGGACCTTTTATGGGGAGTTGTTTCCGGTGCGGGCGAAGAGGACACATGCAACGATATTGCCGGTACCCGGCGATGGAGGGACCCTGCAATAGACTTTTAGACTCGGAGAGGGTGAATCCTCCTGCTGAACCGCCAGGTCTATCCGAGATGCCCTTTCATAGGTCGGGTCCGGAAATCACTGTCGGGGGTCGGGGAGACTAGATTGGGCTGAGCATATAGGGCCATGCACGGCTGCTGAGATTGTGGCGAAGTGCCCTCCTTTGGTGGAAAAAAATGAATTGTGGGAAAATTGGCATGGGTTTGTAAGTTCTGCTGGGTTTTAGAGTGACAATCGGGACAGTGGGTAATTGGTTACAAAGCGGGCACAAGTGGCTGTCCAATGGCTGGTGCGTGGATCGGGTGAGAAGTGCTGTGTGAGTTGTTTTAAGTGAAGAAGTGAAATGTATGGTGCACACATTGTTTTTTTTATTGGGCATGGTGTGGTAACAGGGAAGGTCATGGTCGGTGAAGTGTTAGAAATGCAGGTGTCACATGTAAGGCCGATGGGGTGGGGGAGTCATGTGGGTTTTGTGGGTGGGGATGATGTGCTTGTCCACAGGGATTGCTGAAGCTCACGGTGAGCGGGAATTGCGACCCCCTTCAAGGTGATTCACGACCTGGTGGCTAATGGTGACAGTGTCTGGAGCCAACTGGGAGAGGGTCTGGTTGGGCGACCAAGGCGGGTAGGACCTTGGCGACCCAGGAAGGCCAGAGGAGCCAGTGAGACCCCTTCCAGAGTGTTGTACGGGATTAGAGCTGATGGCTACCAGGGGGGAGGGAATCAAAGGGAGCGGGGCGGAGAAACGTCCGGGTTGGACTGAAGCTTACCTGTGGGCATGGTTGCACCTGAGATGCCCCCATCATCTTGTGGTAACCCACCCCACGGCCACGACGGGATTCAGCCTGCATGATTAAAATGAGGACCATGACCTAGAAATGTGATGATGACCATGGTGTGAGTGTTGTGAAGATGTGTGAGTCCCACTCGATCCCGCACAACTTGACAGGTGCAGCAAGGGCATGATGTCCGCATAATTTTGGGGCAAGCAAATTTGAAAATTGGCTCCCCAGGTAACGCTGGGTCTATTAGCATCCACTGGGGGAGGCGGTCAAGTGTAAATATCCTGTGAATAGTGTCGTTAAGGCTTACAGTAGGAATATAAAGTATAAGTGTTGTGTTTTTGTGGAACCTTTTGTTTCCCCTCCCCAGATCACTGGAAGAGTGCTGGGCAAGAGCGATGATCCGGAGGATGGAGTGCAACTTTGCTCAGTGCTCTCATGTGATAAAATAAAATAAATAAAAAAAAACGAATGATTGTTTAGGCGAGGATAAGGCCATAAGGGGGTAGTACATTAAGCAGGATAGGTAAGTTAGCTGCGACTCGCTGCCCATTGCCCCTCCTACTTTATTTCGTTAGGTTAATTAGGTGTGAGTCAGTAAGTGTTAAGGCTGGTACGGTAGCGCCTGTGATATACCTTGCAGGAGATGCGGTACCAGAGGAGGGGGCAGTGTTACGTTTGAGGGGGAGGGTATGCATTTAAAGGGTAATTAGGATGTTTAATTAGGTATGCCATGCTGTTCGAGTTTACCAGGATCTCGATGTAATAAGTAGTAATTCAGTGGTGATAAGTTGTCTAGTAAATGTTCATTTCTTCAAGGGGGAAATGATAAATGTCACGTAATTAGATAGGGACACGGGATAGGGTAAGTGTGACTGCGTAAACCCCTTTTGGTATTCTCTGAAGACTGGCCGTGACGTCACAGGACAGAGCAGCGGATGGCTCCGCCCCGTGATCACGATTGGCAGAAGGCGACAGCAGTGGACCAATAAACGGCTCGATTGGAGGTGACGAGGGCAGAAGGATAAAAAGGTTCTGTTCAGGGTCGAAAAGGAAGAAGAAGAAGATTACAACCAGAACGCTCGTGTTTTTTTGGTGTGGAACCTGTGGCGGCAGAGAACGTCCTGGTTGCTGTGCTGAGTCGATCGTGCTCTTGATCGTGCTCTTGATCGTGCCTGGGAGCCTTGCCGAGCCTCGTGCCTCGCTTTGGTTGGCTCTAGGGTTCTGCTGACTCGGAATACGGGGTCGGGCGGCGGGTGGACCTGCCTCCCTCTCCTGCTCGCGGCTTGGCGCGGGAGCTGGTTCCCTGGCGGCTGTGGGCGGTCTTGGGCCAGGACCAGGAGGTCGACAGCACCGCGGTTTCTCCTGCCCCCCCCTGACGAGACCAGGGCCGGCTCGCCCGGCGCCGATCCAGGGACAGTTGCGTCCACACCACGGCCCAGCCTGACCACCAGAGATAGCTATGTTTTGTGTGTGTGTGTGTGTGTGTGTGTGTGTGTGTGTGTGTGTGTGTGTGTGTGTGTGTGTGTGTGTGTGTGTGTGTGTGTGTGTGTGTGTGCGTGTGTGTGTGTGTGAGTGTCTGCCGGGCGCCTTAGAGGGAATCAGAACAGTATATACATTGGTATTGTCTGTGTTTTCCCCACGCCCCGATCCCACACCATCCCGTCGAATACGCCCGGATCCCTCTTCTTGCCGAGTCTTGTTATTTCTGGTGAAAATAAAAACGAATAAACATCATGAACTCAGTGAAAAGTGACTCGTGCCACCTTCCTCGTCCCGTTTGCGGTAGAGCGATTAGAACCGCCATGTTTGGGTTATAAACAAATAAATCACCTCCATCGTTTCGGCTCATTCTACGTTGGCGGGACTGTTCAAGTCCCGTGGACGTCACAATATATATATATATATATATATATATATATATATATATATATATATATATATATATATATATATATATACATACATACATACATACATACATACATACATACATACATACATACATACATACATACATACATACATACATACATACATACATACATACATACATACATATATCTTCTTCTTCCTCTTTCGGCTTGCTCCCGTTAGGGGTCGCCACAGCGGATCAACCGTCTCCATTTCGCTCTATCCTCCACATCTTCCATTGACACTCCAACCACCCGCATCTCCGCCCTCACCGTATCCATGAACATCTTCTTTGGCCTTCCTCTTCTCCTCCTGCCTGGCGGCTCCATCTTCAACATCCTTCTCCCGATATACTCCGCTTCCTTCCTGTGCACATGTCCAAACCATCTCAATCTCGCCTCTCTCACTTTGTCTCCAAACCGTCCGACCTGCGCTGTCCCACTAATATACTCATTTCTTATCCTCTCCATCCTCATCATATATATATATATATATATATATATATATATATATATATATATATATATATATATATATATATATTTTGGTATACCTTGTCGAGGCTCGTATGAAAGCTAACATAACGCACAGCAAGGGGGGCATGAGACAGGAGGGGCGGGAGTAGGAAGGATAAAACAGTGGGGAACAGACATTAGGAGATCTGTGGAAGGGAGAGGGATGGGGTGGGGAACATGGGGAATACAATATGGACATGACGGGACTTTCAGGAAGGAAACAGGGAATTTGAAGGAGGTGGGCTTGGGGTGGATTAACGGGGGTGGAAAAGATCGACGTTTAAGATGGGGGAAGATAAGATGTGGTGGTGAACAGCTGTTTTGAAGGCCTGGAGAGAAGAATGGGATTCAACAGAGTGAGGGAGTTTATTTCAAAGGTGGGAAAAAGAGGAATGAAAGAGTGAAGGTGAGCAGTGATTCGTGATTTTGGTAGTTTTACCAGACAGGAGTTGTTGGCGGACCTTGAGCGCCCTGTGGAAATATGGTGGGGACAAATCGCAGAGAGAGCAGGGGGGGGGCGAGACCGGAGAGGAGACGGTAGAAGACAGAAAGACCACCGACCTGCCTGCGGTGATTGAGTGAGAGGCCCAAAGACTCAGCCTCATCGCGGGAGATGCCAATGATCCGAAATGCCTTGGTTTCCACAGCGTAAAGCCGAGAAAGGTGGGAGGTAGAAGCACCAGCCCAGAGGGGAGAGCAGTACTCCATCAGGCTGCGGACGAAAGCTTTGTATGTGGGCAGGAGCTCAGTTGGGCTGAGGAAGGACTTTGCACGATGGAGGATTCCCAGTCTGCGACTGGCTTTGGAGGCCAGGTTGGAAATGTGAAAGTGTTGCACACAAGTTGAATGAAACACCAGAAGAAGAGGAAGTGGAAAGTGCGGAGGAAACAGAAAAGTAACAAAACAACCAACTAACAAATGTAAAGAGGTGAGGAAGAAAGGGAAAAAATCACAATGACCTGGAAAAAGGGATTGCTTTGGAATGGATGCATTTGGGGGTGGAAAAGATCATGGTTTGTTGGGGGATGATCTCAGATGGTGGTGAACAGCTATTTTGAAGACCTGGAGGGAAGAATGGGATTGAAAAGAAGATGGAAGTTTTATCCACAGGTAGGATAAAAAAAGAGGAATGAAACTATGGAGGTGACAAGTGATTCTGGGTTTTTGGGAGTTTCATCAGAAGGAGGTTGCTGGTGGACTGTGTCCCCCCTCAGGGGGAAACCTCAGGATGCGGAAGCATGGAAAGAGTAGAGGGCAAAAGACCAGACAGGAGGCAGGAGAAGAAAGAGAAACCTTTCTGTGATGTGAAAGTGATCGGTCTATTGAATCAACTTCATTGAGGGAGATTCCAATAATCTTGAAGGCCTTGGTTTCTTCAATGTCAAGCTGAGCAAGATGTGAGGAAGGGGTGCTTGCCCAGTGGGGAGAGCAGTATTTCACCATGTTGCCGATGAAGGCCTTGTTGTTGGATACGGTTCAGGTGGAATCAGAAATTACTTTGCACAAATGAGGATGCCCACTCTGGATTTGAAGGCCAATGGCTCTTGAGGCCAACTCAAATGTAGTTTCTCCAAGAAAGATCACAACTGATAGTGAGACCCAAAAGGTTCAGTTGCTGAACTTCTTCATGAGGATTGTTAAGAATGGAGGTGGGAGGAGTTGCCAGATGGTCCTTGCAGACAGAGAGAGAGAGAGTAGAAGTGTGAGATTTGCCAGAATTGAAGGACATTTTAGCAGCTTGTGATTCTATCAATGTCTGAAGAGAAGAAAGAGGCTGCTACTTTTCTCTCTGAAGGATGCCACGGTGGAGGGTGGAGACATCAGTCATCAGATAATGAGGATTTTTTTCCAGAGGGTCAGAGAGAATGTTGGTGAAGAATAGGACTGGACCCAACACTGCCTTGGGGTGCTCCACCTTAACAGGGAGAGGAGATGAAAGGATTCCGTCAGGAGGTATGTGTTTGCTTCGAGAATAGAGGAAGTCAGTAAGCCCTGTGTGGAGGTGGCCTTGGATGCCACGGGCAGAGAGTTTGAATGGCAAGGTGGTGTGCCAGGTTGGATATAAAGCTTGAGATGTGTCTCGAGAGATGACTGTGATCTCTTCTGTGACATTGAGGACCTCCATCCTGAGTTGGGAGAGCAGAAGCAGCATGTTCAGGTTCAAGTGACCCGGTCTGAATCTGAACTTTTAAATTAGTTGGTGTGTATTTTTTTGCCGTGATTGCATCTTCTAGCGTAAGAAAATTCCCCTCGTTCGGCAAACTGCACACACTGAAACGGCCAGATGGTGGAATTAGTAAAACCATAGCATGATGGTGGATTATTCAGGCATGCACATTCGCCTCCGCTCGGTGTCTTGGGAGATGACTCGTCTCCAGTGCTCTCATGCTGTTGTTCGGCAGTCCGAGTCTGTTACAATTCCCTTGTATAAAAGCTCAAATAACATATTGTTACGTTTGAGGGGGGGGGGGGTATGCATTCAAAGGGTAATTAGGATGTTTAATTAGGTATGCCATGCTGTTCGAGTTTACCAGGATCTCAATGTAATAAGTAGTAATTCAGTGGTGATAAGTTGTCCAGTAAATGTTCATTTCTTCAAGGGGGAAATGATAAATGTCACGTAATTAGATAGGGACACGGGATAGGGTAAGTGTGTCTGCGTAAACCCCTTTTGGTATTCTCTGAAGACTGGCCGTGACGTCACAAGACAGTGCAGCGGATGGCTCCGCCCCGTGATCACGATTGGCGGAAGGCGATGGCGGTGGGCCAATAAACGGCTCGATTGGGAGTGACGAGGACGAAGGATAAAAAGGTTCTGTTCGGGGTCGAAAAGGAAGAGGAAGAAGATTACAACAAAAAGATTGTGGTTTTTTGGTGTGGAAGCTGTGGCGGCAGAGAGCGTCCTGGCTGCTGTGCTGAGTCGATCGTGCTCTTGATCGTGTCTGGAAGCCTTGCCGAGCCTCGTGCCTCACCTCGGTTGGCTCTGGGGTTCTGCTGACTCGGAGTGCGGGGTCGGGCGGCGGGCGGCCCTGCCTCCCTCTCCTGCTCGCGGCTTGGCGCCGGAGCTGGTTCCCTGGCGGCTGTGAGCGGACTTGGGCCAAGACCAGGAGGTGGACAGCACCGCGGTTTCTCCTGCCCCCCTGACAAGAGCAAGGCCAGCTCGTCCGGCGCCGATCCAGGGACAGTTGCGTCCACACCACGGTCCAGCCTGACCACCAGAAATAGCTACGTTGTGTGTGTGTGTGTGTGTGTGTGTGTGTGTGTGTGTGTGTGTGTGTGTGTGTGTGTGTGTGTGTGTGTGTGTGTGTGTGTGTGTGTGTGTGTGTGCGCGCGCGCGTGTGCTTGGCGCCTTAGAGGGATTGAGAACTGTATATTCATTGGAATTGTCTGTGTTTTTTCCCCACGCCCGATCCCACACCATCCCGTCGAATCGCCCCGGATCCCTCTTCTTGCCGAGTCTTGTTATTTCTGGTAATAATTAGAAAAACAAATAAACATCATCAACTCAGTGAAAAGTGACTCGTGCCACCTTCCTCGTCCCGTTTGCGGTAGAGCGATTAGAACCGCCATGTTTGGGTTATAAACAAATAAATCGCCTCCATCGTTTCGGCTCATTCTACGTTGGCGGGACTGTTCAAGTCCCGTGGACGTCACATTGGTGTCAGAAGTGGGATGTTCGAACCCCTCTAAATTATATACCAGGATTAAAATCTCACCACGAATTGAAATATAAAATCACTACAGAAAAGCGCGCGAGCGCGGGAAAATTTTGGCGGGATTTTTCAAATTTAAATTAATTGGCGGCAAACGGGACTTCTGCACCATGGCGGATGTGCAGATGTTTGAGGAGGAAGTCCACGTGTCTGGCAGCGAGTCGGGGGAAGAGGGGAGAGACGGGGGCAGGGTTGGAACCTCCCCCATTCCGAGCGTGGACCATGCTTCATCGCCCGTAACGGAACCGGCACGATGACGATCTGGACAATGTTGGAACGTTTAATGAGTGCAATTACAGCACAGGGGGCAAAAATGACGGCACAGGGGGCACAAATGGCAAAAATGACGGCACAGGGGGCAGAAATGACAGATCAATTGGGGGTAATGGGGGTACAGTTGGGTGCACGGATTGATTTAATGAGGGATGAATTTGGGGAAAAGATGGAGAAAATGAAAACTGAGATGCAGGAGTGTGTGGATATTAAATTGGGAGAAATACAAAGTAAATTCGAGGATAGATTGGAGGAAACAAAGGTAGAAATTACATTGGAGGGGGAAAATATACGGAAAAAATTGGTAGATAAAATTGATGCAACGAACATTCGGGTTGATAAAGTGGATGAAAGCCTGGAACGTCATCGTGCCTGTGTGGATGCTCGTATGCAGCTACAGGTTGAAGAGTGGGGAGAGCTGAGGAAGCAAGGGATGAATTTGGCGGAGGAGGTAAAAGGATTGGAGGCTCGTTTGGACGAACAAGATAAAATTACGAGCCAAGATGAAGTCTTGGATAAAGGCCTGGTAGAGCCGTCTTTTGTAAGTAGAGTGTCCGGGTTGGTTGAGGAGCAGCTACAAACTCGTGACGGAGCCTTGGAGGAGGTTGTGCGGGCCCAGAAGATCCTGCGGGAAGAGGTGAATCGGTCCATTCAACGTTTGGAACAGGAGGCAAAATTGACCCATGAGACCCTCACCACAAAACATCTTTGGCCACAGTGGGCTCCGGAATTGGATACGCAGCCACAAGGGTGTTTGATCCCTGGGCTCGATTCGGACAAGGGAGAAACTGAGAAGCGGGCCACCGTAAAAGTGATCCCCCTGGTAAATTTTGACGGGTCAGGGAGCGTTGAAGCTTTTCTGACGCAATTTGAGTGCATTTCCCGACTAAACGGGTGGAATGAGCGGGAACGTACAGGGAATTTGGTGGCAACGTTGCGGGGACCAGCCGCAGACGTGTTAAACGTGATCACGGAGGGGATGTTGACCAGCTCCCACATTTGCGAGGCGTTGAGCCGTCGGTTTGGGTTCGCGGCAAACTGTGATCTGGTGCCGGCTCAGCTCCAGCACCGCAGATTAAAGCCGGGTGAGACAGTGCAGGAGCTGGCACAGGACATTTACCAATCAGTCAGGATCGTGTATCGGGACCTTACAGTGGAGGCGTGGGACAGACTGGCACTAGAGAAATTTTTAGCTCCTCTTCCTGACCCTGAGGTCCGAGCGCGAGTGGAGCTACAGGATCCACCCACCGTGCACCGAGCGGCCGAGTGCGCGGCCAGGCTGGCCTCGTGGAGTCGGCCGGGTCGGGTGCCCGAGAGGCCATCGGTGACAATCCGACAGGCGGAGATCCAGGATCAGGGAGGTGGGCTGGGAGAAATTGGCATTACCCAAATGTTTCAGGAAATTTGCCAGAAACTGTCAAGTTTGATAAGGGGTAATTCGGTAGTTGGTGCGCCAAAGCGGCGTGGTCCAGCCCAGCCAATAGAGCAATTCGATTATGGCCGAGGGGGTCCGGAACCGGAAGAGACATTACACCGATACCCACGGGGGCCTTTTATGGGGAGTTGTTTCCGGTGCGGGCGAAGAGGACACATGCAACGATATTGCCGGTACCCGGCGATAGAGGGACCCTCCAATAGACTTTTAGACTCGGAGAGGGTGAATCCTCCTGCTGAACCGCCAGGTCTATCCGAGATGCCCTTTCATAGGTCGGGTCCGGAAATCACTGTCGGGGGTCGGGGAGACTAGATTGGGCTGAGCATATACGGCCATGCTCGGCTGCGGAGATTGTGGCGAAGTGCCCTCCTTTGGTGGAAAAAAATGAATTGTGGGAAAATTGGCATGGGTTTGTAACTTCTGCTGGGTTTTAGAGTGACAATCGGGATAGTGGGTAATTGGTAACAAAGCGGGCACGAGTGGCTGTCCAATGGCTGGTGCGTGGATCGGGTGAGAAGTGCTGTGTGAGTTGTTTTAAGTGAAGAAGTGAAATGTATGGTGCACACATTGTTTTTTTATTGGGCATGGTGTGGTAACAGGGAAGGTCATGGTCGGTGAAGTGTTAGAAATGCAGGTGTCACATGTAAGGCCGATGGGGTGAGGGAGTCATGTGGGTTTTGTGGGTGGGGATGATGTGCTTGTCCACAGGGATTGCTGAGGCTCACGGTGAGCGTGAATTGCGACCCCCTTCAAGGAGAATCACCACCTGGTGGCTAATGGTGACAGTGTCTGGAGGCAACTGGGAGAGGGTCTGGTTGGGCGACCAAGGCGGGTAGGACCTTGGCGACCCAGGAAGGCCAGAGGAGCCAGTGAGACCCCTTCCAGAGTGTTGTACGGGATTAGAGCTGATGGCTACCAGGGGGGAGGGAATCAAAGGGAGCGGGGCGGAGAAGCGTCCGGGTTGGACTAAAGCTTACCTGTGGGCATGGTTGCACCTGAGATGCCCCCATCATCTTGTGGTAACCCACCCCACGGCCATGACGGGATTCAGCCTGCATGATTAAAATGAGGACCATGACCTAGAAATGTGATGATGACCATGGTGTGAGTGTTGTGAAGATGTGTGAGTCCCACCCGATCCCGCACAACTTGACAGGTGCAGCAAGGGCATGATGTCCGCATAATTTTGGGGCAAGCAAATTTGAAAATTGGCTCCCCAGGTAACGCTGGGTCTATTAGCATCCACTGGGGGAGGCGGTCAAGTGTAAATATCCTGTGAATAGTGTCGTTAAGGCTTAGAGTAGGAATGTAAAGTATAAGTGTTGTGTTTTTGTGGAACCTTTTGTTTCCCCTCCCCAGATCACTGGAAGAGTGCTGGGCAAGAGCGATGATCCGGAGGATGGAGTGCAACTTCGCTCAGTGCTCTCATGTGATAAAATAAAAAATAAAAAAATTAAAAAAACGAATGATTGTTTAGGCGAGGATAAGGCCATAAGGGGGTAGTACATTAAGCAGGATAGGTAAGTTAGCTGCGACTCGCTGCCCATTGCCCCTCCTACTTTATTTTGTTAGGTTAATTAGGTGTGTCAGTAAGTGTTAAGGCTGGTACGGTAGCGCCTGTGATATACCTTGCAGGAGCTGCGGTACCAGAGGAGGGGGCAGTTACGTTTGAGGGGGGGGGTATGCATTCAAAGGGTAATTAGGATGTTTAATTAGGTATGCCATGCTGTTCGAGTTTACCAGGATCTCGATGTAATAAGTAGTAATTCAGTGGTGATAAGTTGTCTAGTAAATGTTCATTTCTTCAAGGGGGAAATGATAAATGTCATGTAATTAGATAGGGACACGGGATAGGGTAAGTGTGTCTGCGTAAACCCCTTTTGGTATTCTCTGAAGACTGGCCGTGACGTCACAGGACAGTGCAGCGGATGGCTCCGCCCCGTGATCACGATTGGCGGAAGGCGATGGCGGTGGGCCAATAAACGGCTCGATTGGGAGTGACGAGGACGAAGGATAAAAAGGTTCTGTTCGGGGTCGAAAAGGAAGAGGAAGAAGATTACAACAAAAAGATCGTGGTTTTTTTGGTGTGGAAGCTGTGGCGGCAGAGAGCGTCCTGGCTGCTGTGCTGAGTCGATCGTGCTCTTGATCGTGTCTGGAAGCCTTGCCGAGCCTCGTGCCTCACCTCGGTTGACTCTGGGGTTCTGCTGACTCGGAGTGCAGGGTCGGGCGGCGGGCGGCCCTGCCTCCCTCTCCTGCTCGCGGCTTGGCGCCGGAGCTGGTTCCCTGGCGGCTGTGAGCGGACTTGGGCCAAGACCAGGAGGTCGACAGCACCGCGGTTTCTCCTGCCCCCCTGACGAGAGCAAGGCCAGCTCGTCCGGCGCCGATCCAGGGACAGTTGCGTCCACACCACGGTCCAGCCTGACCACCAGAAATAGCTACGTTGTGTGTGTGTGTGTGTGTGTGTGTGTGTGTGTGTGTGTGTGTGTGTGTGTGTGTGTGTGTGTGTGTGTGTGTGTGTGTGTGTGTGTGTGTGTGTGTGTGTGTGTGTGTGCGTGCGCTTGGCACCTTAGAGGGATTGAGAACTGTATATTCATTGGAATTGTCTGTGTTTTTTCCCCACGCCCGATCCCACACCACCCCGTCGAATCGCCCCGGATCCCTCTTCTTGCCGAGTCTTGTTATTTCTGGTAATAATTAGAAAAACAAATAAACATCATCAACTCAGTGAAAAGTGACTCGTGCCACCTTCCTCGTCCCGTTTGCGGTAGAGCGATTAGAACCGCCATGTTTGGGTTATAAACAAATAAATCGCCTCCATCGTTTCGGCTCATTCTACGTTGGCGGGACTGTTCAAGTCCCGTGGACATCACAATATCTTTCCCGTCATTGGAGGAAACAACCAATTGGCTCTCACCTCATCAATGATTCCCAGTTGCGACTAGGAAGAGATAGTTATTCAACACTCGGCCCTTCTTGTCAAAGAAAGCTGAATAAAGCAACCAAGATAAGCTACACAAGATAAGTCCTTTACTGTTTTCAGCTCAACCTGAGTTCTTCTAACAGCTGCAGCCATTTTGAGGGAACACAAGTATGAAAAGTCCAATGCTACAACCTCACCTCACCTGCTGGACTGTTTTCATTACTTATTGACGAACCGTCAGCTGCAGCATAGATAGAACGCTGTGCTGTTGAGGAACTCAGGAACTTCAATCTTCATTTCATGTGCAAGACTTGGCTCTTTGCAGCACTGTTGAAATTTGGGGTTTGTTGCTGATGCTGATTAGATTAGGATTTAAAAAAAGAGGATCTTTGTGGTTCTGGGATAAATTCGCCTACTCTTTATGAAAGACACCATGGGATCATAAATGTCCATTAACTAATGCGAGCCAGGGTTCGAAATAAGTGGTGGTCCTAGTGCCAATGTCCACCAAAACCTTCGTCGGGCTATTAAAAACTCCGGCCGAGGTGTCCCGTGTTGCCACTTGTGTCAAAATCTTCAAGATACGCAATGCATAATGACCAGAGGTGTGGTGTATTTCCCGCTCTTCAGCCGTGCTCTGACTTGATGCAACAATACAGAATGGAACCTTGATATAGAAGCAAGGACTGGAGCTTACAATATGCATGCATCACATTGTTGGCCACATGCTAGATCTACCTAGTCCAAGAGCATACATGTGGTGCAATTGTGCAATGTACAGTGATTATGAGCAGGGATTTGCACAATGTTTTTTAAATTTGATTCTCCAATGAGTATCTGCAGAAATGGTTTTGGATGAACAAAAAAAACCAGCTGAGAAAACCACCTCTTCTTCCTCTTTGCTCATTTGTTCTCCTTAGATCTTTTTTGTTAAATCTTATGTTATGATGTCATAATTTATAAACTTGATTTTGTACACTTAAATTTTGAAATCCGAGTATATCCGTTTGCATAATCATCATGGAGATCATTACTTACCCACACGAGGTGAGAAAACCTTTCATCACAAGCCTCTGTTGTGGTAGTGGTACACTTTTGAACTGTCTTAGCATTTTTGAAGTACAAATTTAATTTTGTGTTTTGTGTTGTTTATTTCATCGTGCAAGTGCACCTGTGTACCAGTTATGTGACCCCATGGATATAGTGTCAGAAATCATTGTATCGTGCATGACTTCTTCTTAGCTGTCTAATTTTACGAGAGACTGGAAGGACCCATTTGATCACATGGTGCTGAGAGTACATCTCAGAGAAGACGTGGACTGAGGTTTCCATCATGTGGCGTTATTTACAAAATGTATCGAACCTGAAAAAGAAACGAGCAGAAAAGGGAAGCAGGTCAAATAAGAATATGAACTGAGAAATGGATGAGGAAGTGTTGACCGGAATGGGAGAGAACGAGAATTCCTGTGGTTTTGATATGACAAAGATTGGGACGTGATGTTCTGCAAGGTGTGGAGGGAGGATGTGGGAGGATCGGAGTCAGAAAGCAAGCAAAATGTGTTTTACCCCGAGTGCACCAACTTTAAGAAGTGCAATGTACAAAAGCACCAGGAAATTGAAAATCACCAGCATGCAATGGCAAAGAAGAAAACTGAAGAGGCAGAACCTGGAACATCGGAAGCAGGAAAAATGACAACGAAAATGAATAAATGAACAAACAGTGCAAAAACTGAAGCATCCATTCAAAAACGCTCATGCGATAGCAAGAAACTGCCGTCCAAATTATTTTGCTGTGAGTTAGTGGGTAGATTATTAAATTGCAGACTTTAGTGTTCCGTGATTACGAATTATGAGGTTGTTGGTTTTAAAAGCACTGGAATTTGATCTTTGTGTCACGAGAAATAGTAATTAAACATGCATATTGATTTTTAGCTCGCCTGTTTGAAGAACAGAGAGCTATAGTGATACCCCCGGCGTGAGCGTCAGCGTGAAAATGTTAAAGTTTTTGGTGCAAGTTATTTTTTCCTTTCTTATGTTTTTATCAACCACACTATTTTTTTATACGCCCAATATATATATATATATATATATATATATATATATATATATATATATATATATATATATATATATATATATATATATATATATATATATATATATATATATATATATATCGGGGCGTATTATGTGATACCGGTCGTCCGTCTGTCTGTCTGTCTGTCCGTTCCTGTCCGCACTCTAACTCCCAAAGTTTTCAACTTTCACGTTTCATATTTGGTACATAGGTACAGACTGTGGAGACGGTGTGTCATGACATACGTTCGTCATCTAGTGGTTGCCATGGCAACCAGGATGCTGTTTTTCATCCGTTCCTGTCCGCACTCTAACTCCCAAAGTTTTCTACTTTCACGTTTCACATGTGGTACATAGGTACAGACTGTGGCGATGGTGTGTTGCGACATACATTCATCATTTAAAGTGGTTGCCATGGCAACCAGGATGCTGCTTTTCATGTAGTAGCACAATTCTGTATATACCTTCTTGTTCGGGTGTATATTGTGCTCACTTGCGCTCTTGTTACTGATTACAATATATAAATACATATATTTCTTTAAAATTATTTGGATCAGACTTCACTGCAATGCTTTATAAAAAAATATTAATTGTTAGACTAGTCTTTTAAAAACGATAAATGTATAAACAGGCGAGCATTGGGTCGCTTTGACACCAACTCTCTGGTTGTGAACTCATTAATCATCAAATCATATGCGGGCCACCAAAATATTTGTCTCAGTTTGCCAGTGAACCAAAAAAAAGTGAAGCATGACCACTGTTGTCAGATGTGACACGGTTTACATTCATCCAAGGGATGACAAAGGATGCACAGATGAATTCACTGCATGTGAAAAACCAGGATGGCAGTTAATAGTGGGTTCAGATTTGAACTGAGACGAGGTAGCCCAAGGGCGTGTATACATACTTCCCGGGTATCTTGCAGGTTCAGTCCTTCAATACAATTTCTCATCAACAGATGATTTTTCCAAACCCATTCCTGAGCTTTTCTCCACTTGCTGACTTTTGATCCTTTCCATTCCACTTATCAAATGGTCACATGTCTAAGCTTTGGTTTATTCATTCTATTCTCTGCATTTGTCAATCTGTTTTTGTGCCACTCTTTCTCATTTTGTTTTCCATGGGGGTTGACTTTTGAGACAAAAAAAACCTAGTCACATGTTGGATCACAATTGTGGTTAATTTGACAATCAATGCAGGTTGAGGGGGGGAAAAAACTCTTTTTTTTGGGTTCTCTACATTTTTCTTGCCTTCTCTTGTTGGTTGTGATTTTTGGTGGTGAAATTCCCTCTGAAGTTGTGGTTGGGTAAGAAAAACTGCATCTCGTGGCATCGAGGCAGTTTGTTCTGAACGTAATGCTTTGATATCGTAATGCTTTGATATGACAATGTTCCCATGGAAATGTTTTATTTTTTCTAAGGAAAACCCCAACTCAGTGATTTTAATGCAATATTTATTTCCCTATTTTAATAGTATGGTACGTGACACAATACTGCCCACATTTAATAAAAGTTACCTTTTCCAGATTTATTTGTGAAAGTGGAAGTGAAAACCGAGCACGACTTTGATGTCCACCTGGATCGACCAGAACCAAATGACTCTGAAGCTTCTTTCTTCAAGAAACATCTCCATGAAGGTTTCTGTCAATGCCTATACATGTTGTTTCAGACATTTTGATGATGTACTCTGTTGTGAAGAAAGAAAAAAAAACCCCCTACGTTTTCATTTCATTGCTTTCAGAAATAACCACAATGGTAGATCAACTTCTCAAACATCCATTGTCCCTTTCATCATTCAGTGAAATATCTTAGCCAACAATCATGTACCTTGTTACCTCCACCACCAAAGGCGAGGGATGTTAAGTTTTCACCCCTTTCTGTCTTTCTGTCTTTGTTTAAACATTGAAATTATAAATAAATAAATTAACATTCCTTTCTTGGTTTTCTTCAAATAAAAAGATTTTTTAAAGTTTTTTTTTTTGCAAATATCCATGAGCCTAACCATTTTATGTGAAAGGATAACAACAACAATAAAAATAGAAATAAGTATAAATTTTGTAAGTTAACTTTGCTTCAGTTCCTTGCTCCATTGGGCCCGTGTTTTGCAACGTTGTCGAGATTTTTATCCATGAACCCTTTGGGTAAATTGGGTAGCTTGCTTGAGAGGTGGTGGTGACATCTTCAGCAGCTTGTAATAGATTTGGTGAAGCATTTTTATTAAATATGCAAGTGTACATATAACGGTTTATTCATCAGGTGTCAGATATGGTGAAACATTTTAATTGTGGAACTCGAGGGAGGGTGGGGGGGGGGGTGCGAGGGAAACATCTTCAGCAGCTCGTGATGCTGGAACTGTAGATGTGGTGAAGTCTCTTTGTAGCATGAATCGTGGAACAAGCCGTGCAGCTCGGTTACAACATGGCTCGTGAAAGATATGTTTTTGAACTGTTTTATGTTTGTGGTTCGAGGAATTATTTTTATGTTTAACTATACATATTGTGTAATGGTGTACATATACAATGTTATGGTTGTGGGAGTAAATTGAGGAATTTCAGAGGAAAGTTAGGATTGTATATGAGGGGCCGCGAGGAGGAGTGATGTAAGCGCCACATATCACTATTTTAACCCTTCCCCTATCATCTGAGCCTATCATCATCATATCATTAAAAACGGTCACTTACATCACTCCTCGCCGGGCCTCATATAGTTACATGGTCCGTGGACATGTAGGAGACATCTGAATGTAAATTAAATAGGGAAACTGATAGTTTAAGTGTTATTTGTCACCACACGTGGGGTGATATGCCTTGTGTTGGCTTAATATTTAGGGTGGTGGGCTTGGGATCCTGGAATCCTGAGTTCAAACCCTACTTTCTGTTGAATTAATGCCAGGTGGGGTTGACTCTGCCTGTCATCCTTCTGAGGTCGGCAAAATGAGTTCCAGCTTGCTGGTATCCTATATCGGAGTGGCGACCCAAGAGACCAAAAAACAACCCAAGAGACTGCTTAGGCAGCACCAATGCTCCACACAGTGTGTAGTCCCAATGGATGGATGGTTTGTTTGTTACCTGCAAAATCAGATTTTTCAAGTATATTGGTCAGTCGATTTTGGTATTTTTTCTGTCTTTTTGTCTGTTTGTCTGTTGCCTCCAGTTCACAATTTTAAACGGATAGTCATGAAACTTCACCATATGGCAGAGTTTGTCAAAAGAAAAGCTTATTGTTTTTGAGGTCAAAAGGTCAACATGCTCCCAAGGTCAAAAATAAGGTGATGTTTCTAAAATCCTCAATTTTCATCCAATTGACTTGAAATTCGAAGAGGATATATATTTCAGGTTACTGAATTCAACGAGCCAATTATTTTGGAAGTCAACATGGAACAAAAGGTAAACATAGGCCGGATTTCTAAAATTGTCAATTTTCATCCGATTCACTTGAAATTTCAAGAGGAGTTGCATATTTGGTCATTGAATTCAACTACCAATTATTTTTTAGGTCAAATTTGTTTTATAGATTTTTCAAGCGTCGTGCTCTGCACGATGTCTTCTTGTTTGTCTGTCTGTTTGTGTGCAGGATATCTCAAAAAGTTGTAGACAGATCTGGATGAAATTTTGTGGGAAGGTTGATTGTGTGACAAGGACGAACTGATTAGGTTTTGGTGAAGATCTGGATCTGGATCCGGATCCGCTACGAGAATTTTTTAAGTTATTCTTCACCATTGAGAGATCAGGCCAAAAATGATACATAGCAAGATATCTCAAAAAGTTGTGGACGGATTTGGATGAACCTTAGTGGACAGGTTGGGTGTGTGACCACGACATATTATTTAATTTTTAAGTGATTGTTGTTCAACATTGAGAGGTAAGGCTCAAAACGATTATATAGCATGATATTTCAAAAAGTTATTGGGCCCGATAGTTTCTCGTGGATTAGACATGACATGGCGGGAGGTATGCGTTCCACCGAGTACCCTTCTATATAAAAGCAAATGAGATGTTTGTTTATTTGTTTGTGACACTACTCATCTGAGCTCCCAAGGTTAATCATGACAAACTTTCTAGGATCACATTTTTTACAACAATGCACCTTACTTGTAGTTTTAATCGATCATTGTTCTCACATTTCATAACTTACTTGTTGTGGGAGTCTGGAGGGAAGGGTGGGAGTCAGCATGGGAAGGGTTGGGGTGGAAGGATTGAGGGGAAATGTTTGGGAGGGAGTCCAGAGAGGGTGAGGAGGGACCCACCCTTGCCTGGCAATGTCAGGTACCTTTCCGAGTGTTAAATAAGGTGGTGTATAAAGGTGTTACATACGACAATATGTGGTCGATAGTGCTAAAGTTCCAGATTTCTTTTTTTCAACGATCTTTAATGCCATTATTTTATTAATATTGAAGTATTTACTCCAACACTGCTTGGGGTATCGTGTTCAATAAACTGTCTCGTTTATGTAAGCAGTTTGTTTCACCCACATTTGCAAAAGTTGTCAATTTACAGGAACAAACATCTATGAATCATTTGTAATTGGATGAATTTACCTGAAAGTATGAATATCATGGGAAAGACTGAAGCTTTTGCACAGCGCTGTATATTTACATCAAGAAGAATTTTTTACTTTTCTACAATACAACAAATACACATGTACGTACCATGGGAGGGGGGGGGGGTACATATTACCATAGAGCAGATAGGAATGTATATAGTAGCATGATCTGTATACAAGTAGTTAGCCCATCTCGATGTAATAACTTGGGAAACGTTGGCTTAAAAATTGTCATGTTTGAATGTGCACCATACCCCTAATGTGGTGCTTGGGAATATGGTGTAGGAAATTGTGCATATAACCTCTATATAAACCTCTACCGGGGGGGGGGGGGGGAGACTCGGGGAGAAAAAAGAGAGAGCGAGAAACAGGGGCGCAGCTTCAATCGCCTCATGAGCACGGGGAGGAGCGTGTGTCACCTCCTAAGGGGCAGAGCTCGGATCGCCAAGAGGGAAGTGGAGTTTTTCGTTGCCCCAGGAGAAGAGAGAGAGAGAGTAGCTGAATCGGGCGGTTGGAGTTCAAGAGGTGAGGAGAACAGGAGAGTCTGAGGAGAGCAGGTTTGTCAAAGTCTGAGGAGAGCAGGTTTGATCTGAGGAGAACAATTTTGAAAGGAAAATAATTCTGAGTAGAGTTTTGAAGAGGTTGTCCTGCCTGCCTGCCCTGTGTCCATTCATCATCCTGCCCGTCATCGTCCTGTCAGTCTCCTCGTGGTTGCTCCGTACACATTCTTATGCCTGCTCGTCCACCAGAGCTGAGTCCCTGGGTTTTGTCCTTTTCCTGTCAATGACTGAATCTAGTGTGAGGCGCCTTCGTTTCTTTAGATTTATTTTAAGCTTATCTGGAATTAAGATTCCAGATAAGGTATTGTCATGGTGCAGCATCGGTCCATCTCCTTTTTCGAATTCTCCGGCCAAACCGCAAAATCCGCCGGTCTGATCCGGCTGAAATTTGGCAGCAACGTTCCTCTAGTTACCGTTAACAGGAATTGCAATGCTTGTTCTGGTTCCATGACTTTAGGTAGGTCAAAATGGCTGACTTAGTAAATTTCTTCAAATATCTTTTCCAGAACCACCAGTCAGAATGGCACCAAATTTTGGTTACAACATTAGGTCAGGGTCCTGATGTTAAATTGCAGAGGCTGTGTCAATCACATTACCAGAAGTGTGTCAAAATGGCCGACTTCGTCATTTTTTGGAAAAATCATGTAAATTCCTTAAAATCTCCTTCTGCAGACCCACGAGACAGGATGTTACCAAATTTAGGAAACAACATTAGGAAAGGGTCCTGATGTTAAATTGCAGAGGCTTTGCCGATCATCTGATGAGAAGTGTTTCAAAATGCCGGTCCCACATATTCCTTCCAAAATCTCCTGATCCACCAGTCAGAATACTACCAACTTTGGGTTTCAACACAAGGCTAGGGATGTTAAATTGCCGAAGTGATTCAAATCAATTGACCAGAAGTTCCGGTTCACTTCCGGTTCCGGTTCGAGAGCAGCGAGAGGTCTCCTTTGGGGCTCCCTGCTGACGTTCTCAAAGCTAAGTTTCCGGTTGTTATTTGTCCCGTTTTAACTGTTTAATTTTCTCACCTACATGTTACTGTGTGTTGCTAGTTCGGTTTTGTTTCAAAAATCGTGCTATTTTGTGAGTATTTTTGTCGACGTTCTTACCTGTGCTTAAGGCCTAGGCCTAGGCTTGAGGCCTACCGGTTCCACTCGGTGTTCGATCGTTTTTTTTTTTGTTTGTTTGTTTTTTCTCCCCATTACCTTCAATTTCTATCCTCCCCATTACCTTCAATTTTGATCCTCCCCACTTTCCAAACATCCCCCATTGTCCCAACTAATCTCTTTCTTATCTCAACAAAAAAAAAAAAAAAAAATACCCGACAACAACAACACGCTCACCTCCTCCCGATTTGCTTCTTCTTCTTCCTCTTAACTTCCTCCTCGTCTTCTTCCTCGTTTTTTTTTTGTTTTTTTTTTTACACTTCCATGACCTAATCTGTTGAACTCTCTCATACATTATTTTTAACTACAAAAACGATCTTATGATGCTTCATCTTCCTCTCTCACACATGTGGTACTCTTTACTGTTTCACAATGCACTACTCTTCTGCTATTTTAACAGACTGCTCTCATTTCGACCTTTCCTTCATTCCTTGCCTAAAAAATCCAACTATTACAGCGCTTCTTCTCTCCATGCTCTGAATTCGCCTTCATTGCATCCATCAAGAATTGTGTTAAATCGCATCTCTGACCTAAAACTTTTAAAAACCACAGTTTGCCATGGATGCTCGCTTTCCATCAAACATTCTTTTTCCAACTTCAGTGCCAACTCACCCCCTCACCCCTCACTCTCACTCTCAAAGCAACCATCCCTCTTCTCCCTCCAAGCCTCCCTCTCACCTCTCTCAAAAATTCCCCCCTCACCTTTCTCCCACCTTTCATCCCCCTCACTCTTCCTTCTCAAAGTTGCCCCCCCTCTCATCCACCAACCTGCCTCTCTCCACTGCCCTCTCACCTCCATCTCTTCACTCCACCTCCTCAAATCCTCAACTGCCTTCTTCCTTGTCTCTTGTCCCCCCCTCATCCCCAGCACCACAGAGCCTTTTCTCCTCCTCATTCGGCCCCTCCCCTCGCTGTTCTGCAATACCCCACACTCCTTCAGCAACCCTCCTTACCTGCCCCCCTCGTCCCTTGTCCTACCCTCCCCCTCCCCCTCCACCTCCTGCACCCAAAGCCTCCTCCCCTTCCTCTTCATTAAAAGTGTGGACCTCAAATATCCGGGGCCTTCGCTCAAACCTTTCAGATCTTTCCATACAGGTTGCCACTGACAAACCAGACATTATCTGCCTAACAGAAACTTTCCTCTCCCAAGACGTGTCTGACTCCCAAGTATCTCTCTCCTGGTTACTCCCTCTTACGGTATGACAGACCTGAGCCTCGTCCTGGTGGAGGTGTTGCTCTCTTCATCAAAGACTCTATTCCTCACTCTCCATGCACTGCTCTCACTCCCCCACACCCCCAGGAATACCTCTGGCTTCGGCTTCCCCTCCACTCCCACCTCATGTTTATATGTGTACTGTACCGTCCACCGAACAGTGATGACTCCATCTACACCTCACTATCCGAAAACATGGACCATCTTCTATCTTCTCATCCAAACTCTCTCTTCCTCTTATGTGGTGACTTCAATTGTCATCACGCCAGTTGGCTAGGTGTGGGTACCTCTCTCACCTGCCATGGCACCTCAGCAAAAGCTTTCTGCGACTCATTGGGACTGACTCAATCGGTCAACTTCCCGACCCGGATCTCAACCAATGGTACTCCATCTCTTCTGGATCTGATTTTGACAAATTTCCCTGACAATATCTGCTGCTCTTCCTTCGCTCCAATTGGTTCTTCTGACCACGTCCTTGTCAAAGTGGACATCTCCCTGGCTGTTATCAGAGAACCACCTCACCGCCGTCGAGTCTGGCATTTCACTCAAGCCGACTGGCAGGGTCTCCGAGCAGCCATCAAACTTACAGACTGGTCTCCTATCACTACTTTCTCAAACATCAACTCATCCTGGGAATTCTTTCAAAGAAACTTGCTCTCCCTCATGCACAGATTTATCCCCTCTCGTGTTCAGTTGTCTTACCCTTCCTCCCGCCCTTGGTTTACTGAAGCTTGTGGCGAGGCAGTTGTCCTGAAACAACTTGCCTTTGCCTCATGGAAAGCAAACCAAACTGAGGGCAATCTCAGTTCTTTCCACAAAGCTCGGAACAAGTGTGTATCTACCCTTAGGAGAGCCAGAAAACAACATCTTTCTCATCTCAAGTCTGAACTTTCAAACCTCTCTCCCTCCTCAAAATCCTGGTGGCGTTTAATCAAATCTGTTTCTGGTGTATGTTCCCCCTCCATCCCCTCCCTTACCTCAAATGGCTGCACTGCTGATTCCACACGTGATAAAGCTGAATGTCTAAACTCGGTGTTTGCAGCTAAATCTTGTGTCCTAAACCCATCTCTATCTCTACCCACTTTACCCAGTCGCACCCAACTGTCCCTGGACTCTGTATCCTTTTCTCCTGACAAGGTGGAGAGCTTGCTTTCAAACCTCGAGTCAGATTCTGCAACCGGTCCAGACGGCATCAGCCCACGTGTCCTCAAAGCCTGCTCTTCTGCTCTTGCTCACCCTCTCTCTGTTCTATTCACCCTCTCATTTGCCCAAGGTCATCTGCCATCTGCTTGGAAATCTGCTAACATCACTGCCCTGCATAAAAAAGGTGCAAAAACAGATCCCTGTAACTACAGACCAATCAGCCTTCTCCCAATCATCAGCAAGGTGATGGAATCCATCATCGCCTCAGATATGAAATCCTTCCTCTTCTCCAATGGCTTGATTTCCAATCATCAATTTGGTTTCAGACCAGGTCACTCTACCCTGGATATGCTGCTTCTGCTCTCCCATCAATGGATGGAGGTCCTCAATGCCAGACAGGAAATCCGAGCCGTATCCCTGGACATATCACGTGCTTTTGACACAGTCTGGCACCCTGCCCTACTCACCAAACTCTCTTCCCATGGTATTCAAGGCCATCTCCACTCATGGCTCGCAGACTTCCTCTCCTGTCGCAGTCAACGTGTGGCCCTAAATGGAGTTCTTTCATCCCCTCTTCCTGTGCAGGCTGGAGTTCCTCAAGGTAGCGTTCTGGGCCCTGTTCTTTTCTGGTTTTCATCAATGATCTCTCGGACTCTCTGGAAAATCCTCTATTTCTCTTTGCCGACGACTCCACCCTCTGCCGTACCATCTGTCATCCCTCAGACCGGCAAGCAGCAGCTTCTTCGCTCACTGCAGATCTGGATAAAATCACAAACTGGTCCAACACGTGGAACATGTCTTTCAATCCAGACAAATCTCACACTCTCACTATGTCTCTTCGAAAGGACCGTTTACAAAACCCCCATCCACTTTCTCAACAATCCTCTGGAAGAAGTCTTTTCTTTCAAGCTTCTAGGTCTCACTATCTGCCATGACCTTTCCTGGGAAAGTCACATTTCCAACCTCGCCTCAAAAGCCAGTCACCGACTGGGAATCCTCCGTCGTGCTAAGTCCTTCCTCGGCCCTCTTGAGCTCCTGACCACTTACAAAGCTTTTGTCCGTAGCCTGATGGAGTACTGCTCTCCCCTCTGGGCTGGTGCTCCTGCCTCCCACCTTTCTCGGCTTCACGCTGTCGAAACCAGGGCATTTAAGATCATCGGCATCTCCCGCAATGAAGCTGAGTCTTTGGGCCTCTCACTCAATCACCGCAGGTTGGTCGGTGGTCTTTCTGTCTTCTACCGACTCCTCTCCAGCCTTGCCCCCCTGCTCTCTCTGCGATTTGTCCCCACCACATTTCCACAGGGCGCTCAAGGTCCGCCAACAACCCCCTTCTGATAAAACTACCAAAATCACGAATCACTGCTCATCTTCACTCTTCCATTCCTCTTTTTTCCCGCCTTTGGAATAAACTTCCTCACTCTATTCTTTCCCATTCTTCCCTCCAGGCTTTCAAAACAGCTGTTCACCACCACCTCTTATCTTCCCCCATCCAAATCCTCGATCTTTTCTACCCCCGATAATCCACCCAAGCCCACTTCCTTCATTTCTCCTGCTTTCCTTCCTGAAAGTCCCTGAAATGTCCATCTTCTCTTCGCCATGTTCCCCGTCCCATCCCCATCCCTCTCCCTTCCACAGTTTACCTAATGTGTCTGTTCCCCACTGTTTTGTCCCTTCCACTCCCGCCCCTCTTGTCTCATGCCTCCTTGCTGTGAGTTGTGTGTTAGCTCTCATACGAGCCTCGACCAAGGTATACAAAAAAAAAAAAAAAAGTGTGTCAAAATGGCTTAGTCATTTTTTGGGAAAATCGCATAAATTCCTTCAAAAATCTTCTTCTCCAAACCCACTAGTCAGAATCCCACCAAATTTGTGTTACAACATTTGGACATGATCCTAATATGCAATTGCGGAGGCCATTCTGATCATGTGACCAGAAATGTGTCAAAAGGGCGGTGACGCAAAGTCCTTCCAAAATCTTCTTCTCCACACCCACAAGTCAGAATGCAACCAAATCGGCGTTGCAAGATTAGACGAGGATAGGGATATCAATTAAAGTGAAGAAGTTGTGCGGATCTCATGACCAGAATTGTCAAAATGGCTGACTTCCTAAACTTGTTGGAAAATCGCCGAAATTCCTTCCAAAACTCTTCTTCTCCAGACCCACCAGTCAGAATGCTACCAAATTTGGGTTACAACATTAGGAGAGGGCTAAGATAAGCTACAAGTCCAGTGGTCTTATTTTTATTCTTATTGTACATAATTATTTCTTTTTGATTTTGTGTCCCTTTTTCTTCCCAATCCCAACCTGCCATCGTATTCCTTTCGTTGGTCAATTTTCCCCTGGTCGATTGTGGTTTAGAATTGCTTAGCATCGAATCTAGGTTTAGAATTTAGGTTTATCGAATTTAGTTTATCGAATCGAATCTAATTTAGGTTTAGAATCGATTGTGGCATTTAGAACCCTAGAACTTCCATAGTAGTAGTTTATTGGCGTCAGGAAAGCGTAGGGGATCGTGCTGCAAATTAAAATTTATTTATTTATTTATTTCCTTTGCGCATACAGGAAAAAGACCGCTGCACAAAATTGCTGATGTGCAGGATTTTGCGGTAGAAGGCAGCAGCGAGGATGAATAAAGCGAGCCGGGGTTGGGAACCACTGAGGAGATTAGGGGAGGAATCTCGCCCATTCCTGAGCCATTGAGCCAGGAAGTGGGTTCGATGTCCAACCAGGCCTTGTTTCATTTACTAATGGACCTTGAGCGCCCTGTGGAAAAGTATGGTGGGACAAATCGCAGACACAGCGGGGGGGGGCTGAGACCAGAGAGGAGATGGTAGAAGACAGAAAGGCCACTGACCTGCTTGTAGTGAGAGAGTGAGAGGCCCAAAGACTCAGCCTCATCGCGGGAGATGCCAATGATCCGAAATGCCTTGGTTTCCACAGCGAGAAGCCGAGAAAGGTGGGAGGCAGGAGCACCAGCCCAGAGGGAAGAACAGTACTCCATCAGGCTGCAGACGGAAGCTTTGTATGTGGCCAGGAGCTCAGATGGGCCAAGGAAGGACTTTGCACGACGGAGGATTCCCAGTCGGCGGCAGGCTTTGGAGGCCAGGTTGGAAATGTGGCTTTCCCAGGAAAGATTATGGCAGATAGTGAGACCCAGAAGCTTGACAGAAAGGATTTCTACCAGAGGATTGCTGAGAAAGTGGATGGGGGGGGGGGTTGCCAAACGGTCCTTTTGGAGAGACGAAGTGAGAGTGTGAGATTTGTCAGGATTGAAAGACATGTTCCACGTGTTGGACCAGTTTGTGATTTTACCCAGATCTGCAATGAGCGAAGAAGCTGCTGCATGCCCGTCTGAGGGATGACCGATGGTACGGCAGAGGGTGGAGTCATCAGCAAAGAGATAAAGAGGATTTTCCAGAGTCGGAGAGATCGTTGATGAAAACCAGAAAAAGAACAGGGCCCAGAATGCTACCTTGAGGAACTCCAGCCTGGACAGGAAGAGGGGATGAAAGAACTCCATTTAGGGCCACATGTTGACTGCGACAGGAGAGGAAGTCTGTGAGCCATGAGTGGAGATGGCCTTAGATACCATAGGAAGAGAGTTTGGTGAGCAGGGCAGGGTGCCAGACCATTTGAAAAGCACGCGATATCTCTTGGGATATGGCTCTGATTTCATGTCTGGCATTGAGGACCTCTATCCATTATTGGGAGAGCAGAAGCACCATATCCAGAGTGGTGTGACCTGGTCTGAAACCAAATTGATGATCGGAAATCAGGCCATTGGAGAAGAGGAAGGATTTAATGTCTGAAACGATTATGGATTCAATCACCTTGCTGATGATTGGGAGGATGCTGATTGGTCTGTAGTTGCAGGGATCTGTTTTTGTACTTTTTTATGCAGGGCAGTAATGTTTGCTGATTTCCAAGCAGATGACAGATGACCTTGAGCAAATGAGAGGGTGAATAGAATAGAGATGGTGAGCAAGCGCAGAGGAGCAGGTTTTTAGGACATGTGGGCTGATGCCGTCTGGACCGTCGTATTTGAGGTCATCCTGTCTGTTTTCGTCGCCCTTTGTTTGTTCGTCGTCCTGCTAGTCTCCTCATCGCCTGCTCGTGGCTGCTCTGCGCTCATTCTTCCACCTGCTTGTCCACCAGAGTTGAGTCTCCCAGTTTTGACCCTTTCCCGTCAGTGACTGAATTTGGTGTGAGGTGACTAAGTTTCTTTCGATTCATTTTCATTCTCGTTGTCCATAAGTACTTAACAATTTTGTGTCCCCCTTTCTTCCCTATCCCAACCTGCCATCATATTCCTTTTGTCGCGTCGATCCTCCCCTGGTTGTTTGTGGTTTCGGGAATATACCCGTTAGTTTTAAAAGAGCTAAGGTTCTTGTGTTTTCTCGCATGACCTGCACGCGCATTTTCCACCATTAATTCGGAACATCTCCACAGGAGTTAAGCCGTTTGGAGCATTGCAGGATTCTTAACCTCCTACCGCAACGAGCTTGATGTTAGTTGAGCCATTGACGCTATAGTATGTACAGTCGTACATGCTTGGTTACTTTTGTCAGAATATTACGAATATTGTACAGAATCTGTATTTTTTTTTAATTTAAACAGGTCATGTGATGTATTTACAGGTGGATCCATTGAGTCCCCAAGGGAGAATGCACCTACTTGTAGAAACGGTTTCGACACACGCCCGCAGGACCCACCAACTGAAACGAGCAAGAGGACTTTTTACAAACAAGACAAAACGAATTATGAAATGTTTGCTGAGAATAATTTTCGCAAGACTCACAAAGGCAAGAACGATGAACATCCATACAAATGCAAAACTTGTGGAAAATTGTTCAATCGTTCGTCCACCCTGAAATCACACATAATAATTCACAATGGTGAACGCCCATACAAATGCACAAGTTGTGGAAAACCTTTTAATCAGTCACCCGCCCTGAAAAGGCACATGGCAATTCACAATGGAGAACACCCATACAAATGCACCGTTTGTGGAAAATCTTTTATTTGGTCATCTCACCTTAAAAGACACATGGTGATTCACAATGGAGAACGCCAATACAAATGTGCAAGTTGTGGAAAATCTTTTATGTGGTTATGTGACCATAAAAAACACATGATGATTCACGATGGAGAAGGCCCATACAAATGCACCATTTGTGGAAAACCTTTTATTTGGTCATGTCACCTTAAAACACACATGACAATTCACAATGATGAACGCCCGTACAAATGCACAAGTTGTGGAAAATCTTTTAATCAGTCATCAAACCTTAAATCACATGTGACAATTCACAATGATGAACGCCAGTACAAATGCACAGTTTGTGGAAAATCTTTTAATCAGTCGTCCACCCTGAAATCACACGTGACAATTCACAATGATGAACGCCCGTACAAATGCACTAGTTGTGGAAAATCTTTTCATAAGTCATCCTCCCTGAACACACACCTGACGATTCACAATGGTGAACGCCCATACAAATGCACAAGTTGTGGAAAATCTTTTATTTGGTCATGTCACCTGAAAAGACACATGACAATTCACAATGGAGAACGCCCGTACAAATGCACAGTTTGTGGAAAATCTTTCAATCAGTCATCCACCCTGAAATCACACCTGACAATTCACAATGGTGAACGCCCACACAAATGCACAGTTTGTGGAAAATCTTTTAATCAGTCATCCACCCTGAAATCACACCTGACAATTCACAATAGTGAACGCCCACACAAATGCACAGTTTGTGGAAAATCTTTTAATCGGCCATCCACCCTTAAAACGCACATGAGAATTCACAAAGGAGAACTGTTAGGGTTAGGAGAACATGTCCTTCTTTCTCAAGATTGAGCAGAGTATAATATTCTCTGAACTCTCTCGTTACCCTCACCAGAGTAGAGGGTATTGCATTTGGGTCTGTTTGCCCGTTTGTCTGCACAGAACTTTAGTGTTTTTCTCTGCAACAGCTTGTTGGATGAAGACAAAATTTTCACCATAGGCGCACCTCCTGTTCATGTAGAATGTTTTAATGATAATTATGATGTCACAGGTCATGTGGTGTGGTAGCCATATTGAAAATAAAGGAAAAACTTAAGAACTCCATATCTCTGAAACTGCTCAATGGGAAAAAATTTGAAACTTGGCACCTGGCAAGTACTCCACATGGGGAATAAGTGTTTGTTGTTTTTTTTTTTTAACTATGTCATCGGTAACTTTATTATGATGTCAAAATTGCATGCATATAATGCTACATCTGATCAGTATGAAAATTTTTGAGGGTCATGAGGATAAATTGCTCCACAGACGACAAAATTGATGACATCATTGGTCACATGGTTCAGCAATATATATATATATATATATATATATATATATATATATATATATATATATATGTGTAGCCTGGTGTTGGCGCAGTGGTTCGGGCAGCGGCTTGGGATCCAAAAAGGTCCCGAGTTCAAGCCCCGTTGGGCCACTGAATTACACCAGGGGGTTGACTCAGCCTGTCATCCTTCCGAGGTCGGTGAAATGAGTACCAGTGTACTGGGCCGGTGTATACCCCGGTTAAAATAGGTGTACCATATCCCTGTGTCGTAAGAGGCGACCAGGGTTGCGTCAGGAAGGGCATCCGGCGTAAAACATGTGCCAAATCACGATGCGGATCATACGGATGATCCGCTGTGGCGACCCCTAACAGGAGCAGCCGAAAGAAGAAGAAGAAGA
>NC_140977.1:16447076-16477076 GCF_056783735.1 Eptatretus burgeri
GGTTGGCCAGCTCGAGGAAGAGTCTGGATAGTTCCATATTCTATCTCTTTCCAAATGATGGAGCTCACTGTGCTCTTGGGAACTTTCAACATTCTAGAAATTGTTTTCTTCCCTTCCCCAGATCAATGCCTCCTCACAATTCTATCTCCCAGTTCCTTGGATTTTGTGGTGGAGTTTCTGCTCTGACATGAATTGTCACCTGTGGGGGACCTTGCATGGAAAGGTGTCTCTTTGTAAATCATGTCCAATCACTTGAATTGGCTATAGGTGGACTCCAATCAAGTTGAAGAGACATCTTAAGGTTGTGGATGCACAACTGGATGCACCTCAAAGGAAACTGGATGCACCTGAGCTCAATTTAGAGTGCCATCACAAAAGCTTTGAATATTTATTTACGCAAAACATTTCAGCTTTTTATTTTTAATTAATTTGTTTTCACTTTGTCATTTAGGGGGTATTTTGTGTAGATTGGTGACAAAAAGTTATATTTAATCTATTTTAAATTCAGGCTGTAACACAAAAAAAATGTGACAAAAGTGAAGGGGTGTGAATACTTTCTGAAAGCACTGTACTTGTAAGTTGTGCAGGGTGTCCTTTATAACACACCCACTCTTCACCAAAGACACCATGGGATCTTTAACGTCCATCAACTAATGCTATCATACAGGACACTCAGCTTAACCCCCATCTGAGAGATGGTGCACGTATTGATGAAATTCCCCTGCATGTGAAAAACCAGGATGGCAGTTTGTAGCTGTGTTAAGATTCAAACAAAGGTGAGACAGCTCAGAGGCCGGTGTGGAAAGTACTTCGAAGAAAATGCTGATTGCATGCACAGAGAACATCAGTGAGCCAGGAAATAATGTGGCTTTGCGTCCAGACCTTCAACTTGGCAAGTCGAGCGGAGTGCCAACAAGAATCCAGACAAACACCTTGGAGAAACGATTGCAATTGCATGCTTATCGAAACATAAATTTCCACACCATTCTTGTGATCATTGCTCACCCCAAGTACATAATGTTACAAGACTACCAACACATGAAAGGGCAAGTTTTAAGAAAGGTATCATGGGATATTCCACATCCTCAATCTAATTCAAATGAGACAACATGCTCCGAAATGCACCTCTCCTTACTGGCAGAGCATCAGAGAGAGAGTTATCAGATTTGTTCCTTCAGGAATCAAACCCAAGACCTGTGCTGAATGGTGAACAGGCTTCCAACTGACATATTCTGTGACTCTTGTCCACATTTTCATCTTATTTAAATAAATCGGTGAAGCCATGGGTCCAACATATCACTTTATTCAAACAGGCATTTTCATAAGAATTCAATATCTTGTTGAAAATATTTTTCAATTTGAGGAATGTGTCCCTTTTTCACTTCTTGGTAAGTCAGAGTTGAAAAGCATGCCCTCCATTAAGGAGGGTTCACCATTATTGGGAAATCTTTCGTTGTAGCCAATCACATGGCTTTCCCAAGGAAAAGGGTATTATGGCGGTCACTGTGATGGCACTCATTGGTGTTGTATCAATCATCATCATCATACCATTATATTGTTACGAATTCGCGCCCACCGGCATGTGAACGACCGCTTCTCACTAATAGTAGCTGCTCACCCATCGGACGGACAATTCAGTCGTGACTTTCCGGAACAACGCCGGAACCCTGTCACGGGTGGGTCTTCAACCCCACCACGGCCTAGCCAATTTTCTACCTGCGCAAAATAGGGTCAATCGCCGAATATCGATATACCTAAATACCTGCGCGGGTAGCCAACCGGGAGACCGTACCTCGACGCAGGTCGGCTTGGACACGAACCGCTCAAGCGGTCCGTTCCGTTCTGCAGTGATAACCGAGCGGGTATTATTGCCCAACTAATATTTAAGTTGGGTATTTGGGTATTTAAAACCCAACTAATATTCCGAGATGCAATATGGCGTTCCAATGGGGGAAAGAAGACACGACGAACGGGTAACATTCACACAAGTACATTTATTTAAAATCCACAGCACACGTATGCAGTCATGCACGTATGCATTCAATAAAGCGAAAGCACTACAACCGACTATAAGCAATTTATAATTTACAGGCACTTAAACAGGTTTTACTTATGGAGACTCGGCGCCACATCATTCACACAAAAGAAGAGAAAAGGCCACCCCCAAAGACAGGGTCCGTAGACCTTTATGGCGTGGGACTTGGCAGACCGAACGAATCCCACGAGACCGTTGCAGGTTACCTGCACCCTCGTGGTGCGATGGTGGGTGATTTCTCTCCGGTGCTCCTTACACGAACGCGCAGGTCCTCGCGACACAGCTGGCAGAGCGGCGCCTCCAGTCCGCGTCCCCTGAACTGAACTAACTGAACACAGACTTACCGGAATAACTGAACTAAGGACCTTTATGGTGTTCTGCGAATTTCCACAGCTGTAACAATATACATATATAAATTGTTACGAATGCTGGCCCGTCCGGCATGCGATCGGCCACGTAACTTGAATCGCAACACGTCGCCCACCGGAATGGACAATTCAGCCGTGACCCTCCTGGAACTACCACCAGGAGCCAGTCACGGGTGGGGATTTAACCTCACCACGCGCAGGATAGGGTTGCTCGCCAAATTCGACCTACCTAAGTACCTGCGCGAGTGGTCGACCGGGCGATCGTACCTCGCCGCAGGTCGACTTCGGACACGAACCGCTTAAGCGGCTCATTCCGTGCTACAGGGATAACCGAGCGGAGTTATCATCGACCTCGACGGTTCAGATTACTTATCGGGTGTTTCAACCCACTACCAATCCCTTACATGATGCAAGATGGAACTTTCAACGGAGGAAAGGACGCAACGAAACGGGAAACAGTTTGACAAGCAAGCACTTTATTTTCACACACAGACAAGCACGTAAGGCAGTTATGCAATGTGCAGCAAAAAGGAAAATGCAACCAAAGCAAAAGCACTACTACCGACTATAATTATTGACAACACTTAAACAATTATAGTTATCGGGACTCGGCGCCACATCATGCATTCAAAATAAACAGGAAAGACCTCCCCATAGGCAGGGAGGTAGACGGGGTCCGTGGACCAAATGTGCGCGGAACCTGGAGGAGCGGCCAGGTCCACGAGACCGAAGGGTCCTATTCGTAGCGCGATGGTGGGCAAGCCGCAATGTCCGCGCAGCTGCGCCCCGACTCCGTGCCCCTGGCATGGTCGGTGAGCCCTCTCCGGCGTGCTCCGCGCCAGCACGGTTGGGTCGCACCACAGTTAGGGTGGGGAATGAATGGGGAATTGTTGATGCTCAGGGTCGAGCGAGGGGAATGGTTGGCTGGCTTGGTCGCTTTTGAAAGCGAAGGTGGCTCGATTCCAACGACGAGTCGAGCCCAGCGACGAGACGAGCGACCCCCACACTACTACTCCCAGTTCCACACAGACTCGCGTCTTTTATAGACAGGGGGAGGAGCCTGTATGCAGATTTTAGGATCAAAACGCGATTGGAAGCAGGGCCACGCCACCCTCTGTTCAGCCATTGGTGTGGCAAAAAGGGGCGTGAGCCTCTTTTGATCCAAATTCCTTCCTGAGAGGAATTCGCATTCATCGCGCTTGGAGGCGGGGCCACACCGCCCGATGCTCAACCATTGGATGGAGGAAAAGGGGCGTGAAGCCTTCCTGATCCGAATTTCTCTCCCGTAAAGGCACCCATTTGTACTCGCGGCTTGCTGCGTTTGGCAGCAATCACTGAACGGCTTCGGACAGTACGACGTTCGGTGTTGACTGGTGGTGGGGTCGATGGTTGTGGAAAGAGAAAGGCGAAGGTGGTGGGGGGTTTGCTGTGGTGGTTTGGTGGTTGGCGGGCGTCGTTTGGGAATGGCAGTGAAGCGATGTTTGCAGGATGGAGTTGTGGAGGTAAAGAGGCGAAGGTGGTGGTGTTTGAGTTTGTTGGTGGCTTAATGGTCCAAAATAACGATAGAGAAAGAAAAATGGCTAACTCAAAGCGTCGCAGCCTGGATGAATCACACATATTCCCTCTAAACAACAGGTGTGGGCTAACTACACATGAACTTATCGATATATCTCACTTGAGGACCCTTTATGGTGTATTGCGAATGTCCACAGCCGTAACAATATATTTATATATATATAATATATATATATATATATATATATATATAATATATATATATATATATATATATATATATATATATATAATATATATATATATATATATATATATATATATATATATATATATATATATATATATATATATATATATATATATAATATAATATATATATATATATATAATATATATATAATATATATATATAATATATATATATATATATATATATATATATATATATATATATATGTATATATATATATATATTGTTGTGGTTACCAAATTCGCAAACCACCATTCAGGTCCTTTAGGTGAGGTATCTCGGTAAGTATATGTGTAGTTAGGCCCAAACCCGTTGTCTAGTGGGAATACATGTCATTTATGCGTGCTGCGACTCTTCAGGATAGCCGTTTTTCTTTTACTATCTTTATTTTGGACCAACCGCCATGATTACCACCACAACTACAACCACAACCACCGCTTCACCACAACCGCCACGACCTTCACGTCACACCTCGCAACCGTAGCATCGCCACCGTTCTTGCCCCGCTGTGGGTACCGGTGTTGGACTCGTGCAGAGCGCGCGTCGAACAGCGTGTACAAAATCACGGATTTTGTGCTTCAAAAACGGATCAAAAACGACACACGCCCACTTTTTGCCGTCCAATCGGTAAGCGAGGGGCGAATTGGCCCCGCCTCCAGGACGATCGATATATGCAAATTTGTGGATCAAAAAGCCTTCACGCCCACTTTTTCTCGGGCCAATGGGGAGCGAGGTGAAAGGTCAAAGGGAGGGGGTCAAAGGCGAAGCTACGGGGGGATAAAAGGACCGTGTTCGTCAGTGGAGAGGTGGAGTGGAGAGTCGGAGAGTCCAGAGGCGGAGAGTAGGAGAGTCGGAAGCAGAGGGTCAAGACTTCGCGGGCGGAGGAGCTGCTCGTCGTGTGCGTTGGAGTCGGAACGGAGGGGACGAGCTGTGGAAAGGCGGCGACACCAGACGAGGGGGTGCTCGCGTCGTGCAGGAAGCTGCACCCGAGGGAGGCCGACAGCGCGACCTGGCCGAGGTGGAGACGCTCGTCGCACATAATAAAGATCCTCTATACCCCGAGCATCAGCAACCCCCTCCTGTTTCCCCCCGCGCTGAGATAGTGCGACCAAGGGGGCCCCTTTCCCACCCCCTGCCAGACACTGTCCGCGAGGTCCGCGGAGTTGGGGCGCCATCGCCGCTCCGCGTCTCATCACCAGACGGGTAGGCGCGACCCGGTCTCGGCCTCAGGCCTGCCCCATTCTTGAGGGATTTCTTTCCTTGGTTTTGAGTATGTGTTGTCGGCTCCGTCTGTGAAGTAGAATTGTCTAAGTGTTGCCTTGTGCTCGGTAGTTGGTATTAGCTCTGCACTGTGTTTTCACTTTTATGTTTGCTTTTTGTGTAAATGGAATTCTGTTTTCTTTTTTGTGTGCAATTGGTGGAATTGTATTTGTGTGCTTTCCGTTCGTCGCGAATAAATGTGCTTTATTGTTGAACTGTTCTCCCGCTTTGCTTCGTCTTTTCCTCCATTGAATCCCCATCTTGCTTCACGTAAAGGGTTGGTAGTGGGCTGAATACGCCCGATAATTAATCGAACCGTCGAGGTCGACGATAACACCGCTCGGTTATTCTGATAGTACGGAACGGGTCGCTTAAGTGGCCCGTGTCCGAAGTCGACCTGCGGCGAGGTGCGATCGCCCGGTCTACCCTCCGCGTGGGTACTTAGGTAGTTCGAATTTGGCGAGCAACCCTATCCCACGCGGGGGCTGATTGGCTCGATCGCGGTGAGACCGAAAGGTCCACCCGTGACTGGTTCCCGGCGTTAGTCCGAGAGGGTCACGACTGGATTGTCCGTCCGGTGGGCGACGTGCCGCGATTCGAGTTACGTGGCCGTCAGCACGCCGGCGGGCGCGAATACCGCAACAATATATATATATATATATATATATATATATATATATATATATATATATATATATATATATATATATATATATATATATATATATGCGGCATTGCTTATTATCTCCATTACTCGGGTTTCAGAATGTGGAACGGAGTCCTCCTAGGATTCGAGGTATTCACCTTTGCTTCGGTGAAGGAACATGATTCATGGGTTAGGTTGTGTTGCTCTCAGTTTTGTTCCAAGCGCTCTTTTCATTATTGTCAGAGTGCCGAACATCCTCCAACTCTAGTTTGTGTGTGGTAATATTCCCTGGAATGGTTTGTCGGATCTTCATTCTTCTTTATCATCTCCTTTCCTCCAATTATCACTGGTTCAATTTCAGTACTCTTCAGCTTCCAGGATATTTTCACCTCATTCTTGACGTCTTGGTATTTGGTCATTTTCTTGATTTTTTTGTTATATACACTAAAATCACTGGGTACTAAAACCCCAATTGGCAATGTCTTCTTTTCGTTTTTGTATTTGAGTACAATGTATAGTCACAGTGCTTTGTTTTCAATGTTTATGCTGGAGGGGATCATGAGGTTGTACTTTAGCATTATGTTCCTGTTTTCAATGATTGCTTTTGGTTCATGTTTCCATGAGTTTTGTGGAATTGGGAAATTGAAATGGCTGTAGATGTGACAGTGTATTACTCAATATAACTTGTTGTGCCTTTGCGTGTACAACTGTTCCGACATGAGTTTTGTTTTAATGTGTCGTTTCCTTGGTCTTGGGCATTTATAATGATTTGTTCTCCATCCCAATTGAGCTGACCTCATCTTAGCCATTCCAATGAGCCTTCTTTATCGATCCCTGTCCTGTCGAGTTCTTTTTTTTTTAATCTTCCTGCTCTTTTGTCATTCTCCCATTTGTCAGAGTATATCTGTTGAATTTGATTTTTGTAGTTTTCCTTTTTTATTTTTCAATTGGGGCTGCATTTGTTTCTGTTTCATTTTCCTGTGTATCATTTGCACCTGTCTTTAGAAGTATGTTGCTCAAGGGTTAAAGATACCTTTTCTGGTTTGTTGTTTTCTTGCTCGTGTACAAATGTCATTCGATCGTCTGCTGAGCTTTTCACATATTCCGCTGGTACTACACACGTTTTTCAAGCTCCATCAGACCGCCTCCTCCTTTATAGTCTCACCAAGTGCAACCTCGGTATGCATTAGTTTTTGCAGAATATCTTGTGAATAGTTCGAAATTTCATTGTTGTGATGTCAAAGTTGATCTCCAATTGTGACAAATTTATAATTGCACAGCTATATTGGAATACTGGAACTGCAAGTTGGATTATTGCTTTGATTTTGTTTCTTGAAGAGAGGGATGACTTCAGCATCAGTCTTATTCTGCATCGGTACTGTTTGCTGATTATTTTACACATTTTTTTGTGTTGTACCTGGGGGCCTTCTTCTGTTTCAAGGTATGTGTGGGATGCTTCTTTTTCTAGTTCCTGTATTCTTACAGTACAACATCTCAATCGATGAAAGTGCATGTTCTTTTTGTTTTTCCTTGTACGAATGTGCATTTGGCAACACCAAACTCCATTTGAATGTCCTTTGAGTACGGCTTTACTAGTTTCAGTTGATCTGTCAATTTCTCATCATTTGGTGCAAAGACTTTTAGATCAATCATATGCGGTAGATGCATCACCTTTGTTGTATCTTTGGCCATTTTTCTGTTGCATATCAGATTGGATCCGTGCCCTTGTTCATGGGTGAGGTTACTCAGTCGGTTCAGAGCCAGACAAAACAGGAGGGGGAAAGGCTGTTCATCCATCCATCCATCCATCCATTGGGACTATACTCTGTGCAGAGCATGGATGATGCTTCAGCAGTGTCCTGGGGACAATTCTGGATGGGTCACCACTTCAACACAGGATACCACAAGCTGGAACTCATTTTGCCAACCTTGGAAGGATGACAGGCAGAGTGAATCCCACCTGGTATTACTTCAACAGCCAAGCAGTATTTGAACTCTGGATCCTAGAATCCCAAGCCTACCACCTTTACCATTAAGCCAACACCAAGCAAGAAAGGCAGTCACCTTGTAAGGTATGTCATATATTTACTCCTGCGATTTCAATATTTCCTTCCAAGTAACGTGGTTTCAGCTTTGTCTTCCAGAGCGTCATTACTTTCTCAAACTGTGCGATGATTTGTGGATTAATTTTGTATACTTGCAAGCATTTTATAATCCATTAATGTGGGAACATCAAAGACTTTTTTTGTAATCTAGCCAAGCTGTGGATAAGTTGGTTTGTCGAAGCTTGCAATTTTTGAGTATAGTTTGGTAAAATAAACGGTCTATTATTTCATTCCATCCTCTCTTATATACTTTCTGCTGTGCCTCTAAAGCTACTTGTTGGGTAAGTTGGTTGTAAATTGCACCAGTGATTATACCTGTTAAATGTTTTATGTTGTTAGTTGGAACAACGCAGGTTAATGACCCAATTCAATCTACGTATTTGTTCACAGCGAAGATAAAAAAAATTTGTGCTGCTATTCCCAAAAAACAAAAAAAACAAGAAAAAGAGCAATCAGTGATTCCAGACCATTGCCAGGACTTGCATTGTGTGGTTTTGTGTTATGTAATTAATAATAGACATAACTAGAACTGCCACTTTATAACTGTTGGCAGTGATCACTGGATACCAAGACGTCCCGCTTTGATGCAACCCCACTTTGATCAGACACTTGATCGTGACCCATGACTTTTATTATTATTCAATTGAATTCAGAATGGGATTAAAATATATTCAATCAAATAAAATGGAAAAGCCTGGTGTTGGCTTCGCAGCTTGGGCTCTTTGGGTCCTAAGTTTGAGCCGCGTTGGCTGGTGAATTAACATCAGGTGGGTTTGACTCAGTCCGTCATCTTTCCGAGGTTGGCGAAATGAGTACCAGTGTACTGGTAAAGGGGCACAGCATCAGTGGCACAGCCACGTTTCCAAAAAATGATATCTACCCAGCAGCCAAGCTGCTATATGCAAGAAGAACCAAATGGAAGACCGAATCGATAGAGTCCTGCAGTGGAGTCATCAGAAGGAACCCAAACAATCCAAAAGCAAAGATGAAGTCATCAGGAGGAATCTGGATAGGATTTGGGTTTCAGCTGCCACTTTACCCTCAAACCCATCGAAGCACAGTCAAATGAGCCTTATTCCAAATATATATATATATATATATATATATATATATATATATATATATATATATATATATATTGTTGTGGTTACCAGATTCGCAAACCACCATTCAGGTCCCTTAGGTGAGGTATCTCGGTAAGTGCATGTGTAGTTAGGCCCAAACCCGTTGTCTAGTGGGAATACATGTCATTTATACGAGCTGCGACTCTTCAGGATAGCCGTTTTTCTTTTACTGTCTTTATTTTGGACCATCCGCCATGATTACCATCACAACCACAACAACCACCAACCACAACGCCGCTTCACCACAACCGCCACGACCTTTACCGTCACAACTCGCCACCATCGCATCACCGTCATCTCGCGCCACTCATGGGCACCGATGCTGGACTCGTGTAGGGCGCACGTTGAACAGCGTGTACAAAATCACGGATTTTCTGCTTCAAAAACGGATCAAAAACGACACACGCCCACTTTTTGCCGTCCAATCGGTGAGCGAGGGGCGATTTGGCCCCGCCTCCAGAACGATCGATATATGCAAATTTGTGGATCAAAAAGCCTTCACGCCCACTTTTTCTCGGGCCAATGGGGAGCGAGGTGAAAGGTCGAAGGGAGGGTCAAAGGCGAAGTTACGGGGGATAAAAAGGACGGTGTTCGTCAGTCAGAGGAGAGTCGCAAGAGAGAACGAGGGAGAGTCAGCAGAACGAGAACGGAGAGTCAAGAAGAGGAGAGTCGGAAGCAGAGGGTCAAGACTTCGCGGGCGGTGGAGCTGCTCGTCGTGTGCGTTGGAGTCGGAACGGAGGGGACGGAGCGGTGGAAAGGCGGCGACACCGGACGAGGGGTGCTCGCGTCGTGCAGGAAGCTGCACCCAAGGGAGGCCGACAGCGCGACCTGGCCGAGGTGGAGCCGCTCGTCGCACATAATAAAGCTCCTCTATAGCCCGGGCATCAGCAACCCCCTCCTGTTTTCCCCCGCCCTGAGATAGTGCGACCAAGGGGCCCCGTTCCCACCCCTGCCAGGCACTGTCCACGAGGCCCGCGGGTTGCGGGGCCATCGCCGCTCCGCGTCTCATCACCAGACGGGTAGGCCCGACCCGGTCTCGGCCCCAGGCCGACCTCATTCTTGAGGGTATTTCTTTTCCTTGGTTTTGGGTATGTGTTGTCGGCGCCGTCTGTGAAGTAGAATTGTATAAGTGTTGCCGTGTGCTCGGTAGTCGGTATTAGCTCTGCACTGTGTTTTCACTTTTATGTTTGCTTTTTGTGTAAATGGAATTGTGTTTTCTTTTTTTGTGTGCATTTGGTGGAATTGTATTTGTGTGCTTCCCGTGTGCCGAGAATAAATGTGCTTTATTGTTGAACTGTTCTCCCGCTTCGCTTCGTCTTTTCCCCCATTGAACCCTCATCTTGCTTCACGTAAAGGGTTGGTAGTGGGCTGAATACGCCCGATAATTAATCGAACCGTCGAGGTCGACGATAACACCGCTCGGTTATTCTGATAGTACGGAACGGGTCGCTTAAGTGGCCCGTGTCCGAAGTCGACCTGCGGCGAGGTGCGATCGCCCGGTCTACCCTCCGCGTGGGTACTTAGGTAGTTCGAATTTGGCGAGCAACCCTATCCCACGCGGGGGCTGATTGGCTCGATCGCGGTGAGACCGAAAGGTCCACCCGTGACTGGTTCCCGGCGTTAGTCCGAGAGGGTCACGACTGGATTGTCCGTCCGGTGGGCGACGTGCCGCGATTCAAGTTACGTGGCCGGCCGCACGCCGGCGGGCGCGAAAACCGCAACACTGGTGTCAGGTCGTGCGATACAAATTCATCGCCCTCCTCGCGGCACTGGTATCGGAGAACAGGAAAACGGGCTCTCCTGTCTCCGGCTAAATTTACGGGAATCGGTCCAGGGGTGAGAGAAGCGACCCCCGATTCCCTCCAAATTACGAGCGAGCAAATTAACCCTTCACGAGAAGCAAGATGGCGTCTCAAGGCGAGCGGGAGCCGGGGGTATTAGAAATGTATATGTGTAATAATGTAGAGTCCATGGTCCAGGATGGAATCCCCGAGCAGGAAATGTTGATTGTGCAGGAACACGGACTCGCCAAACTGAACCCAGAACCTGAAATGGGTGCGGCAGCGGCCGCAGTGTATGACACCTCCCCCCCCCCCCTCTCCACCAAAACCCTTCCCCAACCCTTGCCGAAACGACTCAGCTGAGTGCATCCAACATGGCCCAGCTATGCGCCATGCTGGCGGCAATGAACGAAAAGATGAATGCGAAAATGAACGAGAAGATGGATACAAATACAAATGAAATGAAAAACGAAATGAACAAGCAAATAAACGGAATGGAAGCAAACATGAAGGAAGAAATGAAAAAGCTGCGGGGTGAGACGCAGAACATGGGCCGAAGCCTGCAGGCGGGCATGAAGGCCGTGACCGGGAGATAAAAATGGCGACTCCACGTGTGGGAGCAAACGAGCTGGGTGGGGGTGCAACGGCTGACAGGCCCGCGGTGGAGGCGGGTGAAAAAATAATTCGTGGAACGTGTTGGGCGAGGGTCGTGACGATGACCGAAAGGGAAAAATTAAATGGGGAGACCAAAACGTGTGAGACGAGACACGAGGTGACGACAACAGAAATAATAGTTGAGACAAGGGAGGTAAAGGGTGAAGAGTTGGCAGAGACACGGGAGATGGGAACGATAGAGGGAAGACTACACGATGAAGACGGGGTAAGTGACGCACACACACACACGGAGGTAGTGGAGGACAACGGGGGTGAGCTGGCGGACTGGGTAGAGACCCAGTGCGAGCACCTGGATGGCCTCCTCCAGGAACGAGGGGAGGGAGTATGCCCCCTTGAGGCGAGTCACGACCAGGTGAGTTCGGTCGTGCTTTGCGAGGTTGAGGGGACGAGTGCTGTAGACAGGTGCACGGAGAGCTTGGGGGGTATAGAGGCCCCGGAGACCCTTGTGGGGACACGAATCCCCAGTGTGGTTGTCCCTGTGTGTGTGGTGCAAGGTGTGAGTGCGGCACCGTGTGTGGAAGCGACCCCGTGTGTGAGTGGTGTGGTGGCGATGGTGCCAGAGTGCGTGCTTCCCAGCACGCCGGGTGTGGATGGGGCACCGTGTGTGAGTGAGGCCGTGTGTGTGAGTGAAACGGCCAGTGTGGATGAGGCACCGCGGGTTAGTGCCCCCGCGTGTGTGGGTGAGGAACCGTGTGTGGATGAGGCACGGTGTGTGGATGAGGCACAGCGGTTGAGTGCCCTCGCGTGTGTGGGTGAGGCACCGCGGGTGAGTGTCCCCGCGCGAGTGAATGGAGCACCACGTGTGAGTAGTATGGTTTGTGTGAGTAGTGAGGCACGCGTGAGTGAACGGCCGTGTGCAAGGTCGCTGTGTGCCAGGGAGACCGTGTGTGTGAGAGAGCGGTATGAGAGGGAGATGTCGGTTGGCATGCGGGAGCACGCAGCCGCGTCTCCCCGTGTGAATGTGATGGAGTGGACTGTGTGCGTCGTAACACGCAGGTGTGCGTGGGTTGAATGGCGACGACGAAGGCGACATGAGAAGAAAGAAAGCCGAGTAGCGGCTGTAGTTGTTTCGAGGACCGTGCCGGGTTCACCCAGCAGTGAGCACGCGGTTCGTGCTGTGCAACGCACGAGACCGCCACGTGCTCGCTTGCGAGAGTGAAGTCCCGGTCCGGAAACGCACGCGGTGGATTTGCCGATCCCGCGGACGGACAAAGTTGAGGCAGGTAAATGGATTTGGACCGGACGGGTTCTCCACGCGATCGTGTGTGTTAAGCTCCAACGGGAAAAGCACATGTGTTCGCGTGGGAAACCCCTCGAGACGTGGGGCTTGTGTTTTTTTTATGCGCACGGTGACGTCATGGCTGCACGTGTGGTTGGAATCCGGCAGGAGTGGTATCCCGGCCGGATGGTACCGTCCAAGGAGGGACGAGGAACACGTGCAGCTGCATGACGTCACGGGCAGTTGCAAGGTGCAAAGAGCGCGAGTTGCCGCGCAGGTGCTGCGCATGGAAAAAAAAAAAAAAAAGAAAGCCAAGCCTCACTTTCGGGTGCAAAGGATTCCTGGGCAAGGGGTAAAAGACCCCCTTATCCTGGGCACAGGATGAAAACTAGTTAGGGGGAAGGGTTAGCTTAGTTAGACCGACTTCATGGGGCAGGGGTAAGTCCTCATGGAGTCCGTGGAATGGATTAGTTAGAGGGATTTAGATGAGATTTAGGTTGGGAAATAAAAGTTAATGGGACATTTGAGAACAGTGACAGACTTGTGGATGTGTAGAGGGGACGTAGCTTAGCTACGTAGTGTTAAAAGGAACGTGCTACTAGTTTAAGGGACGACGTGGGAGCACGAGTTAGTTAGGGGAGGTAGTTAGGAGGATGGCAGAGTTCAGCGGTGAGTGTGTTGAAGAGTTGTGGGTTGTGAGGTGAGTACTTGTTGAGTGAGTGAGGCCAGCGGGTCTGTGTGAATGGAGCGAATGGGGAATGCATGGTGCGATGAGTGATTGGGGGGAGGAGTGACTCCCGCCCAAGGGACCCCGGGGTCGGTATAAAGTGAGTTAGGGGGGATTAGTCAAATTGAAAAAAGGAGGTCGTTTTGTTGTTGGTGGGAAAGTAGGCTCGAGACCCATTTGGAGGGGTGCAGGAGCCCTGTTGACAGGCTTGGGAGCGTGGCTGCGAAAGGTGAGTATCGCTGAGTGGGTACCCCGGGCACCAGGCTAGTCGGCCGCGGTAGGCCAAGGGCCCATGGGGGGCCGGGATAGAGTAGTGGGCACGGGTGCGCCTGCTTGGTGCGGGGGCCCGGGGCGCCATAAGCCGCGTGGGCAGTGCAGTGGGCACGGGTGACCCTCGGAAAGGGGCCCGGGAGGCCGGCCTGCCACGTGTGCGTTTCAGGGGAGGTGCCATGGGGGCACTCCCGGTGTTAGGGAGCTGGTAGGCTCGGAGGCAGTGTAGTGCCCGGGGTGCCATAGCGGGAGAATCGGCAGAGGGTCGTGCCTGCCAAAGGGAGCCACGTGTCCCAGCCAGGAGACCGTGTGAGGGCACGGAGGGAAAATTGGGGCGAGGCCCGAAATTGTGAGGACACCAACACAGGCGACGGGAATCTGGGTTGTTAGAACCAATAGTTTAAGCGAGAGGCGCTTGTTGAAAGCCCCGGGGTAGTTTAACAGTTAAATGGTTAGGGTAGATTAGGAGATGTACCCCTCCGCACCATCCATCCCCTCGCTGTCGTTGTGGGCCGCTGGACCCACTTGGTGTTAAGATCGCCGAACTCTGGGGAGGCCATTCTGAGGCTTGAGTTGGGCCTCGAGACAGGACGCTAGCTCTCCCTTATTCCCCTCCAGGAAGGAACGTAGGGGTTGGGAGTAGGCTAGGTGACAGGATAGGTTAGCCGAACAAGGACGATAAAGGGGGTTAGGGGACGATTTATAGTGGGGGAGTAAGAATAAAAACAACAAAAAAAATAAGTTGGGGCTAAATTGGTTTTTCACAAATTAAGGGAGTGGGTATGTACAGTGACAGGCAAAGGCGATAGTTGGGAGGGAGACAGGTAGGTAGGTCCGAGCCCGCCTTCCGAGTGGCCAGCACCACCGCACTCCCTCCACCAACCTCCACTGAACGGCAAAGGCTGGCCAGCTTCATCTGCTGGCTGTGTTACTTCAAGGCCTGTGCCGGCCCACTTGATCGGCAGCTGTTGTGTTGCTGCAAGGCCTGTGCCGGCCACTTCGTCTGCAGCTGTGGTACTTCAAGGCCTGTGCCGGCCAGTTCATCTGCCCGCTATGTTTGCCTGCAGCGGCCTTCTTCTGCGGGCTGTGTTTGCCTGCTCACCTTTGCCATGCCGTGCCCACTGCCCATGTTCACCAGCCCCGTTCAATTTTGCTTTGCCCCCCCTGTTCATTTCCATGTGCGCCAGGATCCGCAAGGCAACAGTTTGCAAGCTGCAAGAACTGCCCTGTTGGCAGCTACAACACGGGCCTGCAGTGGCGGCCCGTGCACCGTGTTTGCGTCCATTCATTCATCCATCCATTCGTTGTGTTCATTGCGTGTGCCACTTGAGCTGGCACGGAGACTACGTTTGTGCGGCCCATGCACCGTTGTGGTTCACTGAGTTCAGTTCAAAAGGGAAGGCCTTGGACTGCGTGTGAGCAGCCAGCCACGTTCCCTGTCACCTGCATTGTTTTGAGCCAGAGGCTGCATGCGGGCAGCCTGGCTCCCTGCTAACTGCTTTCTTTTGCAGAGTTCAATGATCCTGGGCCATGGTTTAGTGTAAAATTTGTAAGTTAAGGTTAAGATGTACTGTACATATGAGTGCGCCCCCGGCATGTATGTCTTAGCGCCGGCAATTTTATTTAAGTCGTCCGTGTGAGTGAGTTTGTTTAGATAGTTACGCAGCCCGCAGGTTATTTATTTTGGGGACACGAATACCATGAATGTCGCACTCAGGGATCCGTAGGTAAAATGTACTAGGGGAAAACTACACATGATGGCACACGAAAATTTGACGACTCGGGACGAGTCTGTAAAAAGGGAAGGGGTAGTGTTGTGGTTACCAGATTCGCAAACCACCATTCAGGTCCCTTAGGTGAGGTATCTCGGTAAGTGCATGTGTAGTTAGGCCCAAACCCGTTGTCTAGTGGGAATACATGTCATTTATACGAGCTGCGACTCTTCAGGATAGCCGTTTTTCTTTTACTGTCTTTATTTTGGACCATCCGCCATGATTACCATCACAACCACAACAACAACCACCAACCACAACGCCGCTTCACCACAACCGCCACGACCTTTACCGTCACAACTCGCCACCATCACATCACCGTCATCTCGCGCCACTCATGGGCACCGATGCTGGACTCGTGTAGGGCGCACGTTGAACAGCGTGTACAAAATCACGGATTTTCTGCTTCAAAAACGGATCAAAAACGACACACGCCCACTTTTTGCCGTCCAATCGGTGAGCGAGGGGCGATTTGGCCCCGCCTCCAGAACGATCGATATATGCAAATTTGTGGATCAAAAAGCCTTCACGCCCACTTTTTCTCGGGCCAATGGGGAGCGAGGTGAAAGGTCGAAGGGAGGGGGTCAAAGGCGAAGTTACGGGGGGATAAAAAGGACGGTGTTCGTCAGTCAGAGGAGAGTCGCAAGAGAGAACGAGGGAGAGTCAGCAGAACGAGAACGGAGAGTCAAGAAGAGGAGAGTCGGAAGCAGAGGGTCAAGACTTCGCGGGCGGTGGAGCTGCTCGTCGTGTGCGTTGGAGTCGGAACGGAGGGGACGGAGCGGTGGAAAGGCGGCGACACCAGACGAGGGGGTGCTCGCGTCGTGCAGGAAGCTGCACCCAAGGGAGGCCGACAGCGCGACCTGGCCGAGGTGGAGACGCTCGTCGCACATAATAAAGATCCTCTATACCCCGAGCATCAGCAACCCCCTCCTGTTTCCCCCCGCGCTGAGATAGTGCGACCAAGGGGGCCCCGTTCCCACCCCCTGCCAGGCACTGTCCACGAGGCCCGCGGGTTGCGGGGCCATCGCCGCTCCGCGTCTCATCACCAGACGGGTAGGCCCGACCCGGTCTCGGCCCCAGGCCTACCTCATTCTTGAGGGTATTTCTTTTCCTTGGTTTTGGGTATGTGTTGTCGGCGCCGTCTGTGAAGTAGAATTGTATAAGTGTTGCCGTGTGCTCGGTAGTCGGTATTAGCTCTGCACTGTGTTTTCACTTTTATGTTTGCTTTTTGTGTAAATGGAATTGTGTTTTCTTTTTTTGTGTGCATTTGGTGGAATTGTATTTGTGTGCTTCCCGTGTGCCGAGAATAAATGTGCTTTATTGTTGAACTGTTCTCCCGCTTCGCTTCGTCTTTTCCCCCATTGAACCCTCATCTTGCTTCACGTAAAGGGTTGGTAGTGGGCTGAATACGCCCGATAATTAATCGAACCGTCGAGGTCGACGATAACACCGCTCGGTTATTCTGATAGTACGGAACGGGTCGCCTAAGTGGCCCGTGTCCGAAGTCGACCTGCGGCGAGGTGCGATCGCCCGGTCTACCCTCCGCGTGGGTACTTAGGTAGTTCGAATTTGGCGAGCAACCCTATCCCACGCGGGGGCTGATTGGCTCGATCGCGGTGAGACCGAAAGGTCCACCCGTGACTGGTTCCCGGCGTTAGTCAGAGAGGGTCACGACTGGATTGTCCGTCCGGTGGGCGACGTGCCGCGATTCAAGTTACGTGGCCGGCCGCACGCCGGCGGGCGCGAAAACCGCAACACTGGTGTCAGGTCGTGCGATACAAATTCATCGCCCTCCTCGCGGCACTGGTATCGGAGAACAGGAAAACGGGCTCTCCTGTCTCCGGCTAAATTTACGGGAATCGGTCCAGGGGTGAGAGAAGCGACCCCCGATTCCCTCCAAATTACGAGCGAGCAAATTAACCCTTCACGAGAAGCAAGATGGCGTCTCAAGGCGAGCGGGAGCCGGGGGTATTAGAAATGTATATGTGTAATAATGTAGAGTCCATGGTCCAGGATGGAATCCCCGAGCAGGAAATGTTGATTGTGCAGGAACACGGACTCGCCCAACTGAACCCAGAACCTGAAATGGGTGCGGCAGCGGCCGCAGTGTATGACACCTCCCCCCCCCCTCTCCACCAAAACCCTTCCCCCAACCCTTGCCGAAACGACTCAGCTGAGTGCATCCAACATGGCCCAGCTATGCGCCATGCTGGCGGCAATGAACGAAAAGATGAATGCGAAAATGAACGAGAAGATGGATACAAATACAAATGAAATGAAAAACGAAATGAACAAGCAAATAAACGGAATGGAAGCAAACATGAAGGAAGAAATGAAAAAGCTGCGGGGTGAGACGCAGAACATGGGCCGAAGCCTGCAGGCGGGCATGAAGGCCGTGACCGGGGAGATAAAAATGGCGACTCCACGTGTGGGAGCAAACGAGCTGGGTGGGGGTGCAACGGCTGACAGGCCCGCGGTGGAGGCGGGTGAAAAAATAATTCGTGGAACGTGTTGGGCGAGGGTCGTGACGATGACCGAAAGGGAAAAATTAAATGGGGAGACCAAAACGTGTGAGACGAGACACGAGGTGACGACAACAGAAATAATAGTTGAGACAAGGGAGGTAAAGGGTGAAGAGTTGGCAGAGACACGGGAGATGGGAACGATAGAGGGAAGACTACACGATGAAGACGGGGTAAGTGACGCACACACACACACGGAGGTAGTGGAGGATAAAGGGGGTGAGCTGGCGGACTGGGTAGAGACCCAGTGCGAGCACCTGGATGGCCTCCTCCAGGAACGAGAGAGGGAGTATGCCCCCTTGAGGCGAGTCACGACCAGGTGAGTTCGGTCGTGCTTTGCGAGGTTGAGGGGACGAGTGCTGTGGACGGGTGCACGGAGAGCTTGGGGGGTATAGAGGCCCCGGAGACCCTTGTGGGGACACGAATCCCCAGTGTGGTTGTCCCTGTGTGTGTGGTGCAAGGTGTGAGTGCGGCACCGTGTGTGGAAGCGACCCCGTGTGTGAGTGGTGTGGTGGCGATGGTGCCAGAGTGCGTGCTTCCCAGCACGCCGGGTGTGGATGGGGCACCGTGTGTGAGTGAGGCCGTGTGTGTGAGTGAAACGGCCAGTGTGGATGAGGCACCGCGGGTTAGTGCCCCCGCGTGTGTGGGTGAGGAACCGTGTGTGGATGAGGCACGGTGTGTGGATGAGGCACAGCGGTTGAGTGCCCTCGCGTGTGTGGGTGAGGCATCGCGGGTGAGTGCCCCCGCGCGAGTGAATGGAGCACCACGTGTGAGTAGTATGGTTTGTGTGAGTAGTGAGGCACGCGTGAGTGAACGGCCGTGTGCAAGGTCGCTGTGTGCCAGGGAGACCGTGTGTGTGAGAGAGCGGTATGAGAGGGAGATGTCGGTTGGCATGCGGGAGCACGCAGCCGCGTCTCCCCGTGTGAATGTGATGGAGTGGACTGTGTGCGTCGTAACACGCAGGTGTGCGTGGGTTGAATGGCGACGACGAAGGCGACATGAGAAGAAAGAAAGCCGAGTAGCGGCTGTAGTTGTTTCGAGGACCGTGCCGGGTTCACCCAGCAGTGAGCACGCGGTTCGTGCTGTGCAACGCACGAGACCGCCACGTGCTCGCTTGCGAGAGTGAAGTCCCGGTCCGGAAACGCACGCGGTGGATTTGCCGATCCCGCGGACGGACAAAGTTGAGGCAGGTAAATGGATTTGGACCGGACGGGTTCTCCACGCGATCGTGTGTGTTAAGCTCCAACGGGAAAAGCACATGTGTTCGCGTGGGAAACCCCTCGAGACGTGGGGCTTGTGTTTTTTTTATGCGCACGGTGACGTCATGGCTGCACGTGTGGTTGGAATCCGGCAGGAGTGGTATCCCGGCCGGATGGTACCGTCCAAGGAGGGACGAGGAACACGTGCAGCTGCATGACGTCACGGGCAGTTGCAAGGTGCAAAGAGCGCGAGTTGCCGCGCAGGTGCTGCGCATGGAAAAAAAAAAAAAAGAAAGCCAAGCCTCACTTTCGGGTGCAAAGGATTCCTGGGCAAGGGGTAAAAGACCCCCTTATCCTGGGCACAGTATGAAAACTACTTAGGCCCAAGGGTTAGCTTAGTTAGACCGACTTCATGGGGCAGGGGTAAGTCCTCATGGAGTCCGTGGAATGGATTAGTTAGAGGGATTTAGATGAGATTTAGGTTGGGAAATAAAAGTTAATGGGACATTTGAGAACAGTGACAGACTTGTGGATGTGTAGAGGGGACGTAGCTTAGCTACGTAGTGTTAAAAGGAACGTGCTACTAGTTTAAGGGACGACGTGGGAGCACGAGTTAGTTAGGGGAGGTAGTTAGGAGGATGGCAGAGTTCAGCGGTGAGTGTGTTGAAGAGTTGTGGGTTGTGAGGTGAGTACTTGTTGAGTGAGTGAGGCCAGCGGGTCTGTGTGAATGGAGCGAATGGGGAATGCATGGTGCGATGAGTGATTGGGGGGAGGAGTGACTCCCGCCCAAGGGACCCCGGGGTCGGTATAAAGTGAGTTAGGGGGGATTAGTCAAATTGAAAAAAGGAGGTCGTTTTGTTGTTGGTGGGAAAGTAGGCTCGAGACCCATTTGGAGCGGTGCAGGAGCCCTGTTGACAGGCTTGGGAGCGTGGCTGCGAAAGGTGAGTATCGCTGAGTGGGTACCCCGGGCACCAGGCTAGTCGGCCGCGGTAGGCCAAGGGCCCATGGGGGGCCGGGATAGAGTAGTGGGCACGGGTGCGCCTGCTTGGTGCGGGGGCCCGGGGCGCCATAAGCCGCGTGGGCAGTGCAGTGGGCACGGGTGACCCTCGGAAAGGGGCCCGGGAGGCCGGCCTGCCACGTGTGCGTTTCAGGGGAGGTGCCATGGGGGGCACTCCCCGGTGTTAGGGAGCTGGTAGGCTCGGAGGCAGTGTAGTGCCCGGGGGTGCCATAGCGGGAGAACCGCCAGAGGGTCGTGCCTGCCAAAGGGAGCCACGTGTCCCAGCCAGGAGACCGTGTGAGGGCACGGAGGGAAAATTGGGGGGCGAGGCCCGAAATTGTGAGGACACCAACACAGGCGACGGGAATCTGGGTTGTTAGAACCAATAGTTTAAGCGAGAGGCGCTTGTTGAAAGCCCCGGGGTAGTTTAACAGTTAAATGGTTAGGGTAGATTAGGAGATGTACCCCTCCGCACCATCCATCCCCTCGCTGTCGTTGTGGGCCGCTGGACCCACTTGGTGTTAAGATCGCCGAACTCTGGGGAGGCCATTCTGAGGCTTGAGTTGGGCCTCGAGACAGGACGCTAGCTCTCCCTTATTCCCCTCCGGGAAGGGAACGTAGGGGTTGGGAGTAGGCTAGGTGACAGGATAGGTTAGCCGAACAAGGACGATAAAGGGGGTTAGGGGACGATTTATAGTGGGGGAGTAAGAATAAAAACAACAAAAAAAATAAGTTGGGGCTAAATTGGTTTTTCACAAATTAAGGGAGTGGGTATGTACAGTGACAGGCAAAGGCGATAGTTGGGAGGGAGACAGGTAGGTAGGTCCGAGCCCGCCTTCCGAGTGGCCAGCACCACCGCACTCCCTCCACCAACCTCCACTGAACGGCAAAGGCTGGCCAGCTTCATCTGCTGGCTGTGTTACTTCAAGGCCTGTGCCGGCCCACTTGATCGGCAGCTGTTGTGTTGCTGCAAGGCCTGTGCCGGCCACTTCGTCTGCAGCTGTGGTACTTCAAGGCCTGTGCCGGCCAGTTCATCTGCCCGCTATGTTTGCCTGCAGCGGCCTTCTTCTGCGGGCTGTGTTTGCCTGCTCACCTTTGCCATGCCGTGCCCACTGCCCATGTTCACCAGCCCCGTTCAATTTTGCTTTGCCCCCCCTGTTCATTTCCATGTGCGCCAGGATCCGCAAGGCAACAGTTTGCAAGCTGCAAGAACTGCCCTGTTGGCAGCTACAACACGGGCCTGCAGTGGCGGCCCGTGCACCGTGTTTGCGTCCATTCATTCATCCATCCATTCGTTGTGTTCATTGCGTGTGCCACTTGAGCTGGCACGGAGACTACGTTTGTGCGGCCCATGCACCGTTGTGGTTCACTGAGTTCAGTTCAAAAGGGAAGGCCTTGGACTGCGTGTGAGCAGCCAGCCACGTTCCCTGTCACCTGCATTGTTTTGAGCCAGAGGCTGCATGCGGGCAGCCTGGCTCCCTGCTAACTGCTTTCTTTTGCAGAGTTCAATGATCCTGGGCCATGGTTTAGTGTAAAATTTGTAAGTTAAGGTTAAGATGTACTGTACATATGAGTGCGCCCCCGGCATGTATGTCTTAGCGCCGGCAATTTTATTTAAGTCGTCCGTGTGAGTGAGTTTGTTTAGATAGTTACGCAGCCCACAGGTTATTTATTTTGGGGACACGAATACCATGAATGTCGCACTCAGGGATCCGTAGGTAAAATGTACTAGGGGAAAACTACACATGATGGCACACGAAAATTTGACGACTCGGGACGAGTCTGTAAAAAGGGAAGGGGGTAGTGTTGTGGTTACCAGATTCGCAAACCACCATTCAGGTCCCTTAGGTGAGGTATCTCGGTAAGTGCATGTGTAGTTAGGCCCAAACCCGTTGTCTAGTGGGAATACATGTCATTTATACGAGCTGCGACTCTTCAGGATAGCCGTTTTTCTTTTACTGTCTTTATTTTGGACCATCCGCCATGATTACCATCACAACCACAACAACAACCACCAACCACAACGCCGCTTCACCACAACCGCCACGACCTTTACCGTCACAACTCGCCACCATCGCATCACCGTCATCTCGCGCCACTCATGGGCACCGATGCTGGACTCGTGTAGGGCGCACGTTGAACAGCGTGTACAAAATCACGGATTTTCTGCTTCAAAAACGGATCAAAAACGACACACGCCCACTTTTTGCCGTCCAATCGGTGAGCGAGGGGCGATTTGGCCCCGCCTCCAGAACGATCGATATATGCAAATTTGTGGATCAAAAAGCCTTCACGCCCACTTTTTCTCGGGCCAATGGGGAGCGAGGTGAAAGGTCGAAGGGAGCGGGTCAAAGGCGAAGTTACGGGGGGATAAAAAGGACGGTGTTCGTCAGTCAGAGGAGAGTCGCAAGAGAGAACGAGGGAGAGTCAGCAGAACGAGAACGGAGAGTCAAGAAGAGGAGAGTCGGAAGCAGAGGGTCAAGACTTCGCGGGCGGTGGAGCTGCTCGTCGTGTGCGTTGGAGTCGGAACGGAGGGGACGGAGCGGTGGAAAGGCGGCGACACCAGACGAGGGGTGCTCGCGTCGTGCAGGAAGCTGCACCCAAGGGAGGCCGACAGCGCGACCTGGCCGAGGTGGAGACGCTCGTCGCACATAATAAAGATCCTCTATACCCCGAGCATCAGCAACCCTTCTTGTTTCCCCCCGCGCTGAGATAGTGCGACCAAGGGGGCCCCGTTCCCACCCCCTGCCAGGCACTGTCCACGAGGCCCGCGGGTTGCGGGGCCATCGCCGCTCCGCGTCTCATCACCAGACGGGTAGGCCCGACCCGGTCTCGGCCCCAGGCCTACCTCATTCTTGAGGGTATTTCTTTTCCTTGGTTTTGGGTATGTGTTGTCGGCGCCGTCTGTGAAGTAGAATTGTATAAGTGTTGCCGTGTGCTCGGTAGTCGGTATTAGCTCTGCACTGTGTTTTCACTTTTATGTTTGCTTTTTGTGTAAATGGAATTGTGTTTTCTTTTTTTGTGTGCATTTGGTGGAATTGTATTTGTGTGCTTCCCGTGTGCCGAGAATAAATGTGCTTTATTGTTGAACTGTTCTCCCGCTTCGCTTCGTCTTTTCCCCCATTGAACCCTCATCTTGCTTCACGTAAAGGGTTGGTAGTGGGCTGAATACGCCCGATAATTAATCGAACCGTCGAGGTCGACGATAACACCGCTCGGTTATTCTGATAGTACGGAACGGGTCGCTTAAGTGGCCCGTGTCCGAAGTCGACCTGCGGCGAGGTGCGATCGCCCGGTCTACCCTCCGCGTGGGTACTTAGGTAGTTCGAATTTGGCGAGCAACCCTATCCCACGCGGGGGCTGATTGGCTCGATCGCGGTGAGACCGAAAGGTCCACCCGTGACTGGTTCCCGGCGTTAGTCCGAGAGGGTCACGACTGGATTGTCCGTCCGGTGGGCGACGTGCCGCGATTCAAGTTACGTGGCCGGCCGCACGCCGGCGGGCGCGAAAACCGCAACACTGGTGTCAGGTCGTGCGATACAAATTCATCGCCCTCCTCGCGGCACTGGTATCGGAGAACAGGAAAACGGGCTCTCCTGTCTCCGGCTAAATTTACGGGAATCGGTCCAGGGGTGAGAGAAGCGACCCCCGATTCCCTCCAAATTACGAGCGAGCAAATTAACCCTTCACGAGAAGCAAGATGGCGTCTCAAGGCGAGCGGGAGCCGGGGGTATTAGAAATGTATATGTGTAATAATGTAGAGTCCATGGTCCAGGATGGAATCCCCGAGCAGGAAATGTTGATTGTGCAGGAACACGGACTCGCCCAACTGAACCCAGAACCTGAAATGGGTGCGGCAGCGGCCGCAGTGTATGACACCTCCCCCCCCCCCTCTCCACCAAAACCCTTCCCCAACCCTTGCCGAAACGACTCAGCTGAGTGCATCCAACATGGCCCAGCTATGCGCCATGCTGGCGGCAATGAACGAAAAGATGAATGCGAAAATGAACGAGAAGATGGATACAAATACAAATGAAATGAAAAACGAAATGAACAAGCAAATAAACGGAATGGAAGCAAACATGAAGGAAGAAATGAAAAAGCTGCGGGGTGAGACGCAGAACATGGGCCGAAGCCTGCAGGCGGGCATGAAGGCCGTGACCGGGGAGATAAAAATGGCGACTCCACGTGTGGGAGCAAACGAGCTGGGTGGGGGTGCAACGGCTGACAGGCCCGCGGTGGAGGCGGGTGAAAAAATAATTCGTGGAACGTGTTGGGCGAGGGTCGTGACGATGACCGAAAGGGAAAAATTAAATGGGGAGACCAAAACGTGTGAGACGAGACACGAGGTGACGACAACAGAAATAATAGTTGAGACAAGGGAGGTAAAGGGTGAAGAGTTGGCAGAGACACGGGAGATGGGAACGATAGAGGGAAGACTACACGATGAAGACGGGGTAAGTGACGCACACACACACACGGAGGTAGTGGAGGACAACGGGGGTGAGCTGGCGGACTGGGTAGAGACCCAGTGCGAGCACCTGGATGGCCTCCTCCAGGAACGAGGGGAGGGAGTATGCCCCCTTGAGGCGAGTCACGACCAGGTGAGTTCGGTCGTGCTTTGCGAGGTTGAGGGGACGAGTGCTGTGGACAGGTGCACGGAGAGCTTGGGGGGTATAGAGGCCCCGGAGACCCTTGTGGGGACACGAATCCCCAGTGTGGTTGTCCCTGTGTGTGTGGTGCAAGGTGTGAGTGCGGCACCGTGTGTGGAAGCGACCCCGTGTGTGAGTGGTGTGGTGGCGATGGTGCCAGAGTGCGTGCTTCCCAGCACGCCGGGTGTGGATGGGGCACCGTGTGTGAGTGAGGCCGTGTGTGTGAGTGAAACGGCCAGTGTGGATGAGGCACCGCGGGTTAGTGCCCCCGCGTGTGTGGGTGAGGAACCGTGTGTGGATGAGGCACGGTGTGTGGATGAGGCACAGCGGTTGAGTGCCCTCGCGTGTGTGGGTGAGGCACCGCGGGTGAGTGCCCCCGCGCGAGTGAATGGAGCACCACGTGTGAGTAGTATGGTTTGTGTGAGTAGTGAGGCACGCGTGAGTGAACGGCCGTGTGCAAGGTCGCTGTGTGCCAGGGAGACCGTGTGTGTGAGAGAGCGGTATGAGAGGGAGATGTCGGTTGGCATGCGGGAGCACGCAGCCGCGTCTCCCCGTGTGAATGTGATGGAGTGGACTGTGTGCGTCGTAACACGCAGGTGTGCGTGGGTTGAATGGCGACGACGAAGGCGACATGAGAAGAAAGAAAGCCGAGTAGCGGCTGTAGTTGTTTCGAGGACCGTGCCGGGTTCACCCAGCAGTGAGCACGCGGTTCGTGCTGTGCAACGCACGAGACCGCCACGTGCTCGCTTGCGAGAGTGAAGTCCCGGTCCGGAAACGCACGCGGTGGATTTGCCGATCCCGCGGACGGACAAAGTTGAGGCAGGTAAATGGATTTGGACCGGACGGGTTCTCCACGCGATCGTGTGTGTTAAGCTCCAACGGGAAAAGCACATGTGTTCGCGTGGGAAACCCCTCGAGACGTGGGGCTTGTGTTTTTTTTATGCGCACGGTGACGTCATGGCTGCACGTGTGGTTGGAATCCGGCAGGAGTGGTATCCCGGCCGGATGGTACCGTCCAAGGAGGGACGAGGAACACGTGCAGCTGCATGACGTCACGGGCAGTTGCAAGGTGCAAAGAGCGCGAGTTGCCGCGCAGGTGCTGCGCATGGAAAAAAAAAAAAAGAAAGCCAAGCCTCACTTTCGGGTGCAAAGGATTCCTGGGCAAGGGGTAAAAGACCCCCTTATCCTGGGCACAGGATGAAAACTAGTTAGGGGGAAGGGTTAGCTTAGTTAGACCGACTTCATGGGGCAGGGGTAAGTCCTCATGGAGTCCGTGGAATGGATTAGTTAGAGGGATTTAGATGAGATTTAGGTTGGGAAATAAAAGTTAATGGGACATTTGAGAACAGTGACAGACTTGTGGATGTGTAGAGGGGACGTAGCTTAGCTACGTAGTGTTAAAAGGAACGTGCTACTAGTTTAAGGGACGACGTGGGAGCACGAGTTAGTTAGGGGAGGTAGTTAGGAGGATGGCAGAGTTCAGCGGTGAGTGTGTTGAAGAGTTGTGGGTTGTGAGGTGAGTACTTGTTGAGTGAGTGAGGCCAGCGGGTCTGTGTGAATGGAGCGAATGGGGAATGCATGGTGCGATGAGTGATTGGGGAGGAGTGACTCCCGCCCAAGGGACCCCGGGGTCGGTATAAAGTGAGTTAGGGGGGATTAGTCAAATTGAAAAAAGGAGGTCGTTTTGTTGTTGGTGGGAAAGTAGGCTCGAGACCCATTTGGAGGGGTGCAGGAGCCCTGTTGACAGGCTTGGGAGCGTGGCTGCGAAAGGTGAGTATCGCTGAGTGGGTACCCCGGGCACCAGGCTAGTCGGCCGCGGTAGGCCAAGGGCCCATGGGGGGCCGGGATAGAGTAGTGGGCACGGGTGCGCCTGCTTGGTGCGGGGGCCCGGGGCGCCATAAGCCGCGTGGGCAGTGCAGTGGGCACGGGTGACCCTCGGAAAGGGGCCCGGGAGGCCGGCCTGCCACGTGTGCGTTTCAGGGGAGGTGCCATGGGGGGCACTCCCCGGTGTTAGGGAGCTGGTAGGCTCGGAGGCAGTGTAGTGCCCGGGGGTGCCATAGCGGGAGAATCGGCAGAGGGTCGTGCCTGCCAAAGGGAGCCACGTGTCCCAGCCAGGAGACCGTGTGAGGGCACGGAGGGAAAATTGGGGGGCGAGGCCCGAAATTGTGAGGACACCAACACAGGCGACGGGAATCTGGGTTGTTAGAACCAATAGTTTAAGCGAGAGGCGCTTGTTGAAAGCCCCGGGGTAGTTTAACAGTTAAATGGTTAGGGTAGATTAGGAGATGTACCCCTCCGCACCATCCATCCCCTCGCTGTCGTTGTGGGCCGCTGGACCCACTTGGTGTTAAGATCGCCGAACTCTGGGGAGGCCATTCTGAGGCTTGAGTTGGGCCTCGAGACAGGACGCTAGCTCTCCCTTATTCCCCTCCGGGAAGGGAACGTAGGGGTTGGGAGTAGGCTAGGTGACAGGATAGGTTAGCCGAACAAGGACGATAAAGGGGGTTAGGGGACGATTTATAGTGGGGGAGTAAGAATAAAAACAACAAAAAAATAAGTTGGGGCTAAATTGGTTTTTCACAAATTAAGGGAGTGGGTATGTACAGTGACAGGCAAAGGCGATAGTTGGGAGGGAGACAGGTAGGTAGGTCCGAGCCCGCCTTCCGAGTGGCCAGCACCACCGCACTCCCTCCACCAACCTCCACTGAACGGCAAAGGCTGGCCAGCTTCATCTGCTGGCTGTGTTACTTCAAGGCCTGTGCCGGCCCACTTGATCGGCAGCTGTTGTGTTGCTGCAAGGCCTGTGCCGGCCACTTCGTCTGCAGCTGTGGTACTTCAAGGCCTGTGCCGGCCAGTTCATCTGCCCGCTATGTTTGCCTGCAGCGGCCTTCTTCTGCGGGCTGTGTTTGCCTGCTCACCTTTGCCATGCCGTGCCCACTGCCCATGTTCACCAGCCCCGTTCAATTTTGCTTTGCCCCCCCTGTTCATTTCCATGTGCGCCAGGATCCGCAAGGCAACAGTTTGCAAGCTGCAAGAACTGCCCTGTTGGCAGCTACAACACGGGCCTGCAGTGGCGGCCCGTGCACCGTGTTTGCGTCCATTCATTCATCCATCCATTCGTTGTGTTCATTGCGTGTGCCACTTGAGCTGGCACGGAGACTACGTTTGTGCGGCCCATGCACCGTTGTGGTTCACTGAGTTCAGTTCAAAAGGGAAGGCCTTGGACTGCGTGTGAGCAGCCAGCCACGTTCCCTGTCACCTGCATTGTTTTGAGCCAGAGGCTGCATGCGGGCAGCCTGGCTCCCTGCTAACTGCTTTCTTTTGCAGAGTTCAATGATCCTGGGCCATGGTTTAGTGTAAAATTTGTAAGTTAAGGTTAAGATGTACTGTACATATGAGTGCGCCCCGACATGTATGTCTTAGCGCCGGCAATTTTATTTAAGTCGTCCGTGTGAGTGAGTTTGTTTAGATAGTTACGCAGCCCGCAGGTTATTTATTTTGGGGACACGAATACCATGAATGTCGCACTCAGGGATCCGTAGGTAAAATGTACTAGGGGAAAACTACACATGATGGCACACGAAAATTTGACGACTCGGGACGAGTCTGTAAAAAGGGAAGGGGGTAGTGTTGTGGTTACCAGATTCGCAAACCACCATTCAGGTCCCTTAGGTGAGGTATCTCGGTAAGTGCATGTGTAGTTAGGCCCAAACCCGTTGTCTAGTGGGAATACATGTCATTTATACGAGCTGCGACTCTTCAGGATAGCCGTTTTTCTTTTACTGTCTTTATTTTGGACCATCCGCCATGATTACCATCACAACCACAACAACAACCACCAACCACAACGCCGCTTCACCACAACCGCCACGACCTTTACCGTCACAACTCGCCACCATCGCATCACCGTCATCTCGCGCCACTCATGGGCACCGATGCTGGACTCGTGTAGGGCGCACGTTGAACAGCGTGTACAAAATCACGGATTTTCTGCTTCAAAAACGGATCAAAAACGACACACGCCCACTTTTTGCCGTCCAATCGGTGAGCGAGGGGCGATTTGGCCCCGCCTCCAGAACGATCGATATATGCAAATTTGTGGATCAAAAAGCCTTCACGCCCACTTTTTCTCGGGCCAATGGGGAGCGAGGTGAAAGGTCGAAGGGAGGGGGTCAAAGGCGAAGTTACGGGGGGATAAAAAGGACGGTGTTCGTCAGTCAGAGGAGAGTCGCAAGAGAGAACGAGGGAGAGTCAGCAGAACGAGAACGGAGAGTCAAGAAGAGGAGAGTCGGAAGCAGAGGGTCAAGACTTCGCGGGCGGTGGAGCTGCTCGTCGTGTGCGTTGGAGTCGGAACGGAGGGGACGGAGCGGTGGAAAGGCGGCGACACCAGACGAGGGGGTGCTCGCGTCGTGCAGGAAGCTGCACCCAAGGGAGGCCGACAGCGCGACCTGGCCGAGGTGGAGACGCTCGTCGCACATAATAAAGATCCTCTATACCCCGAGCATCAGCAACCCCCTCCTGTTTCCCCCCGCGCTGAGATAGTGCGACCAAGGGGGCCCCATTCCCACCCCCTGCCAGGCACTGTCCACGAGGCCCGCGGGTTGCGGGGCCATCGCCGCTCCGCGTCTCATCACCAGACGGGTAGGCCCGACCCGGTCTCGGCCCCAGGCCTACCTCATTCTTGAGGGTATTTCTTTTCCTTGGTTTTGGGTATGTGTTGTCGGCGCCGTCTGTGAAGTAGAATTGTATAAGTGTTGCCGTGTGCTCGGTAGTCGGTATTAGCTCTGCACTGTGTTTTCACTTTTATGTTTGCTTTTTGTGTAAATGGAATTGTGTTTTCTTTTTTTTGTGTGCATTTGGTGGAATTGTATTTGTGTGCT
>NC_140977.1:16477576-16557576 GCF_056783735.1 Eptatretus burgeri
CAGGTGGTCGAGTAACCTGCGATGGAGTGGCGACCTGGCCAGGATTGTAATCATCACCAAGAAACAGCTTGTGCAGCACCGACACTTTATGTGGAGCTCGAGCATGGTACCTGATGATGAGTGTCCTTTCATCCCCTTTCTCATTGGAAGTTTGAGTGCCCCAGAGCCAAGAAATCTTTCAATCCAAGAAATTCTCATATTGTCAGCTTCCCTCTTCAGAAGGATTCAGTCCTGGAAAATGTCATGGGCTCCTCCTGAACTTCTGGTTCTGGTTTTCTTTGTATACTGGTGTCATTTTTGCTCCAAGAGAATAACTTCCAAAGCCAAGACAACCATTCTGCGTTTGTCTTGTCCAACTGTTCTCAATTGCTACCTGCACTGTTTTATTGATTGGTAATGGCGAGAATAATGGTGCAGGGAGGAAGGCTTTGCATTTAAGAGGAAGTGAGAATCATTTCGGGATAAAGGGAGTGTTTCCAGAAATGTGCTAAATAGAAAGGGAGCAGCAAGGTTTGCATTGCGAATTGAAGAAGGTGATTTTTTTTTTTAGGTCAATGGAGAGTGGGGGAAGCTATTAAGGAAGGAACTGATGATGTAATTGTGATTGGTAAGGCCAGGAAAGAAAATAGAATTGCAGGAAGGGAAAAGTTAAACTTATTCTATACCAATACAAGGAGTTAAATAATTGAATAACAATAAGATGGAAGAGCTTGAGGTCAAAGTAGGTAGCAAGGAGTGCGATATAGTTGCAGAAAGTGAGACATGGTTTAAAGAGGAGAGTGACTGGAGGAAAGGATGAGAAGGTTATGTGGTGTATCAGTGTGATAGGAAGGAGAAAATAGGAGTAGCAATCTGGTTAAAGACAGCATTGAGAGAAGAGGGTGACATTGAGGAGGGAATTAATGTGGAGGAATTTTGTATCAGATATTGTAAAAACAGTAAGATACTGGTATGATGCTTTTATTGGGTTCCTGGTATGAAGGAAGAGGAGGATGGAGGAGTCCATGAATAAATCAGAAGGGCACATGTTGGAGGAAGAGTGTTGATTATGAGGGATTTTAAATTTCCATGGATAGATTGGGTCCAGTGTGGGAAACTGGATTGTTAATTGAATTTATAATGAGGTAAAATGCCAATTATCTTGAGTTAGTGCTTTAAGAAAGAATTTAATAAATATATGCTGGGAAAGCTAGTGGGGAGGCACAATCACATTCCTTAGTGTTAGTAAAAGGCCTTGCAAAGTCTTATCTCTTCCAGATGGCCAACACGGAACCACATTCTTTTTCCTCCTCTCACCGATAATTAACAGGCCATTTTGCATCCTGTGTTTGTGATTTTAAACCTTAAAAAGTTCCATCTGTTGTTTCTCCAAAGGCCCTCTTTGTTCAGTTAATTTCCGTTGAAGTGTAAAACACACCCTGGGGAGATCACATACACTACCGTTCTAAAGTTTTATAACACCCCCATTTTTTCAGTTTTTACTGAAATTTATGCAGTTCAAGTCCAGTGAATAACCTGAAATGGTACATAGCGAAGCGGTAAACTGCGGAGGTTAAAAAAATAATGTAAATTTCAGAGTTGTTAAAAAAGGCCCTTTTCAGGGAACAAGTAATGGGTTAGCAACTGCAGCTGTTCTGCAGCAATGGAAGTAAAATAAACCTTGAAAGTTGATGCAAACAATTCCTACAGGTGTCCCAACTTTTGTTGATTAGTTACAAACCCTCTGTATAAAAGCAGAGTTGGAACAGACTGTGTTGCTGCACCCTCTGAAGCATTATTTGGACAATATTGTACTGCAGGAAGTAGTATATTGCTATCATCATGGCGAGAAAAAGGCAATTAACAAAGGAAGACAGATAGACCATTATTACCCTAAAAAGTGTATAGTAGGTCTTTCCTTTAGAGAAATTGCAAAGGAGCCAAGGTGTCAGTGAGTACAGTTTCCTACACCATCAAAAGACACTTGGAAACTGGAGGAAACTCTGACAGGAAGAGGTCTGGCAAAACCAAAGCCACAACACAATCAGAAGACAAGTTTCTGAGAGTCAACAGCTTGTGTGATAGGTAGCTCACAGGACAGCAGCTTCAAACACAGCTTAACACTGGTCGAAATAAGGAAGTCTCAGTTTCAACTGTGAAGAGAAGACTTCGAGCTGCAGGTTTGACAGGTCGAGTGGCAGTAAGAAAGCCATTGCTAAGATGGCAAAATAAGAAAAAGAGGCTTGCCTGGGCCATGAAGCACCACCACTGGACTACTGAAAACTGGAAGATCTTATGGACCGATTAATCAAACTTTGAAATCTTCGGTTCATCACGCAGGGTTTTTGTACGCCGTCGAGTAGGCGAAAGGATGGTTCCTCAGTGTGTGACACCAACTGTCAAACATGGAGGAGGAAGCGTGATGATCTGGAGTTCTTTTGCTGGATCCAGAGTCGGTGACTTGCAGAGTGCCTGGCAACCTAAACAAAAAGGGTTCAGCATTTTGCAGCGCCATGCAATACCCTCTGGTCTGTGCCTAGTTGGTCAGGGGTTCATCCTACAGCAAGATAACGACCCAAAACATACCTCCAGGCTATGTCAGAACTACCTGAGAAGAAAATAACAAGATGGTAGGCTCCAAAGCATGGAATGGCCAGGCCAGCACAGTCTCCAGACTTCAACCCCATCGAGCTGGTTTGGGATGAATTGGACAAAAGGGTGAAAGCAAAGCAACCTTCAAGTGCAACACATTTGTGGGAACTTCTACAACAGTGTTCGGAAGAACTTTCTAAACAATATTTGATTTCCATTGGAGAAAGAATGCCACGAGTATTTTCAGCTGTTATATCTGCAAAAGGTGGCTACTTTGATGAGTGAAAAATTTCGATTAAATTTTGTTCAACAAAACGATTCCATGATTTATTTTTTATCTGCAATTGTCTATTTGTTCTGTGCTTTAATTTCAGAGTACAGTGAAACATTAAACTGATTAAATTTAAGTAAAAACTGGAAAAATGGGGGTGGTCTCAAACTTTTGACCGGTAGAGTATATACGTGCTACACCCTATGTTAAAATTAAGTTTTTCTGTTTGTGATATTGCTTCAGGCTAAAAACTTCCTCTTGTGCACAAGTGTCTGCCTGATATTTGTTACTGAATAAACAGCTGAAACTGAACTAAAGGTTCTGCCTTAAGGTGGCTAAAACTGCCACGACAGAATTGGCAATGAGGATCGGATCGACTGCATCCATCTGGGGAGAGGAGGGGGCCTCTGTCCGGCGGTCAACGAACACCGGCAGAGCCGAAGGTGAGAGACCTCTGCTGGAGGGTGACTTGTTCCTGCTGGGCAGACTACCCACCTCTCTGTGGGTGCTGCGCAGTCCTGAACCAAAATTTAAAGGGTAAGTATATATTGTTACGGTTGTGGAAATTCGCATTACACCATAAAGAGTCCTCAGGTGAGATATATCGGTAAGTTCATGTGTAGTTAGCCCAAACCCGTTGTATAGAGGGAATATGTGTGATTCATCCGGGCTGCGATGCTTTGAGTTAGCCATTTTTAGCTCGCCTGTTCGAAGAGCAGAGAGCTATAGCGATACCCCCGGCGTGAGCGTGAAAATGTTACATTTTTTGTATTACGGAAAAACTCCTTAACGGATTTCGACGAAACTCGGTGGGGGGGGTTAGGTACGGTCCAAGGAGCATGCCATGAGATGTTGGACTTGGTCCCCCCCCCAAAAAAAAATTGTTACAGAATTTTTTTTTTTTGCATTTCTACATGTTTTAAGTGATTTCCAACCCCCCCCCCCCCAAAAAAAAAATTGTTAGAGAAAAAAAATTTTTGCAACTTTTTTTTCAACAAAATTTAGATTTCTTTTTTTTGTATTTCTACATGTTTTAAGTGATTTCCAAACCCCCCCCTCAAAAAAAATTGTTAGAGAAAAAATATTTTTTTTTGCATTTCTACATGTTTTAAGTGATTTCCAACCCCCCCCCCCCAAAAAAAAAATTGTTAGAGAATTATAAAAAAATATTAATTATTAGACTCGTCTTTTAAAAACGATAAATGTATAAACAGGCTAGAATTGGGTGGCTTTGACACCAACTCTGGTTTCTTTCTCGATTGTTATTTTCGACCATTAAGCCAACTACAACTAAAACACCACCACCTTCGCTTCTTTACCTCCACAACTCCATCCCGCAAACATCGCTTCACCTCCATTCTCAAACGACGCCCGCCAATAACCAAACTCCCACCACCTCCGCCTTTCTACCACACGTCGTGCCATGGGCTGTGAATGCGTTCCTTTTGCCTCAAAAAGCGGGTCAGGAATGCTTCACGCCCCTTTTTCTCCGTCCAATGGGCAAGCGTCGGGCGGGATGGCCTCGCCTCCAAGCGCGATGAACGTGGATTCTTCACGAGCAGAATTCGGATCAAAAAGGCTTCACGCCCCCTTTTTGCCCAACCAATGGCTGAACAGAGGGTGGCGTGGCCCCGCCTCCAATCGCGTTTTGATCCGAATATTTGCATATAGGCTCCTCCTGAGGCCTATAAAGACGGGAGCGCAAGGCGACTCAGTTGTTGAGCTGGGTTGAGTCAAGTTGAGCTGAGTGGAGTTGCAGGAGAGTTCGGTTCAGTACAGTTCAGTGCAGGGTCGAGTGGCGTTCGCGCGGGTCAAGTGGAGATGGAGGTCGTCAACAAGGTTGTGGTGTGGGGGTCGCTCGTCTCGTCGCGGGGTCCAAACCAGCCAGCCATTCCCCTCTTCCTGAGCATCAGCAATTCCCCCCCCCATCCACGCTGAGATAGTGCCGGGGGGGCCCCGTTCCTCCCCCACCCTAAACGTGGTGCCAACAAAACCGCTCACGCGGAGCACGCCGGAGAGGGCTCGCCGACCACACCAGGGGCACAGCTGCACGAATATTGCGGCTTGCCCGCCAAAGCGTCACGAGGACGCGGGTAAGACCTTCCCGGTCTCGTGGACCTGGCCGATCCTCCAGGATCCATGTACATTTGGTCTACGGACCTGTCTGCCTCCTTGCCTGTGAGGGTGGCTTTCTTTTCTTTCGGGTTGAATGCATGCTGTGGCGCCGTGTCCAATAAGTAGAATTGTCTAAGTGTCTGTGCCTGTACATTTCCCCTTTTATTCGGTTGTAGCTCTGCATCGTATTGCATTTGCTTTTGTTGTTTTGACTGTATGGCTGTATATATGTGCCTTCCGTGTGTGTGAAATAAATGTGCTTACTTGTTGAACTGTTTTCCCGCTTTGCTTCGTCTCCTTCCTTTTATTGAATCTACATCTTGCATCACGTAAGGGATTGATAGTGGGTTTAAAACGCCCGGTAATTAATCGGAACCGTCGAGGTCGACGATAACTCCGCTCGGTTATCTCTGCAGCACGGAACGAACCGCTTAAGCGGTTCGTGTCCGAAGTCGACTTGCGGCGAGGTACGATCGCCCGGTCGACCACTCGTGCAGGTACTTAGGTCGGTCGAGTTTGGCGAGCAACCCAATCCTGCGCAGGTGGGCAATTGGCACGATCGTGGTGAGGTTAAACCCCCACCCGTGACTGGCTCCGGGCGGTAGTTCCCGGAGGGTCACGAATGAATTGTCCGTCCTGTGGGTGACGTGGCCGCGATTCGAGTTACGTGGCCGATCGCACGCCGGCGGGCGCGAATTCGCAACAATATATATATATATATATATATATATATATATATATATATATATATATATATATATATATATATATATATATATATATATATATATATATATATATATACATATCTGTATTGAGTGAAATAAAAGACTTTTGGGGACCGGCGTCAACCCATAAGGGATTTATTATTTTTTTAGTCAGGTAACATCTTCTTGTGTTTTGATAAAAGTGCCAAGTCACATGCTGGAGGGCAGAGGCATTACGCAGAGAGTTGTTGAATTGCCTAGTCAGACACGGCATTAAAGGGGCGCTGCATATAGGATTAAGTCGCCAAGTCATGTGGATGGCGGAAAGGCGCAAGAATAGCCACAAAGGCGAGTAACGAGGGTTTTTTGTTCCAAGGTTGCGAGAGCCAGGGTCCAAGGGGTTTGAGGAAGTCAATGTAAAAAAAGAAGAGTGCTCGGAGCAATTTAGAAGTACGGTTATGGGGAACCAACATCGAAAAGGTGTGATGATGCGCCCGCCTCAGGGTCAAATGCCGAGTATATGAATAAACCGACAGGTCAAGTTCTTTAAAGGATTTAAAGGTATGGGCAGAGTGGACTGAAAAACAGAGATTGAATTTTCCTGAAGAGGGGACATTTCATCAAGACAGAATTGAAAACTTGAGAAGGGAATTAAAAGAGAGAGAACAAGTTCGAACTGTGAACATACCCCGTGGGAGTTCATTTGAACAATTCTCAGGTGAGCGACAGCACGGACGACAGATAGTTTTGAAATCTGGAAATATTTCCATTGCATCAGAAAAAGAAACCAGGACACTTCACAAGAGCGAAGTTAGTTTCATAATCATCATTTGCGACTTAATTTTGCATTGGACATCACCCAGCGCATTTACTTTTTTTTTATAACAATTTAAAGAAAATGGGCCGAAAGGGCCGTTTCTCGGCCCAAAATCGCACTTTGGGCTCAGGCTCAGTTAAAGCCTGGGGAATGGTCTCCAGAATATAGCTGTCAAGTTTAGTTCGGTTCCGTTTACTAAGGCCTACGTCACATTTGCCACGGCGGCCGTGGGGTCTCCAAAATCTACGGCCACTAGCAATTATACGGCGGCCGCAGTATTTCCACGGTCACACAATGTAGCAGTCACATATGTTTTTATTTTTCGGGGAGCCGCACAGTGTATTTAGAAATTGTGGAGACCGAAAACGTGGGGTTACCGTACGATCTTTGATTTGATGTCGCACGGTGACCTTAAGGGGCCCTGCGGCGGCCATAGAATTTTCAAGGCAGACGCAAGGTAACCTCAAGGTACCCGCAAGGCGACCGCAGGGGGGCCCTAAGGCGAACGTGCGGCCAGATGGATGGTAACGAGTGGGTTCATTTTTTTTTTTTTACCAGTTTTTTTTTTTTCGGCTTATCGAATTGCTATGGCAAACGTAGAAATTAAAAAAGTTATAACTCCGCGTTATAATTCCACGGCGACCCCTACGGCCTGTAAAAGATAGCCAAACGGTGTTGGGCTACCCTGAGGCCACCGCAGAAACTCTGCGGCCGCCACACGTTTGTCAATTCAGAGGGTGTACGGCCACCGTATCCTCGCCGTAGAGCAAATGTGACAGGCGTAACAACCGAGAAATAGCAATTTTTTGAAAAATGGGCCGAGAGGGCCGTTTGTCGGCCCAAAGGACCATAATCTCACTTTGGGCTCAGTTACTGCCTGCCGAGTGACCTCAAGAATATACCTGTCAAATTTGGTCCAGTTCCATTCACTAATAACCGAGAAATAACAATATTAAGAAAATGGGCCGTTCCTCGGCCCGAAATCGCACTTTGTCCTCAGTTAATGCCTGCGCATATGTGTCTAGTATATGCCTCTCAATTTTCATCGAATTCTGTTCACAAATATTGGAGAAAGGCCGCCGGGAATCCAAATAAGGCAGTTGCGATGGAAATGCGAAAAATAATTGAAGACAATAAATCAGCCGAGATGGAACTTGAGAGAGCATGTCCGATGATTGAACAAAGGATGCTGAACCCGGTAACAAATCAACATCAGAATTTAATTAATCACACATAGAACCAGAGTGATTTACAAGCCATGAAAATGCAAATGAAAAACTACGACATAATCTAGGATTCGTGGAACAAATGCTGTATTACATAAATTCAAACAAAACTACTCATGACGATGTGATCGGGTTAATGAAAACAGTATTGCCGCTCAAGATATGGTGCAAAACTAAAGAATTAGCCGGTTGGCCGGATATCGCACCGGCAGGAGAAACTGAAAGAGCTTATAACGCCCGAATGCAGCAATTACTTGTCCATTTAAGGATGGCCCTAAGCCCACCTGAAATAAATTGGGGAAAGATACAAGGATGTAAACAAAAAAAATGATGAAGAACCGTCGGATTTATGCATAAATTGCGACAAGTTATTGTTCAACATTCGGGATTGGGCATAGCTGCAATACCAGACGATTTGCTGACTAACTTGTTTGTAGAGGGATTGCTGCTGTTGAAGAAATTATTGTCATCCTGTACATTTGAGTCATTTATTTAACAAACAACATAAACAAATACAAACAAACAATTACATATGCACATATGGAGTGATCAGAACACAGACTTGCTCCAGATCTCTGAAATACATGACAAGGTTAAGTCCTTTATATGGAATCCAGTGAGACATAGTATGCTTTTATTTTGGCGCTGGCACCACAGTTTGTGAGGTCTTGATATTCCCAAATGGAGAAATCTTCAGCCTTCGTGCAGCCGCCAATTTGATTTGGTTGATGGAGTGTAGCATGTTTTTCAAACCCAGATGTGTAGATTCTCTCCCGGCACAGAATGATGTCAAACTGCAACTTCTTTGGGCATATTGATAGATTTCTATAGTAGGTAGGTTAAAAGTTGGCCTGCTTCTAACAGCATTTATATATAATACTATCTTGAAGCATTTAGAGCTGTTGTGAATACATCTGGACATTTCCTTAGAGTTTAGACCCACATTCCAGTTATACTGAAATCATACTCCCTGTTCAGCTTACTGGTACCTTTCATAAAAATCCTGTACAAAGCAAGATAGCTTTTAAATGATAGGCAATTATTTTATGCTGAATAATGATTTTTTTAGTTGAAAAGCCAACCTGTTTTAAAGATCTTTACTTAACAGCTTGAACATCTTTCAATACAAAGGAAAGATATGATTATGTAAATTTAAATTAAAATAGATACATGATCAAGCACAGAAAAATCATACCATATTTGAGTACATTTCCAATTACAGTTTTATAACAATACATTTATTTTAATATCAAGTTTTAATTGACATTTACTATTATTTTTATCACCCTCAAGCCCATTATGTTAATTTTGAAGAAACTGCATCAACAATACCATTTCTGTTTTGTTGTTTTCTTGCTCATGTACAAATCTCCTTCGATAGTCTGTTGAGCTTTTCAAACACTCTGCTATTCCGACACACGATATTCTGTGCACTTGGTTAAGCTCCATCAGACCGCCTCCTCCTTCTAGTCTCAACAAGTCCAACTGCAGTATGCATTGGTTTTTGTATAATATCTTGTGAATGATTAGAAGTTTCCTTCTTTTGACATCTAAGTTGTTGATCTCCAATTGTGACAAGTTTTACTTGCACAGCTATATTGGAATACTGGTACAGCAAGTTAGTTTATAGCTTTATTTTGGCTTCTTGGAGAGAGGGATGACTTCCGAATTGGTTTCATTCTGCCAAGATACTCTTTGCAGATTATTTTAGGCATTTTTGTGTGTACCTGGGCATCTTCTTCTATTTTGAGGTATATGTAGGATGCTTCTTTTTCTAGTTTCTGTATTGTTGCATGATCATTTGAGATGTTGTATGTTTTCGTTTTTCCTTGTACAAATGCACATTTGACAACACCAAGCTCCATTTGAAAGTCCTCTGAGTACTGTTTTACTAGTCTCAGTTAATCTGCCAATTTTTCATCATTTGATGCGAAGACTTTTCGATCAAACATGTGCAATTGTTGCATCACCTTTCATGTTTCCTTGTCATTTTTCTGTTGCATGTCAGAATGTATCCATGTTTTTGTTCATTGATGACGTTCTCAGTAGGTCCAAAGCAAGACAAAACAGAAGCAGAGCCAGACAAAATAGGAGGGGGAAAGGCTGTCACCTTGTAAGACACCATATCGCATCTTTACTCCTGGGATTTAAAATCTTTCTTTCCAAGTAGGGTAGTCTCACAATTGTCTTTTTAGAGCGGCATTGCTTACTTAATCAGCGTGACTATTTGCGGGTTAATTTTGTATACTTGCATGCATTTTATAATCCATGAATGTGGGGATATCAAAGTCTTTTTGTAATCTTTCCAGACTGTGGACAAGATGGTTTGTCGAAGCTTGCAATTTTCAGGTATGGTTTGGTATCATAATAAATGGTCTTGTTCCATAGCTCCTTGTTGGGTGAGTTAGTTGTAAATTGCATTGGTGATTTTACCTTTTAAAAGTTTATTTGTGGTTGGTTGGAACAATGCAGGATCACCCAATTCAATCCATGTAGTTGTTGACAGCCAAGATAAAAATAAATTTGTGCTGCAATCCCTAAAAAAATAAAAATAGAGAGTTCATAGAATACAATACTCTGCTCAATCTTGAGGGAAAAAAGGACATGTTCTCCAAGCCCTAATACCATAGTGAGTTCTCATGCGCGTTTTAAGGGTATATGACCGAACAGAAGACTTTCCACAAACTGTGCATGTGTGGGCGTTCTCATTGGTTGTTATCTCCATTTGTGGGTTTAAGAAGGTGGAAGGAGGTTCTCCCAGAGCTCAAAATGTCCACCTCCTTTTTTGGTAGAGGATCATAATTCATGAACCAAACTGTGAAACTTTGTTCTCATCGCCTCTTTTCAAAATCTTCATCGATAGCCTCCACTTACAGCTCGTTTGTCGTGATATTCTCTGCAAAGCTTTTTTAACACTCACTGAGGGTTTTCTTTATCATTCCTGTTGCTATGATGAGTTGTGCATTTGTATGGACGCCCACCATTGTGAATCATCATGTGTGTTTCAAAATTGAGATAAATGAATAAAACATTATCCACAACCTGTGCATTTGTCTGGGCATTCGCTATTGTGAATTCTCAGGTATATTTTAAAGCTGGATGGATGAATGAAGGATTTTCCACAATTTTTCATTTGTCGGGGCACTCACCATTATGAATTGTCACGTGTGATTGAAGATTGGATGACTGAATCAATGATTTTTCCACAACTTGTGCATTTGTCATGTGCCTTTTAAGGTGAAATGACCGATTAAAAGATTTTCCACAACTTGTGCATTTGTATGGACGTTCACCATTGTGAATTGTCATGTGTGATTTAAGAGTTGATGACCGATTAAAAGATTTTCCACAACTTGTGCATTTGTATGGGCGTTCTCCATTGTGAATTATCATGTGAGTTTTAAGGTGAGATGTCCAAATAAAAGATTTTCCACAAACGGTGCATTTGTATGGGCGTTCTCCATTGTGAATTATCATGTGAGTTTTAAGCGTGGATGACTGATTAAAAGATTTTCCACATATTGAGCATTTGTATGGGCGTTCTCCATTGTGAATTATCATGTGTGATTTAAGGTTGGATGTCTGATGAAAAGTTTTTGCACAACTTGTGCATTTGTAAGGGCGTTCTTCATTGTGATTTGTCATGTGTGATTTAAGTGTGGATGACCGATTAAAAGATTTCCCACAAACTGTGCATTTGTACGGGCGTTCATCATTGTGAATTGTCAAGTGTGATTTAAGCGTGGATGACCGATTAAAAGATTTCCCACAAACTGTGCATTTGTACGGGCGTTCATCATTGTGAATCATCATGTGTGTTTTAAGGTTGGATGACCGATTAAAAGATTTTCCACAAACGGTGCATTTGTATGAGCATTCGCCATTGTGAATTCTCAAGTGTATTTTAAAGCTGGATGAATGAATGAAGGATTTTCCACAACTTGTGCAAATGTATGGGCGTTCTCCATTGTGAATCATCATGTGTGTTTTAAGGTGAGATGACCGATTGAAAGATTTTCCACAATTTGTGCATTTGTACGGGTGCTCTTCATTGTGGATCATCATGTGTGTTTTAAGCGTGGATGACCGATTAAAATTTTTTCCACAAACGGTGCATTTGTATGGGCGTTCTCCATTGTGAATTCTCAAGTGTATTTTAAAGGTGGATGAATGAATGAAGGATTTTCCACAACTTGTGCATTTGTATGGGTATTCTCCATTGTGAATTATCATGTGTGATTTCAGAGTGGACAACCGATTGAACAATTTTCCACAAGTTTTGCACTTGCATGGATGTTTAGCTATTTTTCTTTTGTGAGTCTTGTGAAATTTATTCTCTGCAAACATTTCATTATTCGATTTGTCTTGTTTATAAAAAGTCCTCTTGCTCCTTTCAGTTGGCGGGTCCTGCGGGCGTGTGTTTGAGCTGTTCATACAAGTCGGTGCAGTCTCCATCGGGGATTCAATGGATCCACCTGTAAATATAACATCACATGACCTGTTAAAAGAACAAAAAAAACAGATGCTGTGCAATACTCATAATATTCTAACAAATGTCACCAAACATGGACGTACGTACTGTAGCGTCAACTGCTTAACTGACATCTAGCTTGTTGCGGCGGGAGGTAAAATCTCGCGATATTCCACATAGCTTAACTCTTGTGGAGACGTTCCGAATTAATGGTGGACAACACGCACGCCAGTCTGGAGGACAAACACGAGAACTTTAGCCCTTTTAAAACCAAGGGGTTTATTCAGAAACCACAAACCAGCAGGGGAAGATTCACGTGACAAAAGCAATACGACGGCAAGTTGACACAAAAATCGATTGTAAACAATTATGTACAATGAGAATAAAAATAAATCTAAAGAAACTAAGGCACCTCACAAGAGATTCAGACACTGACAGGAAAGGGACAAAACCATCGGACTTAGCACTGGTGGAAGAATGAGTGTGGAACAGCCACGAGCAGGTGACAAGGAGGGGCAAGGACAAAGACGAGCAGTATGAAGAGACTGGCAGTGTGACAAAACCAGGCAGAGAGGCAGACAGGAAGACCTCTTTATTTCACAAATAAATTTTCTTCCTTATTTCACCTCCTTGCAATTTTCACTCAAGCCATTAGGTTTTATAGTTTTGGAATTATGGAGACACACTGACTGACACACACACACACACACACACACACACACACACACACACATACATACATACATACACACACACACACACACACACACACACACACTGCGTTTTATTGGCATAGATAAACAGATGCGTGTGACAGGTGGGATATAAATATGGCTCGGTAATTTAGAAAACACTTTATTCTGCAAACGGCTCGGAAATCAGGCGTCACTGCACGAACCACTCGCTCAGGGTGTCAAAGACAAATGAAACAATTGATCCTCGGGTCACCTACATGTCCATGTATGCTCTCCATCTAGGGTAAGTTTTCCAAAACCATAATAATATATAAATACAGTATTGTGATGCGGTTTTGGAAAACCCCAGGAGTTGCACTCAACACAGAAGGGATCCCTCATTTAGATATTTCCATCGTGATTTTGTTAAGTGAGGTTACACTTCCCCTCTTATCAGGGATGGGGAAAATGCATTGTGTGTGCATAGCAAGTTCAAATTCCCTTTGTGATTCTCACTTTCCTAAAATATATCTCTTCACCAATCCATTCTAGTCCCTCTTCTCATCCCTCTCACTTTCCTAAAATGCGACTCTTCCCCAATCCAGTCTAACACCTTTCCCCATCCTTTGTAACCTCTTCCACCCACACCTTCCCACAGTGCAACCATGCACCAGTTCAGCACTGCCTTCAGCTCTGCAAGGTAATTCCTGCATTATATGCATAATCCACACTGCTAGGAACTGCAAGACCAACCCTTTGAGAAGCAAAGGACAGCACGAGCACAAATGAAAACACAACATGCAAGGGACAGAGGGCGTTGCCATGACCTTTGCTCCCAGCGGCTATGCCCCGCCCCGAACCCCATAAAAGATGGTAGGTTCCACAGAATGAGTTTGTGTTTGTGTTTGAGGAACAAGGAGGATTTGCTTGCGTCTGAGGAACCATGAACTTGCTTGCGCCTGGCAAGCGGAAGGATGGCTGCCGTGCTTTGAGAAACAGAACGGGACAGTCTTTACTGGGGCGAGTCTTCGCGGGTGAACAGGCAGCACAACATATTTGTGTGCAGTGGCACACGTACGTGATATTTACATATTGACGTACATGATATTTCCTTGCTTGCCCCACTTTCTAATTTGTCTACTTGAGATGCAAAAAAAGAGTGGTAAAGAGTGATCAATGATTACCCTTTTGACTCTTCTGGGTGATGGGGGCACTGACAACATAGGAACAACACAAGACCACACATTGAAATCAGGCGAGCAAGAGACCGACTCTACGCCTCGAATTATCATTCTCTTTCTCCCTCATTCCCCCGGAGTGACTGAGGCATGCCTCTCCTGTGTTTAGAGCAAGATAAGAATGTGTAAGGGGTTCTTCTGTGCTGGTAAAACTGGTAAGACTGACACTGTTTCTTTGTGACTCTGCACTTTGGAAATACTTGTGTCTTTTTCCACCATTGGTTCGACATAGCATGTAATAAATAGACAAGAGGTTGTCCTCCATTGATTCGCTAATGTCCACCTCCGGTTTCGCTCAGCCGAACGTAATGAATAGTTAAAGGTGGGAAGTTGAGAGCACAGCTTCCATCCAGGAGGAGCTAAATCACCAGGAAGGTAACGCAAGATTTGGTCACCTCGGACGGTGTCCGTGGTTATTTAGCAACCCTTCGGGTTGTAGAGTTATCCGTGGCTAGTCAGCTTCAGCGTCAGAAGCTGGGAAGCAGGTCCGAGTCATCCCCTCATGAGCCCCGCGCTTCTCCGAACCCGTAACAACATATTGTTGCGGTTCTCGGAACCGCATGCATACAGCAGATAGGTGTCCCAAGACAGTTATTCCATTATTATACGTGTAGAGAGTCCCTTTCCTTTTGTTTAGCGGGACAACAAGGGAGTGAGTTGCGATGATCTAATAGCTAGGGTTGCTAAAATCATTTTCTCCTTCATTTCGTCGCCACTCTTCTTTTCGTCTGATTATTCCTGAGATAAATCAGCCACGTCTGTCTTCGCTGTAAGGTGGGGCCTCATGGAGGCCAGCGCGTGCGCCTTCGCTGTGAGGAAACTGCTGCACAGAGCCCTCGTTCCTGAGTGAGCTCTAAATCCGGCATGTGCGGCGAGTCATGTAGTGCGCTTGGCAGTGCGGGATTATCGACTCGGGCTTCCGATGGTCTGGGGAGGATTGCTGGTTGCATTAAAAAGGCATGCGAATGAATACCTCTTAAGAGGCTGAACGAATGGTGTTTTTCACAACACAGGAAACACAGCCAGCACGACGCCTACGCTGCACGAAACGCATACGGAGGCCGATAAAGGATGACTCCACGCCCTGTTAGGTGGGATACGAATGTGCGAAGTAGAAGCAGCTTGTTTCTTTTCAACCTCAATATCTGACACATATTGGTGTTCGCCCCGCACACACGCTAGCGGAGTCGTGTGAACGCGAGCGCTGGCCACATGCGTAATGGTCGAACTGAGCGCAATGTATGGAATGTGCTCGAAGGTAGACAAGTATGCCGCTCGTGAAACATGCATGGATTTATCCATGGCGATGTACCTTCGGCCCCCACAGGTAGCAATGGATTCTCCACGGATGGTGAACGTCTTCTCGTCTCTACGGCCAGCGAAGCTACGATCGAGCCGAGGAATGTACAATGCAGGCCATGTTGGCGCGCGCGGAGCGAGCACGTTGATCCACGCTGGTCGAACGCCCGAGCAGGTATGCGGGACCCTCGACCGGTCGCCCGGGCACGGCCCGGGGATTTTTGCAGGACGATTCGCGTGCCAATTTCGGTGTGGGCGGTTCATGTCATCTCGTGGGGTCAGAGCGGAATATTCCCACCGTCTGGGATGGCCTTGCCAGAAACGAAGTGAGGCGGTTTCCGGCCCAAGTTTGTGGGCCATGTGAGGGGCGGCGCCAATCGGAGCGTCCGATTCAGGGGATGACGTTTCAATTTGGCGTGGCCCCTATCCCCGTGCGGCAGGCCCTATAAAGGTTGGAGCAGTCCCTCCGCCTTTCTCTTGCTCTTTCTCCGCCTCTCTCCTGCTCTCGCCTCCCCTCGTCGACACCGCCTCCTGCTGTCTGGACTCCACCTCATCTCTGCCCACACTACGTCGACCCCACCTGCCTACCTGGTCCCGCCCGCTACTCCATCCTCGCACTCTGGCCTCCGCCCCTTCTCGACTCAAGCTCCTCCTTCACGAACATGGTATCCACACGTGCACCTGAAGCCAGAGACGACGCGCCCACTGTCGGATACCGCACCACAGAGCATCCCCCCCCCCACCCCGAAATGTATTGGTGGCACGATGTGTGATCAAGTACAAAGGTACCAAGATCATAGCCTCAACTCACCTCCCTTCCTGGTTCAAAACTTTCTCTTCATTGGGTTTTCTGTGCATGTGTGTGTGTGTCCTGGTGCCTATCTGCTTAAGTAAGACTGCAGAAGATCGTTATCATTATTATTGTTATTATTTTCGCATTAAGTCTGCTCTATGTCCCCTTTTGTAAGTTGCCTGTTTATTTGCTGCACCACACCTCTCTCCCCTATCTCTGCACAACACACCCCATTAAATCTTTATCGTACCACATACCTTTCCTCGCCCATTGTAAATAAATCATTATTAGGAATGTTCCCTGCTCGTTTTTGTCTTTTCTTCCATCGATCCAGCATGGTCCAGATCCTAGCTTAGCCGGGACTTTATTCCCAACGATCCGTTCCTTTTAGCCGGTACATCCTTGGCAGTGTCGCTCGGCTGCATCCGATCCGGTAAAGTGATCCTGTCCGGTCGAGTGATCCAGTTCGGACAAGGCGTACCAAGGGCGTGTTCCCCAATAATTCATTAAACCATGTGATTAATTAGGTAACCCGATTAACCCATAGACGGGAGGACCCTAGGTCACGCGGTTGAGTTATTGGCGTCCACGGTCAGTTAAGCGACCCGCCGCGTCACAGAATTATCCGTGTGCGACGGCCTACAATTCCGGGGAGTCTGGTGGGAACCGAGATAGCTTCCCCCACCTTGTGGTCTTCTCACCTGACCTCCGGCCTGCAACAATATATTTGGGTGTGTGTATGTGTTGTTATCTCCATGTGCATGTTTCAGAAGGTGGAAAGCCTGGTGTTGGCTCAGTGGTTAGGGTGGCGGCTTGGGATCCTAGGGTCCTGAGTTCAAGCCCCGTCAGCCGCTGAATTAAAACACCAGGGGGTTGACTCAGTCTGTCATCCTTCCGAGGTCAGCGAAATGAGTACCAGTTCCAGTGTATGTACTGGTAGAGGGGCACTGCATCAGCGACACAGTCGTGCTTCAAGAAACGATAGCTACCCCGGCAGCTCAGCGGCCATATGACCACACACACAGAAGGTGGAAAGGGGCTCTCCTAAATCTCAAAGTATCCCAGTGTGTGTGTGTGTGTGTGTGTGTGTGTGTGTGTGTGTGTGTGTGTGTGTGTGTGTGTGTGTGTGTGTGTGTGTGTGTGTGTGTGTGTGTGTGTGTGTGTGTGTGTGTGTGTGTGTGTGTGTGTGTGTGTGTGTGTGTGTGTGTGTGTGTGTGTGTGTGTAAGGTGATCTTATAAGGCCAAACATGGTTGAATTGCACTCTCCCACCAAGGCTTCAAAGTTCATCACTATCTCATGCCATGCACTTCCCCACCCATTCTGTATAACCTCCACACGAGCCACAACCTGCTCAACCCCGTTATCATCAGATTACTGTTTCCTCCCTTCTCGCCCTCTCCACTTCCTGTTCTTGTTTCCTTGTGTTCAACTGTACCTCACCGTCCAATTGTCAATTTGTTGCCATTTTTTCTGTCCGTCACCACACAATTCCACGAGCCAAGATCATACATAAACATGTAAAATAAATCAACAAAGGGTGTGCAATTAAAGCTCAATTACAACTGACGATCGTAAAAATTTAGGATAACAGGATAGAACAAGGTACAGTATTGTTGATTTAAATATTTCACCTAATGGTGAAAGGGATAACGGATGATTGAGAAGTTGATCTGCCATCGTGCTCATTTCTTAAAGCAATGAAATCAAAACGTAGGGATATAATTTTTCCTCAACAACAGAGTTCGTTATCAAAATGTCTGAAACAATACGTATCAGAAATGACAAACACCTTCATTTGGATGGCTCTTTAAGAAAGAAGCCTCAGAGTCATTTGGTTCTGGTAGATCCAGGTGGACATCAATGTCGTGTTCGGTTTTCACTTCCACTTTCACAAATAAATCTGGAAAAAGCAACTTTTATTAAATTCAGGCAGTCATGTGTCGCATACATCGGCAGTCTTGTGTCGCATACATCGGCAGTCTTGTGTCGCATACATCTATAGGCAGTCTTGTGTCGCATACATAGGCAGTCTTGCGTCGCATTCAATACTCTTTATAGCTAAATAAATGCTGCGTTAAAAATCATTGATTTGAGTTCTTCCTTGAAGAGAGAAAATAAAACATTTCCATATGGGAACAGAATTGTGTCAAAGCATTACGATATCAAAGCATTACGTTCGGAACAAACTGCCTCGATGTTTCAAACGAGATGCTTCTTTCCTGACCACAACTTCAATGGGAATTTCACCACCACCCTAAATCACAACCAACAAAATAGAGAAAGCAAGAAAATTGTGGAGAACCTAAAATAGAGAAGGTTTTCTCCACAACCTGCATTAGTTGGCAAATTACCTACAATTGTGATCCAACATGTGACTCGTTTTTTTATCGTCTCAAAAGTAAATCCTCTTGGAAAACGAAATGGCAAAGTGTTTCACATTAACAGCTTGACAAATGAAATGCAGAGAACAGAATGAACAAAGCAAAGCCAAAACATGTGACCATATGATAACGGGAGTGGAAAGGATCAAAAGTCAGCAAGTGGAGAAAAGCTGAGGAGTGGGTTTGGAAAAATCATGTGTTGATGAGAAATTGCATTGAAGGACTGGACTGGCAATCTACCTGAGAACGATGCACACACGTCTTTGAGATACTAAGCCCGAGTTCAAATCTAGACCCATTTTTAACTGTCACTGCCATCATAATTTTTCACATGCAGTGATTTCATCCGTGCACCTTTTGCCATCCCTTGGATGAATATTCGCAGTGTCCCATCTGCTAGCAGGGTCATGCTTAATTATATTTTTGTGGTCCGCTGGGCCACCTAAACAGATTTTTGGGTGGCACGTATATTATTTGATGGTGAATCATTTATAAAAATCAGTATACGTGTATGAATTACTATTCCTCACGACAAAAATATAACATTTCAGCACTTATCATATCAGTAAACTCATAATCACAGAATACTACTGTCAACTATTCAATCATCTACCCACTAACTCACAGCAACATCATTTGGACGGCAGATTCTTGCTATCACATGAACGTTTCGGATTAGATGATTCAGTTTATGCACTGTTTGTTCGTTCATTCGTTTTTAATCATCATTTTTCCTGCTTTCGATGTTCTGTCTCGGCCTCGAGTCTTCATCTTTGCCCTTGCGTGCTGGTGATTTTTATTTTCCTCGTGCTTTTATACACTGCACTTCTTGACGTTGAGAAACACATTTTACTTCCTTCCTTCCCCCGATCCTCTCATATCCTCCCTACACGTTACAGAACATCATGTCCCAATCTTCTGCATAACCAAGCCACAAAAACTCTTTCCCTCTTTCCCATTTTGGTCGATTCTTCCTCATCCTTTTCTGAAGTTCGTATTCCGTTCGACCTGCTTCCTTTTTTCTGCTCGTTTCTTTTTCGGATTCGATACACTTTGTAAATAATGCCACATGATGGAAACCTAAGTGCACCTCTTCTCTGAGATGGAGTCTCAGCACCATGTGATCAAATGGGTCATTCCAGTCTCTCCTAAAATTAGACAACCAAGAAGAAGTCTTGCACGATACATTGATTTCTGAAATTCCATCGGTTCACAGAACTGGTACACAGTTACTCAGACACGGTGAAAAAAAAAAAAATTATAACTTTAAAATACCTTGATCTGCACTAACACAGCTCAAAAGCATCCTCCCACAACAAAGGCTTTCTCAGCTAGTGTAGGTGAGATTCTTCCATGATAATAATGCAAATTGATACACTGTGATTTCAAAATTTAAATGTACAAAATTAAGTTTATAAATTATAACATTAAAAATTATATCATAACTGAAAAGATGTAACAAAAATAGGTCAAAGGAAAACACATGAATGAAAAGGAAGAGGAGGTGGTTTTCTCAGTGAGTGTTTTTCATTGGACCAAACCATTTCTGCAGGTACTCATCGGAGAATCAAATAAAATTAAACATTTGTGGGAATCCCTGCCTTGAATCGCTGTACATTTGGGCATTGCACAATCACGCCACATGCATACTTTTGGGAGATCTATCATGCGGCCAATGATGTGATGCATGCATATTGCAAGTTCGCAGGAATTCCTCTATGTCTAACTTCCATTTCGTATTGTTGTAACAAGCCAGCGCACAGCCGAAGAGCAGGAAATACATCACACCTCTCATAAGTATACATTGCATGTAATCGAAGATTTTGATTGCAGATTGCAGAACAGAACATTGCAGAACAGCGTTCGGTCCATGCTGTTGTTGACGATGATTCATCAATAAGTAATGAAACCAGTCCAGCAGCTGATGTGAGGTTGTAGCATTGGGGTTTTAATACTTGGGCTCCCTAAAAATACCTCCAGCTGTGGAAGAACTCGGGTAGAGCTTAAAACAACAAATGACTTATCTTGTGTAACCTTTCTTGGTTGCTTTATTCAGCTTTCTTCGCCTCGAAGCGCTGAATGTTGACTATCATCCTAGTTGCAGCTGGGAATGATTGAAGAGGTGAGAGCTAATTTCATTGTTTCCTCCAATGACAGGAGAGAGATGCTATTTGAGCTTTTAATAAAAGTGAACTGCAATGGACTCGGACTGCCCAACAGCAGCATGAGAACGCTGGAGACTAATTACCTCCCAAGACACCGAGTGGAGGAGAGTGTACATGCGTGAATAATCCACCACAATACTTTGGCTTTATTCATTCCACCGCGTGGCCGTTTCAGTGTGTGCAGTTGGCCTCACGAGATGAATTGTCTTTCACCGGAGGACAGACCCACGGCTCAAAATACACAGCAACTCGTGAAATTTGGCTAACGAGGAGAAGATGGAAAATCTTGCGCTGGAAGATGGAATCACGGCAGAAAATACACAGCAACTCGTTTAAAAATTCAAATTCAGGCCGGGTCACTTTAACGTGAACACGCTGCTTCTGCACTCCCAACTATGGATGGATGTCTTCAATGTCACACAAGAGATCATGGCTGTCTCTCGAGACACATCTTGAGCCTTTTATCCAGTCTGGCACTCCACCTTGCTCTTCAAACTCTCTGCCTATGGCATCCAAGGCCACCTCCACACAGGGCTCACTGACTTCTGCTCTTGTAGAAAACACATGCCTCCCGACAGAATCCTTTCATCTCCTCTCCCTGTCAAGGCTGGAGTGCCCCAAGGCAATGTGTTACGTCCAGTCCTATTCTTCACCAACATTCTCCCTAACTCCACAGAAAATCCACTTTGTCTGTGTACTGATGACTCCACCCTCTACCATGGCATCATTCAGAGAGACAGCTATCAGCCTCTTTCCCCTCTTTGGACATTGAATCACAAGTTGCTCAAATACTTGGAATAGGTGTTATATTTCTGGAAAAATCCCTCTCTCTCCCTCTCTCTTTTTTCCACACAGACCATCTGAAAACTTTCGAAACAATCCTCATGAAGAAGTTCAGTCATTGAAACTTTTGGGTCTCACTATCAGCCATGACCTTCCTTGGGGAAACATATCTCAGTTGGCCAGGAAAGGCATTTGGCCTTCCAAGCCAAAGTGAGCATCCTCCATTATGTAAAGTCCTTCCTGAGTCCACCTGAACCGTTATCCAGCAACAAGGCCTTCATCGGCAACATTATGAAGTGCTGGTCTTCCCTCTGGGCAGACACCCCTTCCTCATATTTTACTCAACTTGAAGCTGAAGAAACCAGGGCCTTCAATATTATTGGAATCTCCTGCAATGAAGCTAAGTCAATGGAGCGATCACTTTCACATCGCAGAAAGATCAGTGGTATCTCTTGCTTCTGCTGCCTCCTTTCTGGTTTTGCACAATCCACCCTTTCCTTGCTTTATCCACCCTCCCCCAGGTTCCTGGAGGCAACATACAGTCTACCAGCAACCCCCTTCTAGTGAAACTCCCAAAAATCCAGAATCACTGCTCGCTTCTACACTTTCGTTTTCCATCCTGTGGATGCAAGTTCAACTCTACTGCTGTTGTTTCCCCCTTTCCATTCTGCTGTCAGTCTTCCATGAGCCTCCAACAAATATACAAAAAATAAATAAATAAATCAGAACTAAACAAACAAAGATCCCATCAAAAGTGAAGATCATACAACTCACCATTCAGCTGGTCACTTTGCTCCTCTTCCAGACCAAAGGAGTTCACATCCTCTATTTTTATCTGCAGAATCTCAGGAAATCCTTCCAGCTCCTCAACCTTCATTTCACACCCGAGCACAGTCAGCCGTTCCAATTCCGGCTGCACACGACAGGAATCCTTCCATCAGCCAACTTGAGTGTACAGAATATGGTTGGTGAACCTTAAAAGAGGCAGTAAACGCACCACTCTTCCTGATGTTTGCTCCACCCTGAGTACCTTGATCCCGCACAGTACCTACATGTGAACTACCTCTGCACTTCTAACCTTATCCTTTATCTAAATCAGTAACAGCACCTCAAATGTTCATCTTCCATACACACGCACCTTTTGACACCTCCAAAAAATAAATTGTACACGTTTCAGGTTCTTAAGACAATTCTGTAATTTTATTCCATATTGATGTAAAACATACAAAGGTTTAGATGTTGATATAAAATCCGAGCCTGTTCAGAAATTTTATGATGAAGACATTCCATAGTGAGAAGGCCTCACACACAAGCACAGGGGATGTGTATGAAGGAGTATTTGTGCTCAGCTGTAATCCATGGAGCACATATGGTAATATGTAGACAGTTTCCCCACATCACTGGGTTTCAGGTCATAAATAAGGAACCCACTTTTCAGAAAATCGGATGGCAAGATAACATTCACCTGGAAAAGGTTGGGTTGGTTGGATGAAAGGTTAAGTTGGCTGGCTTAACATCTTAGGGTCATGAATCTGAGCTCCTGTCTTCCCATTGAACGAACACCAGGCAGGTTGACTCAGGCCGTCATCCTTCCGAGGTCGGCAAAATAAATACCAGCTTACTGGAAACAGGAGGAATTGCATCAGCGGCACAGCCGAGTCTCCAGCAAATGATTCAGCCACACAGCCACAGCCAGCATACAAATAAATAAAATAACTCGAAGGGACCTCGCTGGAGCGCATACTTCCGCCACATAATGCCTGATCCACGAGAACATCTCGGGCACCATTACATTTTCGAAATATTCATGCTACATATCGTTTTTGGCCCAATCCCTCGATGATGAAGATTCACTTTGGAAATTAAATAATTCTCGTATCCAGATTTGGATCTTCACTAAAATCAAATCAATTTTGTCGTGGTCACACCCAAACATGTCCACCAAGTTTCGTCCGAATCGGTCCACAACTTTTTGAGATAACCTGCACACAAGCAAACCGAATGGGAGTGATAGCATTACCTCCTTCACCTTCAGTGGCGGAGGAGGTAAAAACAAGCGGAGAAAACAAGAATACGACGGAAAACTCAGCGCAGTTCTCCCTTCCTTCGGCGCCCGGCGATGAAGTCATGCATCACCTGGATATGCAATTGTGAAGGAGCGGTATTCAATAAAATGTGGAGAACGGACAATGTTAATAAAAATCCATATTGTTGAGTAAATGCACACGACGATTCATTGTACGATGAACAAAACACCCCCCATTAGGAAATGGACTAACCCACCTGTCCCATGGCGGTTTTTTTTAATCAAAAGTCCGTTGGATCAGCTGAAGATGAAAGGTAATTACCGAATGGTGATGAAAAGGGAAAGATCGTTCAACAGAAGGTGAAAATGGTTAAGATTCGATAAATAACTTCCGAACAAATCGACCACAGACACCAAAACTGCGTATTTTAATATGACGACAGGGCCTCCACTGGTCACGTGACGGTCCTAAAAACATGAACATCGCGGGTCACGTCACGTGGTTACCCTTGGTGATCGCTGATATCGAGTTAAGAAACTTGTTGTAATCTGTACCGCTAGATTAGTGTTACTCACGAAGATGTTTAAAAACCAGAAATGTTCACAACACAAACACTTCCTCCACTCACAACTCGCATCCACGCTTGATCCACACACGACTCTTCCTTTTCTCTTTGCAATTACATATTAAATCTCCCGAATCCCTCTCGATCATTATAATTATATCATTCACACGAACCTCTATTACCAGATCATTTCTTCCAGCCGAGAATTTGACTAAAAATCATTCTACACAAAAAGAACCAACGGCGAAGAAAGACGAGGAAAAAGAAGGTTCGACAAGCCAAGCTACAAGATACACCCCCGTTGGTATTTTGAAGGTTAGCGTCACAGAATCGTCGTCTTCGTCGTCTTCTTCGTCGTCTTCGTCTTCGTCTTCGTCTTCGTCTTCGTCTTCGTCTTCGTCGTCCACCACCACCACATCACCGCCATCATCGCCATCATCGCCCTCATCGTCCTCATCGTCCTCATCGTCCTCATCGTCCTCATCGTCCTCGTCGTCTTCCAACACCACATAACCGCCCTCATCGTCCTCGCGGCCGTCGTATTCGTCGTCACCCTTGTCCTCATCCTTGCCATCCTCCTCGCCGTCCTCATCGTCACCCTCGTTGTCCTCGTCGTCTTCGTCGTCCTCATCTTCGTCGGCGTCGCCCTCGTAGTTGTCGTCGTCATCCTCATCGTCGTCCTCATCTTCGTCCTCATCTTCGTCGGCGTCGCCCTCGTAGTTGTCGTCATCGTCCTCATCGTCGTCATCCTCGTTCTCATCGTCCTCGTCTTCGTCGCCATCGTCGTTCTCGTCGTCATCCTCATCCCGGTCGTCATCCTCCTCGTCGTCGCCATCAGCGTCCTCGTCATCAGCGTCCTCGTCCTCCTCGTCGTCGTCATCGTCCTCGTCGTCACCATCATCGTCCTCGTCCTCGTAGTTGTCGTCATCGTCCTCATCATCATCATCCTCATCCTCATTCTCATCGTCCTTTCCCTCGTCGTCAGCGTCCTCGTCGTCGCCATCGTCGTTCTCCTCGTCGTCCTCATCCCGGTCATCGTCCTCGTCCTCATCGCCTCCTCATCGTCCTCGCTCTCATCATCATCATCATCGTCGTCGGCGTCCTCTTCCTCGTTGCCCTCCTTGTCGTCCTCATTATTATCGTCCTCGTCCTTGTCGTCCTCACCCCCGTCTTCGTCGTTGTCCTCATCATCCTCCTCATGGTCCTCGCCCTTGTCCTCGTCATTATAGTCCTCGTCGTCGCCATTATTGTCCTCGTTGGCGTCCTCATCCTAGTTGCCCTCCTCGTCGTCCTCATTCTCGTCGTCATCGTCCTCGTCCTTGTCGTCCTCACCCCATCGTCGTCGTCCTCATTGTCCTCACCCTTGTCCTCGTCATCGTCGTCGTCGCCCTCATTGGCGTCCTCACCCTCGGTGTTGTCGTCATCGTCATCATCATCATCCTCATCCTCATCGTCCTTTCCCTCATCCTCATCGTCAGCGTCCTCGTCGTCGCCATCGTCATTCTCCTCATTGTCATCCTCATCCCGGTCGTCGTCCTCGTCCTCCTCATCGTCCTCGTCATCGCCATCATCCTCGGCGTCCTCGTTTCCCTCCTTGTCATCATCATTCTCGTTGTCGTCGTCCTCACCCCCGTCATTGTCCTCGTCACCCTCCTCATCGTCCTCGTCCTTGTCGTCCTCACCCCCGTCGTCGTCCTCGTCATCCTCCTCATCGTCCTCGCCCTTGTCCTTGTCCTCGTCATCCTCCTCGTTGCCCTCGTCATCGTCGGCGTCCTCGTTACCCTCCTCGTCGTCCTCATTCTCATCGTCATCGTCCTCATCCCAGTCATCGTCGTCGTCACCCTAGTCGTCCTCGTAGTCCTTGTCATAGTCGTCGTCCTCGTTGTCGTAAACGTCATCCTCTTCTTCGTCATCCTCGTCCTTCTCACAGGTAGCCATATTCGTACAACCATTGAGAGTTTCTTGAAAGAACACCTACAGTTTCATAATGAAAACACACATACTGTCCACATCAAGGTGGCTCAGGATCACAGCAGCAAATCGTCTGGAGATACCCTACCTTGTCTGTCTTGTATTGGTTGTCGAGTCTTGGGAATGCTACTCCCTCGGTGTGTTTTTGGTGATTGAGGAACCCCAACGTTTGAAGACAAATGTTCCCGGTGTCGTTGGCATGAACATCATCAGAAAGTGTCGTCAATTGGTTCAAGCCGAGTTTGAATCCCAGACCAATATGGAGTTGAGTAATGACTGGAGTGAAGTGTTTCAGCAGGCACAGAAGTGTGGGCTCACTGAGAAGAATAGCATGGCTAGAGACACAGGCAAGGATGCTGAGCATGTACCTGCTGTATCTGTTGTGTCAGTCATGGCAAGCGGACAGAGGAACATGATAAGGGACAGTTACAGGATGTTGTTGGAGCCGGGGAACACACCACTGCCAGGAGGTCTTTTGTTGTTCCGTTGTTTACGAGTATTAGAGAATGCTGAGCTACAGTATTCAGAATCTGTTTGTGATTCCATCTAAAATAAATGACTCGGTTCCAGAGATTTTTGGAGAATTGCTAATAGCATTCTCAACCGTCATCAATAATCAATTCCTGTCCTCTTCAATGGCCCTGAAGTGCTTACTTCTCCTATTCATAAAGTCAACCTTCACTGACAATTTTGCTGCGAACTCCACCCTTGAACACCATGAACACCCATTACCTATTTTTCCTTACCGTCTTGATACCAGGCTTTCTATAATCATCATCATTCCCAGGGAAGTTCTTTAGATTATGCAAGGGCTTGGCATCTCAACATCTACTGGACCAGATCGATTCCCTGCAATTCCTTTGAAGATATTGTTGTGGAAATGGCCCTTTGTGTGTTATTAAATATAGCATGAGCCCAGATCCCCCATGAGATGCATGTTTAGCCAGGTTGTTTGGTAAATGGACGTTGCATGTGTCGGGAGGTATAAGAGGCTGTTTATTGTTCGTACAGCGGTGGTGGACTGAGAGGTTCTTCTTCTTCGTTCCCCTCTCCGAAGGAGTCTCTGCCCAGTCCTCTGGGAGGGGGAGAAGTTTGTCGGCTTCGTAAAGGGTGCGCCCCAAAAAGCGAAGGAAGTGAAAAAACTGCAGGAGCACCGGGAAGGCAGTAGTGAAACTAAGAGGCGAGCGAGCGCCGGGAAGGCGGTGATGAAACTGAACGCCGAGGTGGCGTGATCGGTTTTTCGTGAAGACCGAGCCGAAAGAAAGGCAGGGAAGGGACTACAGGAAGTCTGTCTGCCATCGGCTGGAGGAGAAACTCGCGGTGCGTGTGGTTGGCGATCTGTAAGAGAGGAACGGCTTGAACCTGATGAGCGAGTCTGCCATCATCGAGGGAGTAACTGAGCCTGAGTGTCGAGTGAGGATTTCTGCTGTATAGAGACGATTGGTGGGAGGCTGCAATCTGCGTCGAGAAGAGGTGGCTGCTGTGTGAGTCGGCGATCGACTTTATGAGGAGGTGATCGACAGGTTCGTCCTGCGTCTAACCACGGAGGTTCTGTCCTTACTCACCTCATGGCTCGACATGGCTCGACGTCTTTGGCGATCCGCCTGCGGAGCCCAACACCCCGATTTGGCCTTATTTGGTGAACAGGCCAGGCCTGGACTTGTATGCTGGACCTTGTGAAAAGCCAGCTGGAGCATACCACAGATCTTTCGTCTTGGGCTGTCGACCTTGTGGGGTCTGGACGCGCAGAGGCTGCGTGCATGGGCGGTGTGACAAAAGGAGGACGACGCCGCCATTTTGCCACGCGGCGTGTTTGAGCTTGGGTGCTCGATTCCGTGGACATCGGCTTGTCACGAGCCACATTCGGGCCTATGACACTTCCTCTCGTCCATGAAGCATCACCAAGTACTGTGTCTTGTCTGCATGCTGTCCGTGTCTTGTCTGCATGTTGTCTAAGGTTTATCTCGCTCGGGTCCCCTTCGGAACCCCTAATCCGTTGCTCCCTGGTTAAGAACGGGTTATAGATTGATTATAACATTGTCGTGAATGCTTGCTTGTGTCGTGTTCCCCGATGTGTCCTCAATAAATCTGGCTGATTCGTATGAAGTTGCCGCTTTGGGTTTGTTCGTGCTGTGCTGACAAACAATTCGCTCGATTTGGATATAAAATCCAAACTGGCTACGGATTGGAGCCAACTTGGGTGGCATTCAAGCGCCGCCACCGCTGGAATCTGTAACAATTGGTGTCCGGAGTGGGGCGAGAATCCCTCCGTCGCCGATCCTCAACACTGAAAGTCAGGTGTGGTATGTGAACCCATCCACCTCCATAAATTTGCAGGACACCAATTCAACAACATCTGGTGTCATTCACACCTCGAACATTCGTTACGAGAGGCGCGAAAAAAACAAGTCGCTCGCAAATTCCAAATTTGCTTTGATTTTATTTTGAGTGGATTGGGTGTAAAACTTCGAAATTATAAAGAAAAATGGAGTCGCAAAATGGCGGCGTGGCTCCACCTCACCGTGACACGAAGCGGGAGAGGGTTACTATAAATAGCGCAACGAACCGCACAGCACGAAGAAAAGGCTCCTGCCCACTGTTTCAGGCCACGTGGTCACGGCATGCGTCATGGCAGACTAAGCAGGACGGCAACGCGCACATTGACGAGATTCATGCACGATTGGCAGATACCTTGGAACAGGTGGAGCGTGATGGGAATTATATAGAGGAGTTACAAGTTAAATTGGACGAGGAATTATGGCATGCAGACGAGGTTCGGGAAAGTTTAGTGCACAGGGAGTCACAACAATTGGCCGATGCACAGGAACAAATTCGGGAGCTGGAAAAGGACTTAGCCAACACAGGCATGGAACTACGTGAGTAGGGTGAATACACTGATTCTGGCTCACTTTTCCCCATGTAAGTGAATGGGGGATTTTCAGCGATTCATATTTTTTTTCCCTAAAAAGTAAACCCGCTTTTTATCCCAAAGCATATTTATTTGTCTCCCCTTTTAACCTAGCGGCCTGCTATTCAAATAACAAATGCAATAAGATGAAGATTTGTTCAAGTAGCAAAGTAGTAATGTGATTTGTTAAAGGTGATTCTGAAGAAATATCTGAAACATGTAAGCCGAGGGACACTCTTTTTCAAATAACCAATGCATATTATTTAGCTCACTCATTGAACCTATAAAGATTTGTTCATTCTCAAATTCCTTCAAAAGTTTAATTTTCTTTGCACAATAATCCCCATCTAAAATATTTAAAAATAAAACATTTGAATCTTTATATTTTTTAAGATACCCCTTTTGTGCCATTATGAAATGATAAACTTCTCTTAATACTCTTGTTTGACCACCTCCTGAGCCACATATCATTTTGAGATTATAGTAAATTGTTTTTCCATTGTTCAACTGATAACCATCAAAGTTTTCAGTCCATTCAAGGATATTTATTTTTTTCTTTACATCCTCTAACTTACTAGTTTTTAAATTGATTCGCTTATTTGTTGTATTTACCTTTGTTTTAGTTATTTTTTCAAGAAGACTTATTTGATATTTTTCACATTCATTATGTTTTCCATTTATATACCAAGACAAATTTTCTCCACTCTTTAGTTTGATTAATACTTGGTTTGACCATTTATATATTGTGAAAAAACACGGAGGGAGCCCTTAAAAACCCCAACACCTCTTCCCATCGTTAAAACACAATCTATTCTACACACTCTCTCATACAATATCCATATGGAACACAATCTATTCCATTATCTAAAATAAATCTCTTATCATCAAAGGCTCCTAATGCCTTTTTATTTACTTCTTCACGATATATCTTTTGTTTATATCTTCTTATTGTATTCATTTTCCTATATTCTTCTTTCTTATTTCTAAAAGTTATTGATTTCTTTATTACATATTTCTTTATTCCCTTTAACCTCTTATCAATCTGATCACCATACTTATAAGCATATGCCTTTGCTCTCAATCCAATAAACTCACTCATTACTTTTCCACCCAACTCATTATTAAACTTACCAATAACCTTTTCATTCTTTATTGAAAATAACTTGCTCTTCTTACTAAAATTACTTGTATCATATACTCCAATATTTTTCTTCATATCTTGATAAACATCATCAGTTTTTATATCTAGGATAAAACTATCCGTGTCCATATACAACAATGAAACATTTTCACCATACTGTTTCTTTAAGCCATTAAACAAATAATCATCCATCAATATCTTTGAGAAATCAAGAACTGCTGTTCCAATATAAATTGGTTTATCCATTACAATACTTTCCTTTTCCATATGAATAGCAGAAAAGTTCTCTGAAAAAAATCTCTTCTCTCTTAAAACTTGGTTTACATATCAATCAAGAAGCTTCTTTCCAAGATGTTGCAAATCTAATGTTTTGCCTGTTTCTAAAATTTTCCATTGTCTTTCCAAAGACAGCATTATTCATCAATTTAGAGAATTCCCCTTCCAATTTTACTTTTGTATTTGTTCTCATATCTGTATTGAATTTAATATACTTTTTCATCCAAGGACTTTGTTTAAATTTTAAAACTCTATGAATTTTAGCGACTCTCAATCCTTCTCTCAAAAACTGTTTCAAGCTTCTCTGATGCAAAACATATCCCTCTTTATCATAGAATGTTGTTAATAACTTTTCTGTTGATTTGCCTTTAATATTAAAACTTTTATGATAATCACTTAACCATTCTTTCTTTGGGGTTTCTTTCTCACATGCAAAAGGAAGTTCTTTATGCTTATTATGAGGATCACTCGGGTACCTCAAATCAACTTCAAAATAATAACCTTCTTCTTCCTCATTCAATTCCTCTTGAGAAGAAATAACAATATTCATCAAAGCCTTTTCATAATCCTTTTCTTCCACCCACTCTAATTTACCATAACGCAGAGATTGAGACATTGCCCATCCATATAAATGAGTAGCATCAAAACACATCAAATAATTACTATCTTTTTCACTGTCATAATTTGGAAGATATTTATTATTTGCTTTAGCATATCTTTTTGAACATACTTGTGATATTCCACCTCCCTTCGACTTCTCAATCATCATTTTCATTCAGCGCATACTCAACCCCAATTGGTTATAAATTCAATATGGAACCCAAAAATTTGGTTTATCTCCCTGTGTCAGGAAAAATCATACACAGTAAATTTTAGGATAACCGACCAAGATAATCGTATGATTTCTTTTAATGGAGAAGTTATATCCATCATAATTCACCAACGTGAAGTTTTCCAATAAGTAAATACGATGGTTATTTTGAGGAAACACGAGTTGGGAAAATATATAACAATTACAGGGGATGGGATGTTCCTTTCCCCATACTACAAGGGTGAAGGTATGTTTCTTGGTAGAGGATACTATAAACCAAAGAGACAAAGGGGTGTCGGACATCAATTTAGAGATGGGATAATTGATACTCGAATGGGTATAGGTTCAACTATTCTTCAACATAAAGACCTCATTGGTTCAACTGCTTCTGCTGTGGGAAATGTAGCAGGTGCTGTAAAAAGCATAAAAGATGCCCAAAAGGAATCTCACAAATTACAGGCAATTAAAGAAATTAAGAAAGACAAAACTCAGTTGGCCCCCCAAGAACGACAGAAAATAATTCAAATACTTGGGTCAGGGTTTCAAAAGTTTTAACATCTTTTTTCCTCAATAAATACAAGTATGGAAGCAATTGATAGTATCTATGATTTGGATGATACTATTATCATCTCAAACTCCACTAAAAAAGAAGATTACTTCAAGGTAAATGCAATAACTGGAACAGACTGGAATGCAAATGGGACAAAAAGTTTTGAAATAAATAATCAACAAACCTATTTGAATCCATCCGAAAGTTTCTTGTTGTGTAAATTTAAATTCACGAAGGCTGGGAATAACACAAACGCTACACTCGTAAATGATTTCTTCTGGAAAATGTTTGATAGTTTTCGTTTGTACATTGGAACACAAGAAGTTGAAGCGGTTGATTATTTCTCTGCTGTATCTGAAATGATGAAATTTATACCATATACATTCAGTGATAGAATGGGAAAGGGGGCTGTCGACGGTTTTATTCCTGATATGTCAACAGGAACAACCACAGACCCTGGATATACTCAAAGGAAAGGAACGTATACTGATGATACAAAAGCAGTGAATAGTTTTACTGTGGCAGTTCCTCTTAAAGGTATATTTGGATTTTGTGATCATGATAAAGTTCTGTATGGTCTTAAAATTAGATTTCAACTACAAAGGAATGATAATGAAAATAGATTACTTTTTGGTGTTGGTAGTGCTTTTGGTGAGCAGAATAAATTTGTAATTGATGAAATGAGTTGGTATATTAGTCAATATACTCCGAATCTTAAAACAGAAGAGATGTTGAACAGAAGACTTAACTCAAAGAAACCACTCAGTGTATCATACCTCAAAAGAAGATGTCAACACGTTAAACTAAACCAAACCACTTAAACGTGGAATTTGGGTGTTCCGGAAGGAAAGCCACGATATCTGTGGATCATTTTTTAAAAACCAGATGGCGATACTGCTACTGATAAGAATAATGCATTGAGTGATAATGCTAAGGTGAAACAACTTCGTGTTTCTGGAGGTGGAACATTTTATCCATGAGAGAGATTGGAAATTAATTGGGAAAAAATGATTTTGCTGAAGCATACAAGTCTTACCAAAAGGTGTGTGAAAGTAATGGACAAAAAGAACCTATTTTGGATATGACAGCATTTAAAAGTTTGTATACAATCTATGCGTTTGACCTGAGTGCTCAAAAGGAAACTATGAAGTCCAATCGAGTGGATACTTCCCTATACATTGAAAGAGGAGAGAGTGAAGAAGTTGATGCATATTGTTTGCATTTGGAAGAAACAGAATTACAGATTAATACAGATATTGGTGTTATGATTAGTCTCACATAATTTTTTTGTTAAATAAATGAGTGGCAAAGTACCAACTGGGGTACAATGGGGAGAACAAGTATTTGATACACTGCCGATTTTGCAGGTTTTCCCACTTACAAAGCACGTAGAGGTCTGTAATTTTTATCATAGGTACACTTCAACTGTAAAAGACGGAATCTAAAACAAAAATCCTGAAAATCACATTGTATAATTTTTAAATAATTAATTTGCATTTTATTGCATGAAATAAGTATTTGATACATCAGAAAAACAGAACTTAATACTTGGTACAGAAACCTTTGTTTGCAATTACAGAGATCAGACGTTTCCTGTAGTTCTTAACCAGGTTTTCACAGACTGCAGCAGGGATTTTGGCCCACTCCTCCATACAGATCTTCTCAAGATCTTTCAGGTTTTGGGGCTGTCGCTGGGCAACACAGACTTTCAGCTCCCTTCAAAGATTTTCTCTTGGGTTCAGGTCTGGAGACTGGCTCGGCCACTCCAGGACCTTGAGATGCTTCTTACGGAGCCACTCCTTAGTTGCCCTGGTTGTGTTTTTCGGGTCGTTGTCATGCTGGAAGACCCAGCCACGCCCCATCTTCAAAGCTCTTGTTGAGGGAAGGAGGTTGTTGGCCAAGATCTCGTGATGCATGGCCCCATCCATCCTCCCCTCAATACGGTGCAGTCGTCCTGTTCCCTTTGCAAAAAAGCATCCCCAAAGAATGACGTTACCACCTCCATGCTTCATGGTTGGAATGGTGTTCTTGGGGTTGTACTCATCCTTCTTCTTCCTCCAAACACGGCGAGTGGAGTTTAAACCAAAAAGCTCTATTTTGGTCTCATCAGACCACATGACCTTCTCCCATTCCTCCTCTGGATCATCCAGATGGTCATTGGCAAACTTCAGATGGGCCTGGACATGCGCTGGCTTGAGCAGAGGGACCTTGCGTGCGCTGCAGGATTTTAATCCATGACGGCGTCGTGTGTTACTTATGGTTTTCTTTGAGACTGTGGTCCCAGCTCTCTTCAGGTCATTGACCAGGTCCTACCGTGTAGTTCTGGGCTGATCCCTCACCTTTCTCATGATCATTGAGGCTCCACGAGGTGAGATCTTGCATGGAGCCCCACACCAAGGGAGATTGACTGTTATCTTGAACTTCTTCCATTTTCTAATAATTGCGCCAACAGTGGCCTTCTCACCAAGCTGCTTGCCTATTGTCCTGTAGCCCATTCCAGCCTTGTGCAAGTCTACAATTTTGTCCCTGATGTCCTTAGACAGCTCTCTGGTCTTGCCCATTGTGGAGAGGTTGGAGTCTGATTGATTGAGTGTGGACAGCTGTCTTTTATGCAGATAACGAGTTCAAACAGGTGCAGTTAATACAGGTAATGAGTGGAGAATGGGAGGGCTTCTTGAACACAAAACTAACAGGTCTGTGAGAGCCAGAATTCTTACTGGTTGGTAGGTGATCAAATACTTATTTCATGCAATAAAATGCAAATTAATTATTTAAAAATCATACAATGTGATTTTCAGGATTTTTGTTTTAGATTCCGTCTTTCACAGTTGAATTGTACCTATGATAAAAATGACAGACCTCTACGTGCTTTGTAAGTGGGAAAACCTGTAAAAATCGACAGTGTATCAAATACTTGTTCTCCCCACTGTATATGTTAATCAAATCAATCTTCATAAACTATCATCTTGTGTTCAAAATCAAAAGCCTTGTATGATTAACGTTAATACAATTCAGAGAAAAGGAGCAGTAAGAATTGATGTTTTGCTCACAAGAGAACAGGTTAAAATCTTGAACGATACTGGCTCACTTAAAATTAAAATGACAAAACCAATGTTGGAAAAATATTCAATAAGAAAGACGAGTGGAGGATTTCTCCCATTTCTAATTCCTTTATTTGCTGATTTAAGTGCGGTTGGTGCATTGATGGGTGGTATTTCAACAGCGGTGAAAACTGCCAACGAAAGGAAGGCTCAACTCCGGGCTCAAAAATAATTGGAAAGACATAACAAAGAGTTGGAGAAACAAATTAGTGGAAGTGGTGTTATTGTAGATTTTGCTGAAAAACTTGAAGGTCTGCCTGATAAAGTGAGATTGTTAGTTGGAGATATGCTTTCTTCTATCGCACAAGCAGGTGTAAAATTAACTAAAAGAGGTAAAGGATTATATCTTTCTAATAAATAAATGAGCATTGATGAGTGGTTTGAAGAATTTGGAAAGAATACAACATCAAATTTACAACTTGTCAAATATTGCAAGAAATGAAAAATTCATAATGTGGTTATTTGTATGAGAGATGAATTAACAAACGTGCCTAAACGTACAAAGAATATTATTATGAACTTCGAAGATAATAATGGGAACGGTTCTCATTGGGTTTGTATTTTTAATCGTCAAGAGAAATATTATTTTGATAGTTTTGGTCTTCCACCACCTGTTGAAGTCATAAAATTCTTACAGAATGGTGTCTATCAAACATTTCAAGTCCAAGAATTAAATTCCAAATGTTGTGGTCAATTATGTCTATATGTGTTATTTCAACTCAACAAAAATAAATAAATTTATGACATTATTTTTAATCTAATATAAATGACTTATGTTGGTAAAGATGGTTCTATCTTTGTTGTATCCCAAGAACTGGATATTGATTTATCAAATTATTACACAAAGGCACAGGCTGAACGATATAAATATAATATATCCAAAAATATGAATATGAAAAATGCTTATAAATTAAAAAATTATCCAAGCCCGACTGGCGCGAATGACTTGGTGAGATTAAGTGTTTTATCACAATATATATCCTTAAATATAACGGCCGTGTATTCCAAAGATACAGAAGTGTTGATTTTATCTCCAGGTCATACAGAATTCACAGTTCGAATTAAAATAAATTTTTATAAAGAACGGCGTATCGTTTGTATGAGAATAGAACAATAGGGGTATGATATGAATGATTGAGGGTATAATTGGTCATTTAAAATTGACCAAGAGGACCTGGAACAATTAAATCAGTCTCGTAAGGAAGAATATTATCCACTTGGTCGAGAGAACGAGTTTTCTGGAAGCATGAATAGTAAACAACAAATAAAAGAATGTAATAAGGGTAAATATAATCATGGTTTTGCCCGAGTTTATATCATGAAAACAGAAAAAAACAGGATGAAATATAATAAGAAGGGAAATACAAAATTATTTAACTATGAGAAGATGGGTAGGAGTTTCTTGTCATAATATTATTCTAACATATATTTCTAATACATAAATGACGGCAAGAAGGCTTCAAGAAAATTATCATTTCTGTGTCCAAGCATACCTTCAAGAAAAGGGTATTCGGTATTTTAATAAATATGTTCTACAACATAAGTATGAGGTATTTTCAATAAAAGATTGACATTATGCTGATGTTGATAAACCAACAACTTTGGTTTAATTAGAATGTTAAATAATGAAAAAATTATCAAGTTAAGAAAAGGTAAGGCTCTTTTAGAAATTCAAAAGAAATTTTATTGGTTTCCTGTTGTAAAAAAATATATTTTGGATACAGGAATAACAAGAAATCCTGATGAATATATTTATGATATTCTATGGGGTGAAAGTGATTCAAGGATAGTAAGGGACGAGGAAGGAGTTGAAGAGAGAGAAGAGGAGAGGGAGGAAAGGGAAAAGAAAGAGGAGAAGGAGAAGAGAGAAGAGAGAGAAGGAGAGAGAGAAGAGAGAGAAGGAGGAAAGAGCGAGACTGAATAAATATGAAAATATGGAAACCAGTGAGATGAAAAAAAGATTGGGGGTATTACAGAAAATAACTCAACCCACCAAGGAGGAAAACAAAGAATTGACAAGTCTAATTGCAATACTTTCGATAAGACTATTGTCATCGGCAAGATATTGATTTTAATTCAAGTTTTTCATTTTTTTCTTAAATAAATGGAGGAGAGAGTAAAGACGTTTCTCAGGATTCTTTATGTTTTAAAAATTAAGATTCAAATGTGCATGTTGGAAACTAAAAAGGTTTTCGCACTCTGTAGGAATTTTTCTCATAAATAAATGAGTTATTGTCTTAAATGTAAAAAGAAAACTAATACGAAAAAATTTCATATTTTAAAAGTAAAAATAACAGGGTTATACAAAAAGGTATATGTTCGGTGTGTGGTTCAAAAAAAAATCAATTTATCTCCAACCACAAACTTGGAGGAGATATACAAAAGTTTTTATCAGGAAGTAAATTTACAACTACTGGAATACCAGGGGAATTACATCTACCAGGGTATTCTTTCTGTGGTGCAGGCACAAACTTGGATAAAAGATTAGATGAGGCAGACAATCCTAAATCATGGAGTAAGCCCATCAATAGAGTTGATGAAGTGTGCATGAGACACGATATTGATTATGGGAATACCACAACTTTAGAAGAAAAGCATGAAGCTCATAGAGAAATGTTGTATAATTTGTCTCTGATACAAAATCTCACCTTGAGAGAAAAAGTTGATAGGTTCATCGTGAAGAAGATGATCAGTGCTAAATTGAAACTTGGACTTGGATATTCAAAAAACTTATAGGCTCGAATGATGTCATTAAGATTGAAGAGCAATTAGCTGATGAATTACATAAACCAATATTCACAAAGTTTCAGAGAAGGAAGGTTTATTCCAAGGAAGTTGATTATATCTGGTCTGCTGATTTGATTGAACTCAATAATGATAAGGGGTACAAGTATGCTTTGACCGTTATTGATTTGAGGAGTCGATACGCATGGGTTGTCCCTTTAAAAAAACAAAACAGGTAATATGTTTGCCTTTCAACAGATATTTAATAAAAGTAAGAGAAAACCTCAAAAATTGTGGACTGATGAGGGTAGAGGGTTTTATAACAAGACATTTATGAATTTTCTAAAAAAATAACAGTATTACATTATACAGTACCTTTAATGAAGGGAAGGCCGTTGTTGCTGAACGTTTTAATCGTACCTTAAAAGAGAGACTATATAAAAAAATCACAGAACTCGGTCGGTTCACAACAATGGTCATCTTTTATTCAGGATATTGTGGATAAGTATAATGACACTATTCACATGTCAACGAATATGAAACCATCACAAAATTTACAAAATTAAAATATGAAAAAGAGATTAATATCAGAAAACCTAAGTTCAAAGTTGGTGATATCGTAAGAATATATTGGTGGAAATCTCATTTTGAAAAAGGTTATATTAAACGATGGACGAACGAACTTTTTAAAATAGTTTATGTATTAGATACGGTTCCTTGGACTAATAAGAAATATGACTTAGAAGGCGAAGAGATTTTAGGTTCATTTTCTTCACAAGAATTACAAAAGACAAAGATAAGTTGAAATTTTTTTTGACTCCACCCACACAAACCCCTGTTCCAACAAACCCCTGTCCCAACAAACCCAACACTATTAAACACCATATCGCAGGTATTACATTTTCTATCATGTCCTAGTAGCATATGCTTCTTCAGATTAAAAATACTACTAAATGATTTATAAATACTACTAAACTAGTATACTTAACTAATAAATAAATACTTAACCAATAACTAATTATAAATACTGTTGCGGTTGAGGAAATTCGCAAACCACCATTCAGGTCCCGTAGGTGAGATAGCTCTAAGTACATGCGTAGTTTTTTATTTTTTTTTTTTTTTTTTTTTGTATACCTTGGTCGAGGCTCGTATGAGAGCTAACGCACAACTCACAGCAAGGAGGCATGAGACAAGAGGGGCGGGAGTGGAAGGGACAAAACATTGGGGAACAGACACAGGTGAACTGTGGAAGGGAGAGGGATGGGGATGGGACGGGGAACATGGCGAGGGGAAGATGGACATTAAAGGGACTTTCAGGAAGGAAAGCAGGAGAATTGAAGGAAGTGGGCTGGGTGGATTATCGGGGTAGAAAAGATCGAGGATTTGGATGGGGGAAGATAAGAGGTGGTGGTGAACAGCTGTTTTGAAAGCCTGGAGGGAAGAATGGGAAAGAATAGAGTGAGGAAGTTTATTCCAAAGGTGGGAAAAAGAGGAATGAAAGAGTGAAGATGAGCAGTGATTCGTGATTTTGGTAGTTTTACCAGAAGGGGGTTGTTGGCGGACCTTGAGCGCCCTGTGGAAATGTGGTTGGGACAAATCACAGAGAGAGCAGGGGGGCAAGGCTGGAGAGGAGTCGGTAGAAGACAGAAAGACCACCGACCAACCTGCGGTGATTGAGTGAGAGGCCCAAAGACTCAGCTTCATTGCGGGAGATGCCAATGATCTTAAAAGCCCTGGTTTCGACAGCGTGAAGTCGAGAAAGGTGGGAGGCAGGAGCACCAGCCCAGAGGGGAGAGCAGTACTCCATCAGGCTACGGACAAAAGCTTTGTAAGTGGTCAGGAGCTCAAGAGGGCCGAGGAAGGACTTTGCACGACGGAGGATTCCCAGTCGGCGACTGGCTTTGAGGCAAGGTTGGAAATGTGACTTTCCCAGGAAAGGTCATGGCAGATAGTGAGACCCAGAAGCTTGAAAGAAAAGACTTCTTCCAGAGGATTGTTGAGAAAGTGGATGGGGGGGTTTTGTAAACGGTCCTTTCGAAGAGACATAGTGAGAGTGTGAGATTTGTCTGGATTGAAAGACATGTTCCACGTGATGGACCAGTTTGTGATTTTATCCAGATCTGCAGTGAGCGAAGAAGCTGCTGCTTGCCGGTCTGAGGGATGACAGATGGTACGGCAGAGGGTGGAGTCATCGGCAAAGAGAAATAGAGGATTTTCCAGAGAGTCCGAGTTAGCCCCAAACCCGTTGTTTAGAGGGAATAAATGTGATTCATTCGGGCTGCGACCCTTTGAGATAGCCGTTTTTCTGTTCTATCTTTATTTTGAACCAACCACGTCTCAACCGCCATCACACAACAACCACCAACTGCAACGCCGCTTCACAACAACTACAACGCCAACAGCCACGACCTTTACCTTCACAACTCGCTCCCGCAAACGTCGCATCACCGCCATTCCAAACGTTGCCATGGCCATAAACCACCACAATAAACCCTCCACCACCTTCACCCCTCCTTCTGCGGCCATTCCCGCACCACTTGTGAACGCCGAGCGTCAGGCTGTCCTGGCCTCGTACGGGACGCGCGCCGAACCGCGAGTGCAAAGTGCGGCCTTTCCGAGGAGAATTCGGATCAGGAATGATACACGCCCACTTCTGATCCGTCCAATCAGCAAGCGCGGGGCGGTTTGGCCTCACCTCCAGGCGCGTCGGTGTAGAATCGATATATGCAAATTCGAAGATCAGGGGAGACGCACGCCCCTTTTTCTCCATCCAATGGGCGAGCGTGGCTCCACCCCCGAGCTCGTTCTGATCCAGAAATTTGCATATGGGTTCTCCTGCCGGCCTATAAAGTGCCGAGTGCAGGGTCGAGTCAGGCTCAGTCAAAAGAGTTTGAGAAGAGTCAGTCTGGAGAGGTCGGAGAGCCGAGTGGAGCTCGCAGGCTGTCGGGGTTCGGAATCTGTCGTGGAGCTGCAGAGAGGGGAAGCCTGGAGCTTGGAGCGCGGTCGAGTCGGGTTGGAGCGCGGAGTGAGTCGGGAGGCGAGGGCGTACAGGTGGTTTGCTGCAGTCGGCTGAGGAGAATTGCGGAGGAGACCGGATAGCTCGGGTCCGAGGCAAGGAAGACTGCGGTAAGTGACGAGCTCGCAGTGGAGTCGCTCGTCGCGGAACCCAAGCAAGCCAGCTATCCTCTTTCCCCAGAGCATCAACAATTCCCCCTTTTTTTCCCCCCGCGCTGAGATAGTGCTAAAAGGGGGGGGCCGTTCCCACCCCACTCCAAGCAGTGCCAACGAAACCCGCGAAGGAGCGCGGAGTCGGGGCACCGCCGCGCCGCCACATTTGCGGCTCATCACAAAGACACGGGTAGGATCCACCCGGTCTCGCGGCCCACAGGCCCCGTCTGCCCCCTTGTCTTTGAGGGTGGCCCTTTTCTTTTGCTTTTGAGTAAATGTGTAGTTGGCGCCGTCTGTAAAGTAAAACTGTGTAAGTGTTGCCGTGTGCTCGCGTAGTCGGTAGTAGATCTGCATTGTTGTGTTTCTTTTGTAGCATTTGATATATGTGCATAATTGTTGTAATTGTATATGTGTGCTCTCCGTGTGCCGCGGAATAAATGTGCATTATGTTGAACTGTTTTCCCGTTTCGCTTCGTCTTTTCTTTAATTGAATCTCCATCTTGCTTCACGTAAAGGGTTGGTAGTGGGCTTAATACGCCCGATAATTAATCGGAACCGTCGAGGCCGACGATAACACCGCTCGGTTATCCCGATAGTACGGAACGGGTCGCTTAATTGGCCCGTGTCCGGAGTCGACCTGCGGCGAGGTGCGATCGCCCGGTCTACCCTCCGCGTGGGTACTTAGGTAGGTCGAGTTTGGCGAACAACCCTATCCCACGCGGGGGGCCGATTGGCACAATCGTGGTGAGGCCGAAAGGCCCACCCGTGACTAGCTCCCGGCGTTAGTCCAAGAGGGTCACGACAGAATTGTCCGTTCGGTTGGCGACGTGCCGCGATTCGAGTTACGTGGCCGTTCGCACGCCGGCGGGCGCGAATTCGCAACAATACTTAACAAAAAAAAAAAAATACTACTAAACTAGTATACTCATTACCATCGTTTATATTTTCAGTTATTATTTCAAGATCATAAAAGATTGTTTCAAAATCACTTTCAAAGTTATCTAGATTTGGTTTATCTGAAACATTTTCTAGTTCAGCTTCAAGTTGTTTGATAGGCATTTTAAGAGAGTCCATTTATTAGTAATTTTTTTACTTAAAACTAAATGCTTAATTCACCCATAATATTGATCAATTTACGTTTAACTTCCTCAATTTCTATTAAATTAAAGCTTATTTTATTATAATCATCCCTATTTATAATTGACCTAAATCTCATTATTCCTCTTACACCCTTCTTATGAATATACTTATCAGTCTGAAAATTATTTAAAAATACACCATTCTGATCAAGAGTCTTATCAATTTTTGAATCAGACTCCAGATTAAGTTTTTCAATCATCTCAATAGCAAGTGGTGATACTCTAGAAAAAACAACTTTCACACTAGTTTTAAAAACATATGCTGTTCCTTCAAAGTCAATATCAGATGAATAATTAGAAATAACATCTCTCCAAAAGTTAGAATGTTTTCCTTTTCTTTGTTTGACTTCTTTTACATATTCCGTCTTTTCACTTGAAATCTCTTGGAATCGTTGTAATGTGCCTGAAAACATCTTTATTTAGTGTTAAACAAAACTCTATTTTAACTAAAAATTTAACCCTTAAGTATGGAGAATAAACTAACTCTCTGCAAGTTTTGTGATAGATAAGCCCTTATTATTTATAAATATTCTTCTTTCTGTTTAAATTGCGAATCAGAAACAATAGATGATAAGAGAAAGTTTAATAAGGAAAAGGGGTATCTTAAAAATATAAAGATTCAAATGTTTTATTTTTAAATATTTTTGATGGGGATTATTGTGCAAAGAAAATTAAACTTTTGAAGGAATTTGAGAATGAACAAATCTTTATAGGTTCAATGAGTGAGCTAAACAATATGCATTGGTTAATTTAAAAAATTGTCCACCCATCCATGCAAGCTCCACCCGCACATTCACCCATCCACCCATCCACATCAAGCCTCATCCACATAAACCCGACCCAACGACCCCATGTCCCAACGACAACGACCCCCTGCCCACACAAACCCCTGCCCCAACCCCTGCCCACACAAACCCCTGCCCCATCCCCTGCCCCACACACATGTTTATTTAATTTTTAAAAAGTTTCCCTAGGTTAAAAGGGGAGACAAATAAATATACCTTGGGATAAAAAGGGGGGTTTATTTTTAGGGAAAAAAAATATAAATCGCTGAAAATCCCCCATTCATTTACATGGGGAAAAGTGAGCCAGAATCAGTATATTCACCCTACTTATGTGGACAAAGGATTAAAGTAGAGTGGTTTACCCATGAATTGATGGGAAAGTTAAGACAGTTCGAGGAACTACAGGGAGAAATGAGGAAAGTTGAGTGGAGTACCTATAAGTTGGAACAATAGAAGAGTGAACTGAACAAAATAATAGAGGAAGAGCAAATTAGTAACTCCCGGAATAAGGAGAACTTGGAAGAAGACTGGAAAACAAAGCTGGAAAAGGAAAAATGGGAACATGATTTGGAATTGAAACAACTGAAGGAAGAATTGCTGGGAAAGTCAAGACAGTTCGAGGAACTACAGGGAGAAATGAGGAAAGTAGAGTGGAGTACCCATAAGTTGGAACGAGAGAAGAGCGAAATGAACGAAAGAATCGAGGAGGAGCAAATTAGTAACTCCCAGGATAGGAAGAGCTTGGAGAAAGAATGGAAAAATAAAGCTGGGAAAGGAAAAACGAGAACACGATTTGGAATTGGAACTACTGAAGGGAAAGGTAAGCACAGGCAATCGGACAAGAGAAATCCGAGAACAGGAGATAGAAAGAAAAGAGGAATATCTGGAACAACTAAGGGAAAACTGTAAGAGAATGGACGACATGAGGAAGGAAGCATGCGAAAGAGGTGTGGAGATGAGCAAGGAATATGGTAAGAGAATGGACGAAATGAAGAGGGAAGCATGCAAAAGAGGTGCGGAGATGAGCAAGAAATTATGGGAAAGAGCTTCTGAGTTACAAAAACACCAAAATAAAGAGAGGGAATTACAAAACGAGCTGAGGATGTTAAGAGAGGAAAGAAAGAGAACGGAGAATGAATCGTTAAGGAACCACACTGTGCAGATCGAACAGTTAGAAGCCAAAGCAAGGTTGGAGTACGTGGAGATGGTGAAAGAACAAGGAATTAAGCAGGAAAGGGAAATCAACCAATTGAGAGAAACGACGAGATTGGAGAATGAGGAACAAGCGAGACTGTGGGATAGGAAACAAAAAGAACAAGGAATGAAGCAGGAAAGGGAAATCAATCAACTGAGGGAAACGACGAGATTGGAGAATGAAGAACAGGAGAGACAGTGGGATAGGAAACAAAAAGAATATAAATTTGAAATTGACCAACAAAAGGAGAGAGAACAAGGTTGGAGTACGCGGAGATGGAAAAACTCAGAAAGATAACGAACAACTAAAAAGGCTCAGAGAAGAAGAAGAACGACTCAAATGGAAAAGAAAATGGAGCCAGGAAGTAGAACAGCACAATAATGTGGGATGTGTGGCATCACCACAAGGAGTAATGTTAGTGGTGCGGGACTTGATTGATATCACTCGTCGGATGACACCACAATTAGAGCAAACCCTGGTGAAGGAGACATTGAAGGAGCATACGGGGTTGTTGACGAATGAAACACATTTTGAGCAGGTCCAGCATGTGGAGCTGACAGCCCCGGAGGAGAGTGGCGAACCAATGATATGTAACCTGCTGGGGAGAAGCGACCGGACCGAGGTGACTCTGGAATGAAGCAGGTACGTGGGCACATGCATACATGGTGCGGACGATGAGCTTAAGGTAGGAATTGAATTTTATGTTAATGTAGAGATTCTGTCCGATGGGGTGCACGTATGCGTGACCCCTGAATGTGTGTGTGGAATGCCTGTGAATGAATGCTGTGAGCCCACACTCCAGATTACAGCACTGGTGTGTGCTGCTAAGGCCGAAACGTGTGTGGGTACTCACCTGGCGGTCGAGAATGTAGCCCTGGAGTGCGAGGCAGTTGGTCACTACGCAGGCAAAGTTGATTGTGTGGTATGTGAACACATAGCCTTGGAATGTGTGGAGCCTGCTGTGTGTGGGAGTCCTGAGCGTGGAATGAGTGGTGATGTAGGAAATAGGTCGGAGGTGCAAGGGAAAATAGAAATGCCACCAGGACAGAACTTGACACAGGGGACAAAAACCATAATGGACAACTCTGCATGGGTTCTTACAGATTTAGAGGTGCTGCATTCAGGAGCAGGCTTTAGAAATTGGATTCTAATTTCTCTATCAGCCTCACAGGAACTTTGGGGTAGAGCGCAGATGAGTAGCAAGCAGCACTGGCATGTGTCACTTGGTCTTCAAACCTCTCTGAGGACACGAGGGGTTTGGCTCGCTGATTGGGGTTTATCTGTCTTCAGGGAGTTATGGAGAAGAGGGGGAGGCCGCTTCTCCAATTGGGGTTTACCTGATTTCCGCGAACCCTGGAGAAAAGGAGGGGGTGGATCACAACCCCAATTGAGACGTGACCCCTTTGAGCCGTGGCGGAAAGGCTGCGGGGTCATGTAATGGGTAATTAGGAATTCGTTCCCTCACTCCCCTTCCAATGAGCCGAAGAAGCAGGCCATATTGGGATGTAAGAAATTTTGATTGAAAGTTATTTCGAGAGTGGTTGCAAATTGAGAGATGACAGAAGGGATGAGTGGCACGAGTGGATTTGGGTGATTATTGGAAAAAAAAGTGTGGTTGAGACATTACAGGCAGAGCGTTAAACACACCTGAAACAAGTGGATGACAAAGAGTGGCTTGTTTGAGGAAAGACTGAAATGCCTGATTGGAACCATGCAGAGGTTCCATGGGGCTGGTGAAGAGATTTTGATGTTTTGTTCAAATTGTTGGAAATAAACGATTAGGGCAGTATGGAGGAGGCCAGTGGACGACGGACCCCTCAGCCACCAGGGCTTTGGGGGTTCCTGGAGGTTATGGAGGAGGCCAGTGACAAATTGATTGGGCTTTGATGAAAAAGTGTACCAGTTAAATTTGATGACCAAGTGGGATCCGAGGGACTGGTGTGTTTTTGTTTTCACATAAATGTGAAAGCTGTTGGATGGTGTTGTGGACTGTGTGTGTGGCACTGGAATTAATGACTAAAGTGTTTGGGTGAATGGCGTGATTGTGCGAATGAGGAGAGTGAGTGCGAACAACGTACCCTGTCGGTAGGAGTCTCCTAATCAAGTTCGTGTAGGTTCGGGGGACTTGGAGGATTTGACATGGATTCTGGCTGCTGTTCCATTGTGCAGGCGGACTGCGAGGGGTTGGTGCAGGCCAAGATATGGTGGTACTGGCTGGGAGTGTGACATGGTATTGGAAGTCGGTAAGTCGGGAGAGAGGGCACCAGAGCTTTGGGGGTTCCTGGCAGGTGAAGGCTGTCGGAGGTGCTGGGAGAGCACGATAGGTTTAGTGCCAGGAGAGCATGATAGGTTTTAGTGCCAGGAGAGCACAGTATAGGTGCTATGAGAGCACAGTATGGGTGCTATGAGAGCACAGTGTGGGTGCTACGAGGGCATAGTATGGGGGCTAGAGAGAGCCACCCCTTAGTTAGGAGCGCCAGAAGCACGCTCAGGTGAACCCCGAGGTCGCTGGGTGTCCTCCACCCCCGATTGGAAGCAGGCAAAGAGGCCTAGTAGTAGTCACACCTCCCAGCCAGCGAGTTATGCCTGGCACCACCAAATGGAAAAAGACAAATAAGGGCCTTGCCCAGGTTTAATAGAATGGAACAGTGTGCCAGGTCAGGAAAGATGGGTCATTAGGATCATTCTAGCCATAGCAGGGTTTGTTGCATTGTCTTGAGCTAAAAGTAAATGGTTAGGTTCGATGGACTCTCCTCCGCACCATTCATGCGTGACACCTGGTACGAGTAATGTTGATGGGAAAATTTGTCAACAAGGGCCAGGCTAGGTCATCCTCTCCTTGTGCCAGAAAGGCCACCAGTATGTCATGAGCACACACCCACAAAGATAACGTTTGAGTAAGAAACACACCATCCCGTCTGTAAAGAAAAAAAAAAGAAAAGAGAACTTAACCAAAACAAGTCCTGCCAAAACAAGTCAGGCAAGGAAGGGTACGCTCCATCTCACCTGGTCTGAGGTCATCACACCCACTTACATCCTCAAGAACACCTCCAAACTGCATTTGCTACCATCGATATCACCATGCCACCATTGCTGTGCCAGCTGCTGTCCATTGCAGGGCTTGTTGCCTGCTGCTGCTCGTGAGTAGGCCATTGCGGCCGAAGTCATTTTTGTTGGGCCATTGAGGCCAAAGTGCTTTTGTGGTCTGTTGCGGCCGAAGATTCATGCCATTTTGTGGGCTGTTGCGGCCAAAGATTCATGCCATTTTGTGGGCCGTTGCGGCCAAAGATTCATGCCATTTTGTGGGCTCAGTGGGCCGAAGAACTCTTTGTGAGATTAGGCCACTGGGCCGACTGAACTCACCTGGTGAGAGGCCAAAAAGGCCACGAAGTGAGGAAACCCTCAGGGGTGATTGGACAATACAGCTGGGAGGAGGCATGAAGGAGCAGACACGTTAAAGAACTTTGAACCTTTGAATGTTCTGCTCCTATGCAAATATTGGTGCTAAAAGTAAAATTGAATGCCCTCCTGTTCAAATCCATAATTAGAACGTTAAGTAGTGTGCATAGAGTTTGAATTTGTTTGTTAGATTGGTGATCCGACAATCTAGGATAGGGACATGCCAATCTTACTGTGACACTTTGGTTTTTGGAGTGAAGTGCTTCCCATGTTGTGGGTTAGAGTAAATGGGAGATCTGTGCTGTACGTTAGACAGGGCCATTGCCGTGGGCTGCCCCAGATGGAGGCTCGGGAGAGCCTCGGGAGAAAGGTGGGGGTAGTGTTGTGGAAATGGCCCTTGGTGTGTTATTAAATATAGGATTAGCACAGACCCCCCATTAAATGCATGTTTAGCCAGGTTGTTCGGTAAATGGACGTTACATGTGTCGGGAGGTGTAAGAGGCTGTTTATTGTTCGTACAATGGTGGTGGACCGAGGGGTTCTTCTTCTTCATTCCCCTCTCCGAAGGAGTCTCCGCCCAGTGCTCTGGGAGGGGGAGGAGTTTATCGGCTTCGTAAAGGGGCGCGCCCCAAAAAGAAAAGGAAGCGAAAAACCTGCAGGAGCGCCGGGAAGGCGGTGGTGAAACTGAGAGGAGAGCGAGTGCCGGGAAGGCGGTGGTGCAACTGAGCGCTGAGGTGGCGCGATCGGTTTTTCGTGAAGAGCGAGCCGATAGAAAGGCAGGGAAGGGACTGCAGGAGGTCTGTCTGCCATCGGCTGGAGGAGAAACTCGCGGTGCATTTGGTCGGTGATCTGTAAGAGAGGAACGGCCTGAACCTGAGGGTCGAGTCTGCCATCCGCCGAGGGAGTCACTGAGCTTGAGTGTCGAGTGAGGATTTCTGCTGTATAGAGATGACTGGTGGGAGGCTGCAATCTGCGTCAAGAGGAACTGGCTGCTGTGTGAGTCGGCGATCAACTTTATGAGGAGGTGATCGACAAGTTCGGCCTGCGTATAACCACGGAGCCTCTGTCCTTACTCACCTCAGGGCTCGACACGTTTGTCGATCCGCCTGCGGAGCCCAACATCCTGATTTGGCCTTGTCTGGTGAACAGGCCAGGAATCGTATGTTTATTTAATTATTTATTTTCCAGAGAGATTTTTATATTTTCGAAAGTGATTTTTTTTGTGATATGAAGTGGTCATTTTGTATTTAACAATACCGGAAGTGATTTTAAAACTCTTTCCGGAACTTTTTTTTCCTTCTATTCATGACCGGAAACGATGATGTCATCGTTTATTTAATTAATTAATTATTTTCCAGAGAGATTTTTATACTTCCGAAAGTGATTTTTTGTGACAGGAAGTGGTCCTTTTGTATTTAACAATACCGGAAGTGATTTTAAAACTCTTTCCGGAACTTTTTCCTTCGATTCATGACCGGAAATGATGATGTCTTCGTTTGTTTATTTAATTATTTATTTTCCAGAGATTTTTATATTTCCGAAAGTGATTTTTTTGTGGCAGGAAGTGGTCGTTTTGTATTTAACAATATGGGCAGTGATTTAAAAACTCTTTCCGGAACTTTTTTTTCCCTTCAATTCATGACCGGAAACGATAATGTCATCGTTTGTTTATTTAATTATTTATTTTCCAAAGAGATTTTTATATTTCCGAAAGTGATTTTTTGTGGCAGGAAGTGGTCGTTTTGTATTTAACAATACCGGCAGTGATTTAAAAACTCTTTCCGGAACTTTTTTCCCCTTCGACTTATGACTGGAAATGATGATGTCCTGGACTTGTATGCTGGACCTCGTGAAAAGCTGGAGCATACCACAGATCTTTTGTCTTGGGCCGTCGACCTTGCGGGGTCTGGACGCGCAGAGGCTGCGTGCGTGGGCGATGCGACAAAAGGAGGACGATGTCGCCATTTTGCCACGCGGTGTGTTTGAGCTTGGGTGCTCGAATCCGTGGATATCTGCTTGTCACGAGTCGCATTCGGGCCTTTGCCACTTCCTCTCGTCCATGAAGCATCACCAAGTACTCTGTGTCTTGTCTGCATGCTGTCCGTGTCTTGTCTGCATGTTGTCTAAGGTTTATCTCGCTAGGATCCCCTTCGACACCCGTAATCCGTAGCTCCCTAGTTAAGAACGGGTTATAGATTGATTATAACATTGTCCTGCATGCTTGCTTGTGTCGTGTTCCCCGATGTGTCCCCAATGATTTCTGGCTCATTCGTATGAAGTTGCCGCTTTGGGTTTGTTCGTGCCGTGCTGAGAAACAATTCGCTTGATTGGTATATAAAACCAAAATGGTTACAGACTGGCAGAATTAGCTCGGTCTCTGACAAAACCAGTCTGTAACCGGGATCTATTCCCCCAACTGGTAAGGTTCAGGTGTACGTTGGTATCGCGATTCGAGGCGCGTGACCCGTGGCCTGTGCCGAACCAGCCGGCGTTATAACCCCCGGAGACGGCGGTGCTATTAAGTGACGTCCGAATCCTTAACACTGGGGTCAAGAGTCGGGTGTGAATCCTGCCACCACTGAATCCTTAACAATATGTTCACCTGAACTTTCTTATGTTCTCTCAAAATTGTTTCACTTGTGTCTGTCAAAGTCTGTGTTTCCACCTCGCTGGAAGCAAGCTTCTGTAGTCCCTGTCTTTAAGGCTCTGGTGAAAAATATGATTCTTCTAACTTTTGGTATATTAGCCTTCTACCCGTTATTAGCAAATTGTTTGAATCCTTGATCAAACGACAACTCATGACTAATTTGGAAACCCACCTCCTAACTGATGTCCAGCATGGCTTTTGGCATTCAAGGTCGACTGGTGATGTTCTCTCCCTCATCACTGAACATGTGAATGGGGATTTGGTTCATCATGGAGAAACCAGGGTTGTTGTTCTCGAAGGCTTTCAAAGGCTTTTGACAAAGTGTAACACAAGGGCCTCATCTATTATCTAAAATCATGTGGCATCTCTGGAAAATTAAATTATACAATTTCTGACTTCCTTGCAAATCCTCAAGTCTTTGTGGCACTTGAAGGACAGTCATCCCCTGTCTGTAATGTGAATGCTTGTGTTCCTCATGGGTCTGTATTGGGTCCAATATTGTTCTTGTTGTATATCAACGATCTACCTGATTGTGTTCCTTCTCAATGAAGCATTTACGCAGATGACTCAACACTGTCTACTACCCACCCAGGAACCTTTCCTCCTCCTTCCTGTGTCCATGCCAGTACCACCCTCAATGAGGGGATGGAGATATATATATATATATATATATATATATATATATATATATATATATATATATATATATATATATATATATATATATATATATATATATATATATATATATATATATATATATATATGTATTAACTGAGAAAAAGACTGGCTTGTTCTTACAACCAAAAGAAGACCACCTTGTTGTCTGTCTAGTTTAAGATTACTGTGTTTTACAACCCTGTCTTTGGGTTCTTCACCTTTGTAGGAACTTCCTGTTATCCATCTGCTTGGATTGGATATCAGCCCAAATCCAGACGAATGAAAGAGGAATCATGCCCCCCTTGATGTCCAGACGGCATCAGCCCACGTGTCCTCAAAGCCTGCTCTTCTGCTCTTGCTCACCCTCTCTCTGTTCTATTCACCCTCTCATTTGCTCAAGGCCATCTGCCATCTGCTTGGAAATCAGCAAACATCACTGCACAAAAAAGGTGCAAAAACAGATCCCTGCAACTACAGACCAATCAGCCTTCTCCCAATCATCAGCAAGGTTCTGGAATCCATCATCGCTTCAGACATCAAATCCTTCCTCTTCTCCAATGGCTTGATTTCTGATCATCAATTTGGTTTCAGACCAGGTCACTCTACCCTGGATATGCTGCTTCTGCTCTCCCAACAATGGATGGAGGTCCTCAATGCCAGACAGGAAATCCGAGCCGTATCCCTGGATATATCACGTGCTTTTGACACAGTCTGGCACCCTGCCCTGCTCACCAAACTCTCTTCCTATGGTATCCAAGGCCATCTCCACTCATGGCTCACAGACTTCCTCTCCTGTCGCAGTCACCGTGTGGCCCTAAATGGAGTTCTTTCATCCCCCCCACCCCCTTCCTGTCCAGGCTGGAGTTCCTCAAGGTTGCGTTCTGGGCCCTGTTCTTTTTCTGGTTTTCATCAATGATCTCTCCGACTCTCTGGAAAACCCTCTAACCCTCTATATCTCTTTGCTGATGACTCCACCCTCTGCCCTACCATCGGTCATCCCTCAGACCGGCAAGCAGCAGCTTCTTCGCTCACTGCAGATCTGGATAAAATCACAAACTGGTCCAACACGTGGAACATGTCTTTCAATCCGGACAAATCTCACACTCTCACTATGTCTCTCTGAAAGGACCGTTTAGAAACCCCGCCCCCCCCATCCACTTTCTCAACAATCCTCTGGAAGAAGTCCTTTCTTTCAAGCTTCTGGGTCTCACTATCTGCCATGACCTTTCCTGGGAAAGCCACATTTCCAACCTCCCCTCCAAAGCTAGTCGCCGACTGGGAATCCTCCGTCGTGCAAGGTCCTTCCTCGGCCCACCTGAGCTCCTGACCACTTACAAAGCTTTTGTCTGCAGCCTGATGGAGTACTGCTCTCCCCTCTGGGCTGGTGCTCCTGCCTCCCACCTTTCTCGGCTTCACGCTGTAGAAACCAAGGCATTTCGGATCATTGGCATCTCCCGCAATGAGGCTGAATCTTTGGGCCTCTCACTCAATCACCGCAGGTTGGTCGCTGGTCTTTCTGTCTTCTACCGTCTCCTCTCCAGCCTCGCCCCCCCCGCCCTGCTCTCTCTGTGATTTGACCCCACCACATTTCCGCAGGGCGCTCAAGGTCCGCCAAGAACCCATTCTGGTAAAACTACCAAAATCACGAATCACTGCTCACCTTCACTCTTTCATTCCTCTTTTTTCCCGCCTTTGGAATAAACTCCCTCACTCTATTCATTCCCATTCTTCCCTCCAGGCCTTCAAAACAGCTGTTCACCACCACCTCTTATCATCCCGCATCCAAATCGTCGATCTTTTCTACCCCCAATAGTCCACCCAACCCCACCTCCTTCAAATTCCCTGCTTTCCTTCCTGAAAGTCCCTGTAACGTCCATCTTCTATTCCCCATGTTCCCCGTTCCATCCCTCTCCTTTCCACAGATCTCCAAATGTCTCTGTTCCCCACTGTTTTGTCCTTTCCACTCCCACCCCTCTTGTCTCATGCCCCCCCCCCCTTGATGTGCGTTGTGTGTTAGCTCTCATACGAGCCTCGACAAGGTATACAAAAAAAAAAATCCCAGCTGAGAAAAGTACATCTCTAACATCACGAAAAGAGCCGACCAGCACGTTAGCTGTTTATTTTGTGTTCATCAATACCTTCCTCAAGCTGCAGTGCTCCATCTATACAAGGCCACTATATGACCTGTCATGGAGTATTATTACCATATTTGGGCTGGTGCTCCAGCCTGTCACCTCTCTCTTTCACAGAATTCAACGACGTGCTGCATTTGGTGGGACAGGAGTTGGCATCATCTCTGGAGCCTCTCTTAGTCTGCCGCTCTGTTTCATCTTTCAGCCTTTTCTCAAGATATTTTGACAGAATGTGCTTTCAGGGTCTTTCACAGGTTGTTCCAACTGAAAATACTTTCAGTCGCTCTTCGCGTTTCACAATTTCTTCCCATCCATACTCTCTATCTGTCTCAAGGAGTAGGATGATGAGGTATTGTTGTCGTTTTTTTTCCCCCTGCACTGCATCACTTTCGAACAGTTTACCTGCATCCTGCTTCTTCATCCCAACCCACCTCGATTCAAGAGGAATGTCAATTGATTTCTCCTTTCTGTTTAGTATCTACACTTTCCTCTGTGTAGCCCCCACTTTGAGGGGCCTTTGGCTTTGTGGTGGGTGAAATCTCATTAAAAAAAAAACAGACTGAGTCAACCCCACCTGATGTTAATTCAATGATTGAGAGGAACTAAAACTCAGGAACATAAGGTACCAAGCCAGCCACCCCAAACACGAAGCGAACACCAGAATTAAGAGGGACCCAGCATATGCTAGTAGGTGGTTGAGATATGCCGAGAAGAATGACAAAAATCCGAGCGGTGTGAAACTCAAACTTCTCGCTCTTAAGTGGACCGTATCAAAGAACTTTTGAGGGTAACTGTTAGGCTCCAAGTTTACAGTGGTCACAGATAATAACCCCCTTTGTCACCTTCAAACTGCAAAGTTGGGAGCAACAGAGCAGAGATGGGTTGTGCATTTAGCGATTTTTTTTTTTTTTTTTTCACTTCGATGTAACATATCACCCTGGGTATTGAAGTGCTGCAGCGGATGCCCTCTCGAGGCAGCTGTTGTCAGGGAAGGACAAACCAGAGGTTAAGGATGAGGATGATGACGACGTGGCCATTTGCAATGTCATCTCCAGAGTTACAGACCTGGGACGTGATGTAGTGCAGTAGAGAATGAAGTGCTTCAGAGTTTCTCATATCTGGGTACGAGACATAAGAGGAGATAGTGGTTCTGGGGAACCCACCAACCCTTCCAGGTTACATCAGAGAGGAACTGCATAGGTTCCAAGATGCTGACCCCACACTTGATGTGTTTATGAAGTTTTGGGATGCGAAGAGAAAACCTACAGGCAAAGAAAGATGGGGTATATCAAAATCCCCCTCGTCACTGTTGAAGCAATGGAATCATGTACAAGAGAATGGGTTGTACCGGGTTATCAATTATGTCCACTTTGGTGCATGTTGACAGCTGTTGCGACCTGAGGGTCTGAAGGACCGAGTGCTTGAAAGCGTGCATGATCACATGGGACACCAAGGCATAGAGCACACATTGAATCTGTTGAGACAGAGGTGTTTCTGGGTGGGAATGTGCAACGATACAGAACACTGGGTGAAGAACTGTCAGCATTGCATTTTGACCAGGATACCACATCCTAAGGTACACGCACCCATGGGCACAAAGTCCGCTTGGTGGGCATTTAAGACGGTGGCTGTAGATTTCACTGTACTGGAACCTCGTACTGATGGCCATGAGAATGTGTTAGTGGTTACTGATGTGTTCACGAAATTCATTCAAACATTCCCTACGAGAGACCAAAAGGCCAATACCACAGCTTCATCCAATACCACAGCTATCACTGGTTTAACTCTGGCATTCTTCAGCTTCCAGGATCTTCTCACTTCATTCTTGAGGTCTTGGTGTTTGGTCATTTTCTTGATTTCTGCATCATTTAGTCCAAACTCGCTGATATCAACACCTCAATCAGCAATGCCTTCTTCTCTTTTTTTTTGTACCTAAGTATGATATCTGGTCGCAACGCTTTGTTTTCGATGTTCACGCTCGATGGGATCATCAGGTCATACTTGAGTGGAAGGTATTTCCGTGTTTTCAGTGATTACTTTTGGTTCATGTTCCCACAAATTTTCTGGAACAGGGACATCAAAGTTTTTGCAGATGTGCCTGCGGATTACTTTACAAAATATGTTGTGTCATGTGTACAGCTGTTCTGACATGAGTTTGTATTTGTGCGTGTTCGGTCATTAAGCATAACCTATCATTCTTTTTACTAACCCCACCTCGACCCCTCACCTCTCTCTCTTTATCTCTCTCACCTCCTCACATCACTCTCCCCCATGGTATAGCACCGTTTGGTGAGGCATAGCTCTCCCCACCTCCCTTGCTCTTCCCCCCTTCCTAGCTTCCGCTCGCTCCTGCCTCCTCTCTCTCTCTTCTCTCTCAACCCCCCTCCTTAATACCCCCATCAGCGAAGCGACGGGTTGTATTTTCTAGTGTAGAATAAACACTGCCCTTCAGTTCCGAGGCAGTGTACAAGCAACGCGCACTTCCTCGCATCAGAAAGTACATCGTCATTTACCGCCAGCAATGAAGTTCTCGAACATGCGCATCAATGAGGTAAAAGGTATCGAAGGCTCACCCGGACTCGGTAAGAATGCAGCAGGTGGTGTAAGTGCAAGGTGAGCCATCCTCGTCGCCAACATGTTGTGTAGCAAAGTCAGCCCACATGTAGGTTCTTCAGCTCAACCGTTTTTAATGGCGTCTCCTGCTCCACTTTTCTCCACACTCCATAGGACCCCCTCAGGGCCAGATTTTTTACAATGCCATGAGCAAACTTTGGTACATCATGGGTGATCGAGGTTGTGGTCAAGTGTCATCACAATTGCATGTGTAGTTTTTGAGAAGAAAGCAAATACCTATTTTGGGGGGCAACCCCCCGTAGACCCCCTGAGGACCTGATTTTTTATATAATGCCATGAACAAAATTTGGTACATACACAGTGATGGTAAGGCGTTTATCAAAATCAAATGTGTCGTTTCAGAGAAGTTGCAAGTTTTTGTGGACGAACGGACGCACAGATTGATGGACAGATGATGCACCATCCCAGAAGCTCCCCGGAACTACGTTGCAGATGAGCTAACTGAAACTGCCACTTTATAACTGCTGGCAGTGATGACTTCGATATGACATGGGATTGACAAGCTACATACCTTGTAAGAGGCCACATTCCATCCATTTATTACATACGCAGTTGACTACTGTATGTTCCAGGTGAGCTAATGAAAAGCTGCAATGTCTTGCGTCAATAAGTATTCAGCCCTCTGAGTCAATACTTTGTGGAAGCGCCTTTAGTCGCGAGTACAGCTTCGAGTCTTCTTGGGTATGTCTGTGTCAGCTTTGCACATCTGGATTTGGGGATTTTCTCACATTCTTCCTTGCCGATTTGCTCAAGCTTTGTCAATTTGGACGGGGAGCGTCTGTGAACAGCAATCTTCAAGTCTTTCCATACATTCTCAATGGGATTTACGTCTGGCCTTTGGCTGAGCCACTCAAGGACTTGCACGTTCTTGTTCTGAACCCATTCCAGTGTTGCTTTGGCTGTATACTTGGGGTCATTGCCTTGTTACAATGTAAATCTTCACCATAGTCCAAGGTCTTTTGCTCACTGAAGCAGGTTCTCAAGGATTTGCCTGTATTTGGCTTCATTCATTGTTCCCACTCACCTTCCAAGTCTCCCAGTCCCTGCTGCTGCAAAGCATCCCCATAGCATGATGCTGCCACCACCATGCTCCACCGTAGGGATGGTGCTCGACGGGTGATGAGCTGTGCTTGGTTTCTGCCCGATGTAGCGCTTTTCATTCAGGCCAAAGAGTTCAATTTTCATCTCATCAGACCACATAATCTTTTACTTCACGCTCTCAGAGTCTTTCAAGTGCCTTTTTGCAAACTCCAGGCGAGTTGTCACGTGCCTTTTTCTCAGGAGTGGATTCCCTCTGGCCACTCTCCTATAAAGCCAAGATTTGTGAAGTGCTGCAGAGACAGTTGCCCTTCTGGCACGTTCTTCTTCCATCTCAGCCAATGTACTCTGTAGTTCTGTCAAAGTGTTCATTGAGTTATTGATCTCCATGACGAAGGCCCTTCTTGCATAGTTGCTCAATTTCGTCAAACGACCAGTTCTTGGAAGAGTCTGGGTAGTTCCATATTCTTTCCGTTTCCTAACGATGGAGCTCACTGTGCTCTTGGGAACTTTAAACTCCATAAATTTCAATATGGATACAAACAAACACGACATAATAGTGACCGAAGCTTTTCGTGCTGCACTCTTTAGAGTGCAAGATCGCAGCAAGTGAAGGAGGAAGTGAAGGTGTGTGCTTATATATGCAAGTCTCAATAAGGTAGACACTGATCAGGAGAACTTGTAATCTTCCTGCTGAAATTGACAAAATCATGAATATACTCTGTGAGAATGGCGATCCTGAGCATATAGTGAAGAGATACGTGCACAAGTTTCTAAACACGACAAAAGATCGGAAGATTGGTCCGGACAAATGTCCAGTCTATATCAGGATGCCCTGGAAAGGACAATCATCACGAAGGTTTGAAGTACAAATCAAACATATTGAATCCAACACGTTTCTGGCTGTTTAACCTCGAGTAATCTTTACCTCTCGCCGTTTGCTGACGTCAGTCAACAAGGATATGCTACCCACCTCACAAAGCAGCAATGTTATTTATGAGTTTAAGTGCCGATGTGAAGCTCGGGACAAGGGCCGCACAACACTAAGATTGGCTGATCGGATCAAACAACACATCCCCTTGGCGACTCGAAGAAAGATTGTGAGGATTAGAACACAACCAGTGCGAGCATGCATAAATATCCAGCAACTACCAGCCACTGTACCTGCTTCATCTGTCATTGCACACCTGGTTGCCAACCCTATCTGTGCAGACCAGTACAATGCAGATATGTTCAGGATATTGAGCCGAGGTCGGATTTACATATGTTGGAAGCAACCTTCATCCTTACCACCAATCCAATATTATGTCGTCAAAAGGAATTTGTGCGATCTCTGTGTCTCTTTCAGCATGGAAAGATCAAGGGAAGTACGGTAACAAATGGTGAATGGACCTGAGGGGAAACCCATCCCCCCTCTCTCCAGGATGCGGTTGCAAACGTCAATCATCGACGAAGTCTGCTCCAGCCAATGGGAGCTCGAGGTGAAGATGATGAGCTGACCAATGGACGTTCGGATAAACCGTGATGTCATTACAGTTGAACCAATCAGTGTCTACCTTGGAGAGACTTGCGTATATCAGCACTTCACTTCCTCCTTCACTTGCTGCGATCTTACCTTTAAGAGAGCAGCAAGAAAAGCTTCAGTCACTATTATGTCGTGTTTGTTTGTATCCACATTGAAGTTCTGTAGTACCAAACATCTGTTTATTCTCTAGAAATTGTTTTGTACCCTTCCCCAGATCTATTCTTCCTCACAATTCTTTCTCGGAGGTCAATAAACAGTTCCTCGGACTTCACGGTAGAGTTTCTGCTCTGACATGCAATGACATTCATGAGACCTTCCAGAGAAAGGTGTGTTTCTTTATTCATCATGTCCAATCAATAGAGTTGGCCACAGGTGGACTCCAATCAAGTTGCAGAACATCTCAAAGATGATCAAAGGAAATCGGATGCACCTGAGCTCCATTTGGAGTGTCATAACAAAAACGTTGAATAATTCTTGATGCAAATCATTTCAGCTTTTCATTTTTAAAGATTTCTAAAAACATGTTTTCACTTTGTCATAAGGGGGTATTTTGTGTAGATTTGTGACAACAAATTTCAATTTAAACCATTTATAATTAAAGCTGTAACACAACAAAATGTGAAATCGTCAAATGTTGTGAATACTTTCTGAAGGCACTGTATTTGGAAATTGTTCAGGGTGTCCGTAAAAACTCGCTCACTCTTCACCAAAGGCACCGTGGGATATTTAACGTCCACCAACTAATGCTAAAACACAGGACACCCAGCTTAAGCTCCATCCGCGAGATGGTGCACATATTCATGAAATTCCCTGAATGTGAAAAACCAGGATGACAGTTTGTAGCTGGGCGAAGATTCAAACAAAGGCAAGACAGCTCAGAGGCCAGTGTGCACACCTCCAGGATCTCCTATCAGCACGAAAGGATGGTGCTTGGAGGAAAATGCCAATTGCATGTGAAGAGAACATCAGTGAGCCAGGAAATAATGTGGTCTTGCGTCCAGAAACAGACCCTGGTTAGTCGACCGCAGTGCCAGCAAGTGTCTTGACAAACACCTTGAATAAACTATTTCAATTGCATGCTTATCGAAATGTCAATTTCCTCACCATTAATAGGATCATTGTTACTCCAGTACGTAATGTTACCAACCAGACGACCAAACAATGAAAGGACAATTTTTAAGAAAGGAATCATGGGATATTCCACATCCTTAATCTAAATTTGAATGAGATAGCATGTTCCAAAATGCACCGCTCCTTCCTGGCAGTGCATCAGTGACAGCTGTTATCACATTTGTTCCTGCAGTAATCAAACCCAAATCCTGTGCTGAATTGTGAACATGCCACCAGCTGACATATCCTGTGACTCTTGCATACATTTTCATCTTATTTAAAGAAATTGGTGAGGCCACGGCTCCAACATATCACTTTATTCAAACAGGCATTCTCATAATAAGTCAACATCTTGTTGAAAATATTTTTCAATTGGAGGGATCTGTGTCCCTTTTTCACTTCTTGGTAAGTCGGGGTTCAAAAGCATGCCCTCCATTAAAGAGGGTTCACCGTTATTGAGAAAATTTTGGTTGTAGCCAATCATGTGGCTTTCCCCACAGGAAATATAGGATGCTGGCTGGGGTTGAAAAAGCATCATTGCTTTTTCAATCAGTTTGACTATTTGGGGATTATATACTTGCATGCATTTTATAATCCATGAATGTGTGAATATCAAAGGCTTTTTGTAATCTTTCCAGGATGTAGATAAGTTGGTTTGTTGAATCTTGCAATTTTCGAGGGTGATTTGGTGAAATAATAAATAGTATATCGTTTCATAATGTCCGCTCTTCCATCCTTTCTGCTCTGCCTCTGAAGCTCGTTGTTGTGGGAGTTGGTTGTAAATTGCATCAGTGATTATACCTGTTAAAAGTTTGATGTTGTTGGTAGGAACAATGCAGGTTAATGCATCCTTTCTGCTCTGCCTCCAAAGCTCATTGCTAGGTGACAAGTTTATCCTAATTCTGAAGTCACTGATGGTGATAGCACTCAGTGGAGTTGTCAATCAACATCATCACCATATTATAATATGTATGTATGCATGCGTGTATATAATACATACGTGTGTGTGTGTCGTTGGTTGTTATCTCCATTACTCGGGTTTCAGGAGGTAGAACGGAGTCCTCCCAGGACTCGAAGTATCCACCTTCGTTGCGGTGAAGGATCATGATTCATTGGGCTAAGTTGCGTTGTTCTCAGAGTTTTGTTCCGAGGCCTCTTTTCAGCATCATCACGAGGTGCTGGACATCATCCAACTGGAGTTTGTGTGTGGTAAATGTTCCCCAGGCTGGTTTGTCGGATCTTGTGAGGTTCTCCTTTTTCATTCCCAACACTCCCAATTATCACTGGTATAATTTTGGCACTCTTCAGCTTTCAAGATCTTTTCACTTCATTCTTGACATCTTGATATTTGGTCATTTTCTTGATTTCTACGTTATTTTGACCAAAATCACTGGGTACTGAAACCTCATTTGGAAATGCCTTCTTTTCCTTTTTCTGTTGGAGTACGATGTCTGGTCGCAGTGCTTTGTTTTCTGCGTTCATGCTGGAGGGGATCATCAGGTTGTACTTTAGCATAATGTTCCTGTTTTCAATGATTGCTTTTGGTTCATGTTTCCATGAGTTGTGTGGAACTGGGACATTGAAATTTATGCAGATGTGCCAATGGATTACTTAATATACCTTGTTGTGCCTTTGTGTGTTCAACTGTTCCAACATGATATTTTTTACATTGTGATAGATGAATCGTGCTTTCTGTTTCTACACTTGTCTGATTGGCTCAGTCCTGCCATTTCTTTAAGGCCATTCATCATCTTCTTCTTCTTCTTTCGGCTGCTCCCGTTAGGGGTCGCCACAGCGGATCATCCATATGATCCGCATAGTGATTTGGCACATGTTTTACGCCGGATGCCCTTCCTGACGCAACCCTGGTCGCCTCTTACGACACAGGGATATAAGGCCATTCATCATGCCAAAGACCAAAGTAGTGTCCTTCATCTTGGGCACTTATGATGATTTGTTCTCCATCCCAATTGAGCTGACCTCATCTTAGCCATTCCAATGAGCCTTCCTTGTCGATCCCCATTCTGTCAAGTTCTATTTTTTAATCTTCCTGCTCTCTTGTCATTCTCCCATTTCTCATCGTATTTCTGCTGATATTTCTTGTTGTTGTTTTCCTTTTTTATTTATCTTTGCAATCATTGTTTTAGGATAGTATCTTACATTTGCACCTGCTTTTGGAAGTTTGGTGCTAAATGGGTTAAGAATATCTTTTCTGGTCTGTTGTTTTCTTGCTTGTGCACAAATCTCATTTGATAGTCTGTTGAGCTTTAAACATACTCCGCTAGTCTAGTGCCACACACATTGTTCTGTGTGCTTGGTTAAGCTCCATCAAACCGCCTCCTCCTCCTCGTCTCGTTAAATACAACCTTTTAAGGTATGCATTTGCCTTTTATAGAATATTTCGTGACGAGTTAGAAATTTCCTTGTTTGGACGTCAAATTTGATGATCTACAATTGTGACAAGTTTGTAATTGCCCAGCTTGGAATACCAGTACTGCAATTTGGTTTATGGCTTTGGTTTTTTTTTTTTCTTGGAGAGAGGGATGACTTCAGAATTCGTCTTATTCTGCGGAGGTACTCTTTACTGATTATTTTATTGTGTGTTGTACCTGGGGGCCTTCTTCTATTTTGAGGTATATGTGAGATGCTTCCTTTTCTCATTCTTGTTTTGTTGCACTTTGATCGAATGAAATGTTGGATGTTCTTGTTTTTTCTCGTACAGATGTGAATTTGGCACATTTGGCCAGACCATACTCCATTTGAATGTCCTCCGAGTACTGCTTTACTTGTTTCAGTTGATCTCCCAATTTTTCATCATTTGGCGCAATGACTTTTAGATCAATCATGTGCAGTAGATGCGTCACCTTTCTTGTTTCTTTTGTCATTTTTCTGTTGCATGTCAGATTGTATCTGTGTCCTTGTTCATTGATAACTTTCTCAGTGGGTCCAGAATCAGATAAAATAGGAGGGTGGAAAGCCACCTTGCAAGATACCATGTCATATGTTTACTCCTGGGATTTCAATCTTTCCTCCAAGTAAGGTCATATCAGCATTGTCTTCCAGTGTCATTGCTTTCTCAATCAGTGTGACCATTTGGGGGTTAATTTTGGATACTTGCAAGCATTTTATAATCCATGAATGTGGGAATATCAAAGGGTTTTTGTCATCTTTCCAGTCTGAGGACAAGATGGTTTATCAAAGTTTGCAATTTTAAAATATGGTTTGGTAAAATAACAAATGGTCTATTGTTTCATAATGTCCACTTTTCCATCCTTTCTCCGCTGCCTTTAAAGCTCGTTGTTGTGCGAGTTGGTTGTAAATTGCATCAGTGATGATACCTGTTCGAAGTTTTATGTTGTTGGTAGGAACAATGTGGGTTAAATGACCCAATTCAATCTCTGCAGTTGTTGACAGCCAAGATAAAAATAAATTGGTGCTGCGATTCTGAAATAAAAAAACTAGAGTTCAGAGAATGCAATACTCTGCTCAGTCTTGAGAAGAAAGGGCATGGTCTCCAAACACTAATGTTCTCCATAGTGAATTCTCGTGTAAGGCTTAAGGATGGATGGCTGATGAAAAGATTTTCCACAAACCATGCCTTTGCATGGGCATTCTCCTTGGTTGTTATCTCTTTGACGGTTTCAGAAGGTGGAAGGTAGTTTCCCCGAACTGAAAATCTCCACCTCCTTTTTTGTTAAAAGATCATGATTCGTGAACCAAAATGTGAAATTTCATTCTCAAAGCCTCGTTCCAAGGGCTCTTTTCAAAATCTTCACTGAATCTCTGACAGCCTCCACTTGAAGCTCGTTTGTGATGATATTCTCCAGAATGCTTTTCAAATACTCACTGAGGATTTTCTTTATCATTCCCGTTGCTCCGACTTCCACTTGTGCATTTGGATGGGTGCTCACCATTGTGAATTATCATGTGCGTTTTAAGGCTGGATGACTGATTAAAAGATTTTCCACATGTTGAGCATTTGTACGGGCATTCTCCACTGTGAATTCTCATGTGTGTTTTAAGCGTGGATGACCGATTAAAAGATTTTCCACAAACGGTGCACTTGTACGGGCGTTCTCCATTGTGAATTCTCACATGTGTTTTAAGGTTAGATGACTGATTAAAAGATTTTCCACATGTTGAGCATTTGTACGGGCATTCTCCACTGTGAATTCTCACGTGCTTTTTAAGGGTGCTCGACTGATTAAAAGATTTTCCACAACTTTCACATTTGTACGGGCGTTCTCCATTGTGAATTGTCATGTGCTTTTTAAAATTTGATGGCCAATTAAAATACTTTCCACAAACTGTGCATTTGTGTGGGTAGTCTCCATTGTGAATGATCATGTGTGTTTTAAGGCTGGATGATCGATCAAAACATTTTCCACAATTTGTGCATTTGTATGGGCGTTCACCATTGTGAATTCTCAAGTGTGATTTAAGATTGGATGATTGATGAAAGGATTTTCCGCAACTTGTGCATACGTATGGGCGTTCTTCGTTGTGAATTATCATATGCAATTTCAGGCTTGATGACTGAGGAAAAGATTTTCCACAAACTGTGCATTTGTATGGGCGTTCTCCATTGTGAAATGTCACGTGTGTTTTGAGATTGGAAGACTGAGTAAATGATTTTCCACAACTTGTGCATTTGTATGGGCGCTCTCCATTGTGAATCATCATGTGCGTTTTAAGGTTGGATGAACGTTTAAAAGATTTTCCACAACTTGTACATTTGTAAGGGCGTTCTCCGTTGTGAATTCTCTGGTGTATTTTGAAGGTGGATGAATGAACGAAGGATTTTCCACAACTTGAACATTTGTATGGGTAGTTTCCATTGTGAGTCATCATGTGTGATTTAAGGTTGCATGACTGATTAAAAGATTTTCCACATGTTGAGCATTTGTATGGACATTCTCCACTGTGAATTCTCATGTGCTTTTTAAGGGTGCTCAACTGATTAAAAGATTTTGCACAACTTGCGCATTTGTATGGGCGTTCTCCATTGTGAATTGTCATGTGCTTTTTAAAATTCGATGACCAATTAAAATACTTTCCACAAACTGTGCATTTGTATAGGCGTTCTCGATTGTGAATTGCCATGTGTGATTTCAGGGTGGATGACCGATTGAACAATTTTCCACAAGTTTTGCATTTGCATAGATGTTCAGCTTTTCCTTTGTGAGACTTGTGAAAATTATCCTCTGCAAACATTTCATTTTTCGGAGTGTCTTGTTTGTAAAAAGTCCTCTTCCTCAGTTCAGTTGGCAGGTCTTGTGGGTGTGTGTCTGAGCTGGTCGTACAAGGTGGTGCAGTCTCCATTGGGGATTTAATGGATCCACCTGTAAATATAACATCACATGACCTATAAGAAAAAAATCAGATTCTGTAAAATACTTGTCATATTCTGACAAACGTAGACAAACACGCATGACTGTACGTACTGTGGCATCAACTGATTAACTGACTTCGAGCTTGTTGCAGCAGGATGTTAAGATCTCACAATGTTCCACATGGCTTAACTCTTGTGGAGACGTTCCAAATTAATGGCGGACAATGTGCGAGCCGGTCTTGAGGAGAAACACGAGAACCTTAGCTCTTTTAAAACCAAGGGGTTTATTCAGAAACCACAAACAACCAGGGGAAGATTCACACGATGAAAGGAATACAATGGTGGGTTGGGATAGGGGAGAAAGGTGGACACAAAAATCGATAATAAATCATGTACAATGAGAATAAAAATGAATCGAAAGAAAAAGGCACCTCATACCAGATTAAATCACTGGCGGGAAAGGGAGAAAACCAGGGGACTCAGCTCTACTGGACGAGCAGGTAGAAGAATAAGTGCGGAGAGCAGCCATGAGCAGGCAACAAGTAGGATGATGAGGAGACTTGCAGGATGACGAACGGACACAGGGCGACGAAACCAGACGGAGGCCGACGTCCTCAAAATTTGTCTCCTTACAAAATTGCTCTTTCAGACCAAACCCGTTCTTATACGGTCAATCAGCGGCGTGTGAGACATAATCCACAGCGATGCCCACCACAAGTCAGGAGGTGTGTCTGATGTATAAACGACAAATGTGGTCTTCATTGGTTAGATATTTATCGGTATTCCATCCTGATGAGGGAAAATAAGCCTGAAGTCCAGATCGGTTGTTACGTTGATGTATAACTGATGCCGGCCATATAATCTTTGTCTCTTTGAAAGAGACAACGGGCCGAAGCTTCTGTGTTGGAGGCGACGCTTTGGTGTGGACTGTCTCCAATGGCGATCAGCAGAGTGCTCGTCACACGCCTCATGTTTCGATAATAAACATACACATATATATATTTACTAATTTATATACGTATATATCTTATAGACATTAGCCTGGTGTTGGCTTGGAGGTAAGGGAGGTGGCTTGGGATCCTCGGGGTCCTGAGTTCGAGCCCCACTGGCCACTGAATTAACATCAGTGGGGTTGACTCAGCCCGTCATTCTTCTGAGGTCAGCGAAATCAGCACCAGTATACTGATAACTATCCCTGCGTGTCGAAGGCGACTTAAGGGTTGGCGTCAGGAATGGCATCCAGCCATAAAAACATTGCCATAAGAAAGGGTACCATGATTGGAGCCCACAAAAAAAGCTGACCCCTGCTCATGGAAAAAGGCTTTAAAATGGTGTGATGACTACATATATATCTATTATAATACCAAGCTTGCACACTAAAAACGTGGCTCGCCGTCACACGATCCCTATAAAATTGCTGTGGCACTTAGCGGACATGCCGACAATGTTTGGGAAGTCTTGGCGTTCCATAGTACCACTTGCATTTTGCACAATGCGTATTTTTGTCATTCGCCGTGTACAGTCTGTCATCTGCTACCAGCTATGTTGTACTGCTATCCCATGCATGTGCACGGGTATCGTTAGTATATATATAGTGTTACGGCTGTGGAAATTCGCAAACCACCATTCAGGGCCCGTAGGTGAGATATCTCGAAGTACATGTGTAGTTAGCCCAAACCCGTTGTATAGAGGGAATTTGTGATTCACCCGAGCTGCGACGCTTTGAGTCGGGTGTTTTTCTGTTCTATCTTTGTTTTGAACCAGCCACGTCGCAACCGCAATCACACAGCAACCACCTTGGCCGCCACGCCAGCCATCGTCACCAGCTGCAGCCATGCTCTGGCCCTCAGACAGCAACAGCAACGCCAACAGCCATGACCTTTACCTTCACAACTCAATCCCGCAAACATCGCATCACCGCCATTCCCAACGGCACCATAACCATCAACCACCACCGAAAACTCTCCACCACCTTCACCTCTCTCCTCCTATGGCCATTCCCGCACCACCTGTGAACACTGAACGTCGGGCTGTCTCGGGGCCCGTTCGGCGATTGGTGCCGAGCGCACCGAGCCGCAAGCTCAAATAGCGGCCTTTCTGAGGGAAAATTCGGATCAAGAAAGCTACACGCCCACTTCTCCTTCGTCCAATTGGCAAGCGCGGGGCGGCTTGGCCCCGCCTCCAGGCGCGTCTTTGTGAAATCGATATATGCAAATTCTAGGATCAGGGGAGGTTCACGCCCCCGTTTCCTCCGACCAATGGGCGAGCGTGGCTCCACCCCCGAGGTCACCCTGATCCAGATATTTGCATATTAGCTGCTCCTGCCAGCCTAGAAGAAGGGGAGCGCAAGGCGAATGAAGAGAGTTGGGTTCTGGAGTCGGCTGAGGAGAGTGCGGAACTGAAGAGAGTTGGGTTGCAGAGATAATCGGGCGAGGGAGAGCGGTGGAACTGGAGGCAAAGGAGCTCGGGTCCGAAGCGAGAAGGACGGCGGTCGGCGACGAGGTTACAGTGTGGGGAAATCGCTCGTCTTGTTGCGGGACCCAAGCCAGCCAGCCATTCTCCTCCCCCAGGGCATCAACAATTCCCCCTTTCCCCCCGCGCTGAGATAGTGCAAAAAGGGGGCCCCGTTCCCACCCCACTCCAAACGTCGTGCCAACGAAACCCGTCAAGGAGCATGGAGTCAGGGCATAGCTGCGCAGCCACATTTGCGGCTCGCCCGCCAACGCGTCATGAGGACGCGGGTAGGACCCCCCCCCCCCCAGTCTCGCAGACCTGGCCGCTCCTCCAGGTCACGCGCACATTTGGCCTACAGGCCTGTCTGCCCCCCTTGTCTATGAGGGTGGCTTCTTTCCTTTGCTTTGGTGTAAATGTGTGTTGGCGCCGTCTGTAAAAGTGTTGCCGTATGTGCGCGTAGTCGGTATTAACTCTGCGTTGTTGTTGCTTTTGTTTTGGTTGCTATATGTGCATTTTGACTGTATGGCTGTATATATATGTGCTTTCCGTGTGCTGGGAAATAAATGTGCATTGTGTGAACTGTTTTCCCGTTTCGCTTCGTCTTTTCTTTATTGACCCTCCATCCTACTTCACGTAAAGGTTTCGTAGTGGGTGCAAAACGCCCGGTAAATTATCCGAACCATCGAGGTCGACGATAACACCGCTCGGTTATCCCAATAGTATGGAACGGGCCGCCCAAGCGGCTCGTGTCGAGTCGACCTGCGGCGAGGTACGATCGCCCGGTTTACCATCCGCGTGGGTACTTAGGTAGGTCGAGTTTGGCAAACAACCCTATCTGACTCGGGTGGCCGATTAGCACGATTGTGGTGAGGTCGAAAGGCCCACCCGTGACTGGCTCCGGGCGATAGTTCCCGGAGGGTCACGACTGAATTGTCCGTCCGGTGGGCGACGTGCCGTGATCCGAGTTACGTGGCCGTCCGCACGCCGGCGGGGGCGAATTCGCAACAATATATATTATATATATATATTGTTACGGCTGTGGAAATTCGCAATACACCATAAAGGGTCCTCAGATCAGTTATGACGATAAGTAATTGTGTAGTTAGATTTCCCCACCGTTGTTTGGAGGGAATTTCCGTGTTCACAGGGCTGTGATCCTTTGAGTTAGCCGTTTTTCTTTTCTCTATGATTATTTTCTTTTCTCTTTCTGGGTTTACCCGGCGGCGAGCGCGAGGTTCGTGCCGTGCAGCGCACGAGGCCACCACGTGCGCGCTTGCGGGAGTTAAGCCCGGTCCGTAAACGCCAGCGGTGGATGTTGCCGATCCCGCGGACGGGTAAAGGGTAGGCTGGATTACGGATTTGGACCAGATGCGTTCTCCATGCGAGCATGTGTGAAGCTCCAACAGGCAGAGCACCTGTGTTTGCGTGGGGAACCCCTCGAAACGTGAGGTTTGCTTTGTAAGCGCAGGGTGACGTCATTGCTGCACGTGTGGTTGGGATCCGGCAGGAGGGTGAATCCCTGCCGGATGGTGCCGTCCAGGAGGGACGAGGTACAAGGTGCGCGAACAGCTGCCATGACGTCATGGGCAAAGTGCGCAGGTTGCGAGTTGCCGCGCTGGTGCTGCACATAAAAATAAAAAATAAAAAGTTGAGCAAAAGCAAGCCTCGCTTTTTGGTGAACAGGATTCCCAGGCAAGGGGTGGAAGACCCCCCTGTGCTGGGCACAGGATGACCACTAGTTCGGGGGAAGGGTTAGAGTTGGTGAGACCGGCTTCATGGGGCAGGTGTAAGTCCTCATGGGGCCCGTAAAATGAATTAGGTAGAGGGATTGTCGTCAGATTTAGGAGGGGAAATGATTTTTGAGGATTTGAGGACAGTGACAGACTGTGGATGTGGAGTGGGGACGTAGCTTAGCTACGTAGATTAAAAGGAACGTGCTGTAGTTTAGGGGACGACGTGGAAGCACGAGGTAGGTAGGGGGATGTAGTGAGTTGGATGGCAGAGATCAGCGATGGCTGTGTTGAAGAGTTGTGAGGTGGAGACAAGTTGAGTGAGTGAGGCCAGCGGGTCTGAGTGTATGGAGTGATTGTGGAATGCATGGTGCGATGAGTGATTGGGGGGGAGGAGTGATTCCTGCCCAAGGGACCCCGGGGTCAGTGTGGAGTGAGTTAGGGGGGTTTGTCAAATTGACAAAATGGAGGTTTTGTTGTTGGTGGGAAAGTAGGCTCGATACCCGCTTGGAGGGGTGCAGGAGCCCTATTGACGGGCTGGGAGCGTGGCTGCGAAAGGTGAGTATCGCTGAGTGGGTACCCCGGGCACCAGGCTCGTCAGCCGCGGTCGGCCAAGGGCCCATGGGGGGCCAGGATAGCGTAGTGGGCACGGGTGCGCCCGCATGATGCGGGGGCCCGGGGCGCCATAGGCCGTGTGGGCAGTGTTGTGGGCACGGGTGACCCTCGGAATGGGGCCCGGGGCGCCAGCCTGCCACGTGACCGTTTCAGGGGAGTCGCCATGGAGGGCACTCCTCAGTGTTAAGGGAGCTGGTAGGCTCGGAGGCAGTCTCGTGCCCGGGGGTGCCATTGTTGGGGAAATCGGCAGAGTTGGTTCCTGCCAAGGGAGCCACGCATCCCAGCCGTGAGACCGTGTGAGGGCACGGAGAGAAAATTGGGGGGCATGGCCCGAAATTTGTGAGGACACCAACACAGGTGACGGGAATCTTGGTTGTTAGAACCGATAGTTTAAGTGAGCGGCGCTTTGGAAAGCCCCGGGGTAGTTAACAGGTAAATGGTTAGGGTAGATTACGAAGTGTACCCCTCCGCACCATCCATCCCTTCGCTCTCGTTGTGGGCCGCTGGACCCACTTTGGGTTAAGATCGCTGAAATCTGAGGAGGCCATCCTGAGGCTTGAGTTGGGCCCCGACGCAGGACGCTAGCTCTCCCTTATTCCCCTCCAGGAAGGGAACATCGGGGTTGGGAGTAGGCTAGTCGAACAAGGACGATAAAGGGGGTTAGGGGACGAAATTATAGTGGGGCAAGTAAAAAAAAAAAAGTTGGGGCTAAATTGGGTTTTGACAAATTAAGGGAGTGGGTATGGACGGAGACAGGCAAAGGTGATAGGTTGGGAGGGAGACGGTTAGGTAGGTCCGAGCCTGCCTTCTGAGTGGCCAGCACCACCGCACTCCCTCCACCAACCTCCATCTCAAGGCAAGGTGCCGGCCACTTCAACGGCTGGCTGTTTGTTGCAAGGCCTGTGCCGGTCGGATCGTCTGACGGCTGTTTGCTGCAAGGCCTGTGCCGGTCAGATCGTCTGACGGCTGTTTGCTTCAAGGCCTGTGCCGGTCGTTCGTCTGCCGGCTGTTTTACTACAAGGCCTGTGCCGGTCAGCTTCACTGCCGGCTGTTGTCGCTACAGCGGCCTTGTCACGCTATGCCTTGCCTGCCCACCTTTGCCATCCATGCCTACTGCCCATGTCAACCAGCCCCGTTCTGTTTTGGATTCCCCCCCCTCCTGTTCATTACCATATGCGCCAGGATCCTCGCGCAAATTGGCAGGGACTGCCCTGTAGGCAGCTGCAACACGGGACTGCACCAGCGGCCCGTGCACCGTTTGTCTGTTCACTGCATTCATTTTAAGAAGGGGGAGGCCTTGGACTGCGCTTAAGCAGCCTGGTGGCTCCCTGCTAACTCTTGTTTTCTCTGCAGAATCCATCGATCCTGGGCCATGGTTTAGTGTAAAATTTATAAGTTAAGGTTAAGATTGTACATGGTTGTGCTTGCCCCCGGCATGTTTGTCTTCGCGCCGGCAATTTATTTAAGTCGTCTGTATGAGTGGGTTTGTTTAGTTAGTTACTCAGCCCATAGGTTATTTATTTTGGGGACACGAATACACTGAATGTCGCACTCGGAGATCTGAAGGTAAAACGTACTTGGGGCGAACTACACATGATGGCACAGGAAAATTCGGTGACTCGGGAGGAGTCTGAAAAAGGGGAGGGGTAGTGTTACGGCTGTGGAAATTCGCAATACACCATAAAGGGTCCTTAGATCAGTTATGACGATAAGTAATTGTGTTAGATTTCCCCACCGTTGTTTAGAGGGAATTTCCATGTTCACAGGGCTGTGATCCTTTGAGTTAGCCGTTTTTCTTTTCTCTATCATTATTTTGGACCAATCATCCCCCAACAACCAAATCGCCACCACCATCATTCCCAAACAACTACAACTCAAACACCACCACCTTCGCCTCTTTACCTCCACAACTCCACCCCGCAAACATCGCTTCACCGCCATTCTCAAACGACGCCCGCCAGCAACCAAACCACCGCAGCAAACTCCCACCACCTCCGCCTTTCTACCACATGTCGTACCATGGGTTGTGAATGCGTTCCTTTCGCCTTGAAAAGCGGATCAGGAATGCTTCACGCCCACTTTTCTTCCATCCAGTGGCTGATCATCGGGTGGTATAGCCCCGCCTCCAAACCCGCTGTGATCCACAAATTTGCATAGACGTTCCTCCCTCGGCCTATATAAGCGCGAGCACGGCGCAGCTCGCAGGCAGTCAAGAGAGAGTCAAGTGGGAGCAGTGGAGTGGCAGCAGCAGTGTGGCAGCAAAAGCGTCAGCAGTCAAGTGTGTCGGTCACGGCAGCCAAGTCTGGAGTCGGTGGAGTGGCAGTCTGGAGAAGCGGAAGACAGGGCAGTCAAGTCTGCAGTGTGTCGGTGTCGGCAGTCTGGAGAATCGGGAGACGGGGCAGTCAAGTCGAGTGCAGTGGGCAGTCAAGTCGGGAGACGGAACTCGAAGCCGACGGGAAAGGCAGACGGGGAGCGCCGGAGAGAGCTCACCGACCACGCCAGGGGCACGAAGCCAGGCGCAGCTACACTGACATCGCGGCTTGCCCGCCATCACGCCACGAGGGCGCGGGTAAGTCCCTTCGGTCTCGTGGACCTGGCCGCTCATCCAGGTTCCACGTGCATTAGGCCCACGGGCCCAGTCTGACTCCCTTGTCTATGAGGGGGTCTTTTCTTGCTTTTTCTTTGAATGAGTGTTGTGGTGCCGAGTCCCGTAAGTAAAACCGTATAAGTGACTGTACATATTCCTTATAGACCTTTTGTCTATAGCACCTTTTCGTAGCACCTTTTGCTTTGCTTTTGTTCTGTATACGTGCATGTTAGTGTTTTGCATTCCTGACTGTATATGTGCTTGTATAATAAATGTATCTGTGTGCAATAAATGTGCTTGTCGAACTGTTCCCCGTTTCGTTGCGTCCTTTCCCTTGTTTGAAAGTTCCATCTTGCATCACGGAAGGAATTGGTAGAGGGGTGTAAGCACCCGGTAAATAATCACGTCCGTCGGGGCCGGCGATAACACCGCTCGGTTATCACTGAAGCACGGAACGGACCGCTTAAGCGGTTCGTGTCCGAGGCCGGCCAGCGGCGAGGTACGATCGCCCGGTTAACTACCCGCGCAGGTACTTAGGTAGGTCGAGTTTGGCGAACAACCCTATCCTGCGCGGGTGGCCGATTCGCACGATTGTGGTGGGGTCGAAAGACCCACCCGTGACTTGCTCCTGGCGGTAGTACCAAGGAGGGTCACGACTGAATTGTCCGTTCCGGTGGGCGACGCGGTCGCAATTCGAGTTTCGGGGCCGATCGCACGCCGGGCGGACCGAAATTCGTAACTATATATATATATATATATATATATATATATATATATATATATATATATATATATATATATATATATATATATATATATATATATATATATATATATATATATATATATATATATATATATATATATATATATATATACTGTATACACAAGCCGGCAGGCGGACATGGGTAGTCGATCAAGTTGAATTGTCGTTTTTTCAGCCGTTACTAGCCAACAAAAGCGTCCATAGCAACGGTTCTTTCACATATAACTAGGACATACCATGAACCTACCATACCAGTTTCATGTATATCTGACTCATAGTCTCTGAGATATAACGAACTTCATTTTTTTATTGTTTTCGACCAGGGTTCATTCAAAGTCTATCTTCTCCGACAGTTTTCATAGGATCCGGCTGGAAATTTTTGACAATATGGCTGAATGTACTGCCCACAGTCGCTCGTGGCCCGATTTTTGATTTTCGAAAAAATAATTTTTTTTATGATTTTTCAAAAATTTCAAAGTCCCGTTGCTAGGCAACGGATGGGTCCATAGCAACGGTTCTCATTTGCACACAACTTGGTCATGGTATGAACTTACCAACCAAGTTTCATCTAAATCGCCATTGTATTAACGGAGCACTGGACCGAACAGACATACATACATAAAGACAGACACATATCGACGGAAATACTGATAATAAGGGTAGACTAGATTTTCTACCCCCCCAAAAAAAATGGGATATATATATATATATATATATATATATATATATATGTATATATATATATATATATATATATATATATATATATATATATATATATATATATATATATATATATATATATATATATATATATATATATATATATATATATATATATATATATATATGCATGAGACAAATCTGGTGTGTTGGCACAGTGGTTAGGGCAGTAGCTTGGGATCCAACATGTCCTGAGTTCAAGCCCCGTTGGGCCACTGAATTAGTACACCAGGAGGTTGACTCAGCCTGTCATCCTTCCGAGGTCGGCGAAATGAGTACCAGTGTACTGGGCCGGTGTATACCCCGGTTAAAATAGGTGTACCATATCCCTGTGTCGTAAGAGGCGACCAGGGTTGCGTCAGGAAGGGCATCCGGCGTAAAACATGTGCCAAATCACCATGTGGATCATATGGATGATCCGCTGTGGCGACCCCTAACGGGAGCAGCCGAAAGAAGAAGATACATGAGACAAATCTACACATATACATATATATATATATATATATACATACACATACATATATATATATATATATATATATATATACATACACATACATATATATATATATATATACATACACATACATATATATATATATATATATATATATACATATACATACATATATATATATATATACATACATATATATATATATATATACATACATATATATATATATATATATATATATATATATATATACATACATATATATATATATATATATATATATACATACATATATATATATATATATACATATATATATACATACATATATATATATATATATATATATATATATATATACATACATATATATATATATATATATATATACATATATATATATATATATATATATATATATATATATATACATACATATATATATATATATATATATATATATATATATATATATACATATATATATACATACATACATACATATATATATATACATATATATATATATATATATATACACATACATACATACATACACATATGCACCGATGAGCCAAAACATTATGACCACATGCCTAATATGCTGTTGGTCCTCAGTGTGCCACCAAAACAACGCCGAGGCATGGACTTGACAAGACCCCTGAAGGTATCCTGTGGTATCTGGCACCAAATCATTCGCAGCAGATCCTTCAAGTCCTGTAAGTTACGAGGTGAAGCCGCCATGGATTGGATTTGGCGGTCCAGCACATCCCACAGATGCTCAATCGGATTGAGATATGGAGAATTTGGAGGCCAGCGCAACACCGTGAACACTTCATCATGATCCTCAAACCATTCCCAAACAATGTGTGCAGTGTGGCAGGGCGCATTATCCTGCTAAAAGAGGCCACTGCCATCAGGGGAATGCTATTGCCATGAAGGGGTGTACCTGGTCTGCAACGATGTTTAGGTAGGTGACACGTGTCAAATTGACATCCACATGAATGGCCGGACCCAGGGTTTCCCAGCAGAGCATTGCCCAGAGCATCACACTCCCTCCACCGTCTTCCCACAGTGCATCCTGGTGCCATCACTTCATCAGGTAAACGGCGCACACGTACACCGCCATCCATGTGAGCTTAAATAAAACAGGACTCGACGGACCAGCGACCTTCTTCCACTGCTCCAAGGTCCAGTTAAGACGCTCGCGTGCCCATTGTAGGCGCTTTCGACGGTGGCCAGGGGTCATCATGGGTACTCTGACCGGTCTAAGGCTACGCAGCCCCATACGCAGCAGGGTGCAATGCAGTTTGGATTGTGACACAATCCTCCCGTGACCACCATTAAAATTTTCTGTGACTTTTGCCACATTAGACCTTCTGTCGGTTCAGATCAGACGGGATAGCCTTCGTTGCCCTCGCGCATCGGTGAGTCTTGGGCGCCCAATACCCTGTCGCCGGTTTGTGGTTTGTTCCTCCTCGGACCATTATCGGTAGGTACTCACCAATGCTGACTGGGAGCACACCATAGGCCTTGCCGTTTCAGAGATTCCCTGACCCAGTCGTCTGGCCATAACAATTTGGCCCTTGTCAAAGTCGCTCAGGTCTTTACTCCTGCTCATTTCTCCTGCATGCAACCCATCAACTTCAAGAATTGACTGTTCACTTGCTGTCTAATATTGTTGCGGATTTGGAAAACTATCGCACTCAACATCCAGGTTCCTATAGCTTAGTTATATCGGTAAGTATGTGTTTTAAGATGGCTCGCGTCCCTTGTCTAATGGGTAAATAAATGTTCATCCGCTGTGAAGTTATTTTAATAGTCAGGTTTTCTTTTCGTTCATTTCTACACCCCCATCAACGCCAGCAACACCTTCACCTCACTCTGACCGACGGCATTATCCCCATGCCTTCGATCACGTACGAGGGCGGAGTTCAAGGAGGAGCATCGCGGTGGCTCTCGACCAATCGGGATGCATCGGGTGACGTGACCGTCGCTCAGCCAATCGGACTTCCCCGACTGTGAGGGGCGGTCCATGTGATGTCACCACGCCACCTGGCCAGTCAAAGGGCTTGCCGCCCGTTTTGGCCAGTGAAAGTGACGGCGAGCGATATGGGCACCAAAACAGGCCGACGAGGGATTCTGCGCACAAGGCCGTCCGGTGTGGAGAAGCGGGGAGGGCGGAGACACCCCCCCCCATCCTCCACGGGGGCCGAGGGTATAAGAGCGCAGACGGCTGGTCTGAGGAGAGAGATTTTCCACAGTCCTCGTCGTCATCAGTCCTGGTCATCAGTAGTCCCTGTCGTTAGTGGTCGTTGATCAGTCGTCGTGAGTGGTCGCCGCCCTCCTCATCCTCCTCCTCCTCCACCTGATCGCGAGCTTGGCGATAACCTCATCTCACCTTCGCTGGGTTCGGCTGCGCTGGTCCATCCTTCGGTGACCGGAGCTCCGGGAAGGAGTGGACGCCCGGCCGCACGCTCACGGCCAGGTCGCCAGCTACCCTGATCTTCAGCCCCACTGTCCTCTGGGCTGGAGGTCCAATTAAAGACCGTTTGGTCCGATTCTTTGTGTGTGCGTGTGTCCTGTGGGCCCCGTCTTTAAGTAGTAAATTGTTTAACTGCTTGTGCTGTATAAAATTGCAATTCTTAATAGTCGGTTTAGCTCTGCCCTTACATGCTTCCCTCATTACCCACCAATTGCATTATAAATAAACCCCCATTTGTTCAATGTTTCAGCTCGTTCGCATCTATTCTTTCATTGACTGAGCGTGTTGCGTGCTGGGGAATTAGCAGGCCACTCCCATGGCTGTTGTAATGGGACAATTGGACCAACGGAACTCGGCGATCAAACCGCTTGGGTCGCACACAGAATAAGCACGCTAAGCAGCACGTTCCGTACGGGTGCCGTCAAGGGTGTGAAGACTCGGTAGATCGCCACGTGGTTTCGAGGTATTTTGAAGATTTGGCGAATATCCCTGTACCACGTGGTAGAAATATTGACCCTTCACGGTCCAAAAAGGGACCCGTACTTTTCCGGAGTTTTCCGAAGAAGTACGATCTGAATTCCGGGAGATCGGTCGAGCCGACGCTGCAGCTCCATCTTGTGGTCGTGCTCGCGGCCGACGCCCGGCCCCGCAACAATATATCCCACACCTTGACAGGTGCCATTGCAACAAGATATAATCAATGTTATTCACTTCACCTGTCAGTAGTCAATGTTTTGCTCATCAGTGTACATTATTTATATATATATATATATATATATATATATATATATATATATATATATATATATATATATATATATACATATATACATATATATATATATATATATATATATATATATATATATATATATATATATATATATATATATATATATATATATATATATATATATATATACATACACAGTCATCCCTTGCAATATCGCGGTTCACGTATCGTGCCCCCGGTTCATCGCGGGTTTTCCCTTGGAGCCTAACTATTTTTTTCTGCAGATCCCCCCGGTATATCGCGGTGATAATATATAAATTATTTAAGCAATAAATTATAATGCGTGGCGCTCGACCAGTCACACAATGCACGGGACAAAGTTTCGTTGTGAACTTCGAATATTTTCTACGTTTTTTCTCCAAGCCCTACGATGCCGCCCAAATGCACTGCACCTTCTAAGGCTTCTGACAAGGAACCGAAGCACCAGAGGAAGGTCCTGACGCTACAGGAGAAGGTTAAGGTGCTAGATATGCTTTGGGAAGGAAAAATGTTTGCCGCGGTTGGACGAACACTGCCAAACCAACCAGACCAGACAAGTCGATCTCCGGCACCTCAAACCCAATCACTGCCAAGCCGACCAGACCAGACGAGTCGATCTCCGGCACCTCGAACCCGATCACTGCCAAGCCGACCAGGCGAGACGAGTCTATCTCCGGCATCTCGAACCCGATCATTGCCAAGCCAGCCAGACCAGACGAGTCGATTTTTTTTTTTTTTTGAGGAGGCATCCATTCATCGCGGATTTTCACTTATCGCGGTGGGGTTTGGAACGTAACCCCCGCGATAAACAGGGGAGGACTGAAAAAAAAAATATATATATATATATATATATATATATATATATATATATATATATATATATATATACATATACATACACACACACACACACACACACACACACACATGCACAGCCTGGTGTGTTGGCGCAGTGGTTAGGGCAGCGGCTTGGGATCCAAAAGGTCCTGAGTTCAAGCCCCGTTGGGCCACTGAATTAATACACCAGGGGGTTGACTCAGCCTGTCATCCTTCCGAGGTCGGCGAAATGAGTACCAGTATACTGGGCCGGTGTATACCCCGGTTAAAATAGGTGTACCATATCCCTGTGTCATAACAGGTGACCAGGGTTGTGTCAGGAAGGGCATCCGGCGTAAAACATGTGCCAAATCACCATGCGGATCATACGGATGATCCGCTGTGGCGACCCTTTACGGGAGCAGCCGAAAGAAGAAGCAGAAGAAATATATACATACATGCACCTCACATTTGAGGTCAGAGTGAGGTGAAGGTGTTGCTGGCGTTTATGGGGGTGTAGCAATGAACGATAAGAAAACCTGACGATTGAAATAACTTAACAGCGCATGAACATTTATTTACCCATTAGACAAGGGAGGGGAGCTATCTAAAAAACACGTACTGATATGATGATATGGCTGATATTATGGAGAGAAGAAAGGTGGACATACTGTGTGTACAAGAGACCAAGTGGATGGGGAGCAAGGCTTGGAGCATTGGAGGTGGTTTCAAACTGTTCCACCATGGTGTGGATGGGAGAAATGGTGTCAGGGTAATCCTGAAGGAAGATTATGTCAAGAGGGTATTGGAGGTGAGGAGAGTGTCAGACCGAGTGATGAGTGTGAAGTTGGAAATTGAAGGGGTGATGATGAATGTCATCAGTGCATATGCCCCACATATGGGGTGTGAGATGGAGTATAAAGAAGATTTCTGGAGCGAGTTAGATGAAGTGGTGGAGAGTGTATCCAAGGATGAAAGAGTGGTGATTGGAGCAGATTTCAATGGGCATGTTGGCGAAGGGAATAAAGAGGATGAGGAGGTGATGGGTAGGTACGGTCTCAACAAGAGAAATGCGGAAGGGCAAATGGTGGTAGAGTTTGCAAAAAGAATGGAAATGGCAGTGGTAAATACGTATTTCAAGAAGGAGGAACACAGGGTGACGTACAAGAGTGGAGGAAAGTGCACACAGGTGGATTACATCTAAAGCAGGAGATACAGTCTCTAATCTCTTTCAGGTTGCAAGGTGGTGGCAGGGGAGAGTGTAGCTCGACAGCACCGATTGGTGGTCTGTAGGATGATTTTGGAGGTGAGGTTGAGGAAGAGAGTGAGGGCTGAACCAAGGACCAGATGGTGGAAGCTGAAGGAGGAAGACTGTTGCGTGGAATTTAGGGAGGCGAGACAGGTGTTGGATGGTGGTAGAGATGGGTGGGATGATTGGGCAACGACAGCAGAAGTGGTGAGGGAGATAGCTATGAAGGTACTTGGTGTGACATCTGGACAGAGGACGGAAGATAAGGAGACTTGGTGTTGGAACGAGGAAGTACAGGAAAGTATAAGGAAGAAGGGGTTGGCGAAAATGAAGTGGGATAGTCAGAGAGATGAAGAAAGTAGGCAGGAGTACAAGGAGTGACGGCGAAAGGCAAAGGCATATGACGAGTTGTATGAGAAGTTGGATACTAAGGAAGGGGAAAATGATTTATACCGATTGGCAAGACAGAGGGACCGAGCTGGGAAGGATGTGCTACAGGTTAGGGTGATAAAGGACGCAAATGGGAATGTGCTGACGAGTGAGGAGAGTGTGTTGAGAAGGTGGAAGGAGTACTTTGAGGAGCTGATGAATGGAGAGAGAGAGAGAGAGAGAGAGAGAGAGAGAGAGAGAGAGAGAGAGAGAGAGAGAGAGAGAGAGAGAGAGAGAGAGAGAGAGAGAGAGAGATATATATATATATATATATATATATATATATATATATATATATATATATATATATATATATATATATATATATATATATATATATATATATATATATATATATATATATATATATATATATATATATAGTGAATCAGGAAGTGGGGTGGATCAGTAAGGATGAAGTGAGGACTGCTATGAAGAGGATGAAAAGTGGAAAGGCGGTTGGCCCAGATGATATATCAGTGGAGGCATGGAAGTGCTTCAGAGAGATGGCAGTGGGGTTGTAAACCAGATTGTTTAATAAAATCTTGCAAAGTGAGAGATTGCCGG